>NC_073746.1:69371291-69737541 GCF_029784135.1 Toxorhynchites rutilus septentrionalis | reverse complement strand
ACTCTGCTGAGCGTCTTAGCGCCTTATGATATGCAAGCGTTGTGCAGAGTGGAATATGTCTGTCCTAACATGATCTTCTAAACTTAGGAACCTGGGAAAATCGTGCAGCCACTAGAAGCGAATGAACTTCCCAGTTTCAAGCAAATTCGAGATTCGAGAAGTATGTACACTTTTGGGATGTAAACTTCAGAGGGAAATGTGAAATAAAATAATCGTTTGATAATTTTTTTTTGTCTTTATTGGAACGATTTTCAGCCTTAGGCTGGTTCATCAAACGTTTGATAATTCTTCCGTACATATATTTTGTTCTAGTCATCATACCAAACGTAAAAGGTCCGTCATTAAATTTACTTGTAACGAAGAACAATCAATCACAATAAATGAATTGACTTTACACGGCATTTGTTCATTTTTTTCACTCACAGAGCAAATATATTGAACTCAATTGAATTTGGAAACTGTTTCATTCAATCAAGAATTTAATCAATACAAACGAATGATTGCTAAGCTAAGGTAGTTCCACGTCAACCTTGCGGTTATATCATAGATATAACCCACTCATTTTTAAGTCATTTATTTTTACAGGCTCAGTTACATAGTTTTAAAGGAGCCGAACTCTTAGCTATACTTTTGTTAGTATATATCAACATGTTTCCTTAAATCTAGGGTTAATAAAGTAGGATACCGATTACTCGCGGTCGACTCGAGATTAGAAGGGTGACATAGTTTCTATTGGAATAGGAGGGGATATAAGGATATTGAACAATGTTCACACTCGCATTCACACTCACGCTCATCATACTCAATTCTTAAATCTATTATTATATCTATTATGTATATACATTTCAGCTTATTCTATAGTTAGTCAGAAGGGAAACAGTCGCTCGCGAAGGAAAAAAAAGGAAGGGATAAGGGTGTACGGACAATCATACACGGAGATCGATAGTTTTAAGGAAAACATATATTAGGGACATGTAATCGAGGTCTAACCGAGCCAACACATCTCTCACCGGTACATTGGGCTGTCTACCTCGGGTCCGAAGGGAGTTTTCTAAATTCGATCTCACACGACCAAACAACGTGCTCGATGTCGTGGTAACCTTGGCCACAAACACAGAGATTGCTGCTGGCAAGATCGAAACGAAAGAATAGCGCATCTAAAGAACAGTGATTGGACATGAGTCGGGAGAAGGTGAATAAAAAAAAATATTTGTTTTAAGCAAAATGGATACTTTCAATTCACTATAGCAGTTTACTTATATATTTCATGTGCGGAAAAATGTTAAAATGTTCGGTTTTCAAAACCTGTGCTACAAATTGAAAAACCATGTAAAAAGATTAAACTCCTAACCTGGCATCACTGGTTCGTTCAACTGATTCGTCAAAGAAATTTTACGGTGTCGACATCTATGGCGGCATTGTTGTAAATATGACAAATTACAATCTCTATCAGTTTAGCAGGCCTGAAGGCAGTTTTAAATCGTTAAAATTTGAATTAATATTTTATTTGGTATTATTAAATGATTTGAAATACGTGGTGCTGATCTTAATTTAATCCTTTTCTATGTTTTTTGTGATAATCCCACCAAAACTAATTATAATAATATAAAATAATCTTTAGACATCATGTACGATCCAGATTGTTTCACCAGTAGTGAGAAATGTGATAACACAGTGAATAACACAGAATGCATATTTGACAAGTTATTTTTTATACATAATTTTAATTTTGAAAGTGTGTTCATTTCATATGAAAATCCATTGTCTTTGTCGCTTCAAAAAAGTTCCAGAGTCAGGTTCTGCGATTTAAAGATGACAGACAAAACTTAACGATACTTGTCAGTTTCGAGTTGCTTCGTGTGCGGATCGAAGTTGAGCTCAAGTGTGACAGCTGAGACTGAGGACAAGTTGAGATCGAGTTTCAGTTGACCCGTTTGCGGACGACCTTATATTTAAAGTTTTACATCAAAACTGTCTTCGTACGACTATTAGTGCATATCAAGGCCAATATCAATATCTAAATCCTACTCAAAGTAAGTGATGGTTTTTCACTCAAAAACTCATGATTTCAATTTTAATTTACTCAAACACAAAAAAACATAGTTCTTAAAATCACACATTATGTAGAGTAAAATATGTTTTTTCAATTGCCGCCAATTGTTTATGCTTGCCCTACAAAGAATGACATACAAACGAAGAGAGTGTATTTTTTGGAAAGACATATCAATAACTTTGAGTGGAGTTGAGATATTGACATGTCCTGCATCGCAAAATTTTTGAATTAGTAAGCTCTAAAAGTCTTTCGAAGACATTTTGTATGTAGAATTTGAAATATAAAAGTTAGAGTAAAACAACAGTTTTTTATGGTAACCATAAAGCAATTTAGAAAAAAGGCGCTATATCGATTATTTTAAGAGATTGATGTCTCAAATAACTGGGGATACAACATTGTCGAACTATATTCACCTCTGTCTATAAAGATAAGAAAGTTATATTTTTTATTTCATCGAACATTTTGGCCGCCCTATTTTTGATAACATAAAAATGAGCGCTCTATTATATGTAACAACTTTGTCGAAGACAGTTTTTGCCTAGAGAATAACTGTTGAGCTCTAAATGCTAATTTCCACTTAAATGCACCTCTTGGACCATTGTGCAATGGTGGAAGAGTTAGGCCATCTACACACTAGGCAATCTAGGTTTGAAACCAACTTAACGAATAACAACACGAATTTTCAAGGTTATTAGTCGAAATGGCAAGGTCACCAACTATTGACATGTAAATCAGCCAATCGTTTTGAATTTTTCATTGATAATTCTTATGAATTTTGGAGTGGTCTTATAGAAACTGGACAGCCGAAATTATCATATTCGAGCACAATAAAGATAAAAAACAATTCTTTTGAACGAAATTGACGTTAAATATACTTTATTCTAAGAATTCAACAATGTGTGAATGTATCTTGTTGAAATTCTAACTGTTTGTATTGCAACGAAATAGAATCAGGGTGGTCTTATAGAAGTTTGACAGAGTGTATGAGCAACAATCGGATGAAGGAAACAATAGTCGAAGGGATCATTCTCTCTCTCTCGGATTGTATTTACAGCTTTATATCATAAATATCAATGGCAAATTTCTTACAACGGCTAATTCATAAATTTAACAATTTTGATCGTATTGTTTCGGATAGCTTGTCACTTATTTTCACTAGTTAATAATTCGTATAGATTTTTTCTGCGCTTCATTCCTATCTCTTAATTAAGCACGAATCAAGAGTGGCATATTCTCGCAAGCACTATCGCAACCGCTAAAAGTAATTCGCTTGTCCGTTGCAAAGATGCGGCAGAAACTGATGAGCTCTTTGCCCTAAGAATCATTTCCCGGAACTTGTTCTGACGGCTCACCGCTGTTCCAATATTATTTGGATGAGTCTCATCCAAAACCATTGTAGGAGGTTCATCCACAATTGTTATCCTACCTGGAATGCGACCAAAACAAATAATACGTATAATATCAACAAGTGGACGGTTTGCTCGGAAGATCATACTCATCCTTTTTTGTATCTTGGCAGCATCCTCGGCCACCCCAAGCTCGTTTTTGGCTACACACTTGTAGATTCCAAAATCGCTGGCCTTCTGCAGGTGGATCGCTATCTGCATTGTTACTTTGTAAATATTCTCGGCGAACTGTTTCACCTCGCTGACGCCTACACGCGGGGGAGGAAATATCTCAATTTTAATCGCTATCCTAATTAAGGCAACGCGACACAACTGCTTACCTGGTAGAATAATTTCACCCTTCGCCTTCATCCAGTAGGCAATCGGATCTGGGTGGGCTTCGATGAAGCATTCCAGCGTGGCTTTCTGGCCTATTTCGGTGGTGAACTGCCGGATTGGTACCCTCACAATTGGGGGAACTGTTTGTGCGAGCATTGGGAAAAAAGGTGAGGGAAAAAAAGCGATACATAATTATACCAAAGATGCGGATACCCTTTCCAGTTTTACTCACAATCGACAGTAACCATAATTCGTTTGCTCACGGTTGGCGAGACACCATTCGAAGCAATGCAATGGTATGCTCCCGCATTGTGGCGTTGAATGTTGTAGATATTCAAAACAGACCCGTCGTGTGTGGTGACTGCCCAGGTAGTACCGAAAAAGAATTCAGACAAGCACGAAATAAATTTATCGCTAATGAATTCATTGGGCAAGGGGCTAATTCAGAAGGAGGTACGCGGGTATGGACAGACTTACTTCCTGAGTTTTCCACGGTGGCGAGCGACTTTTCGCCGGCACGCTTCCACAGTATCGTCGGGCTGGGGACGCCCGTCGCAGTGCAGGTCAAGGTAACGTTCGAGCCCTCCACAACCGTCATGTCCTGGCTGGTTTGGTAGTCCAGAATGTCCGGCGGAACTGTTGGAAATGGATAACATCGGAATGGATAATTACCTGTTATCAGAATCACTCGACAGATTATATTCTTTACTTTTTATTTCAAAAATGAAGACGAATTCTCAACCTGATGTTGCATCTCCTCCTGATGCTTATATCCTCCTTACAAAAAATATTTGACTTGGTTCCCACTAATTTTTCAAAATTCCACTCCAGCTAAACTAACGCGAGGCTGGGCTGCCTGAGAGCAGATTTCGCACAAGAATTCATTTCTCATATCGTAATTTGGTATTTTTCAAAGAACCGATACAATCGTGTCGAATCGTTTTCTTTTGAAATCTTTCTTGATGCGAGAGGAATAGTCGCTGGGGAGAGATTGAAGCTGTAGGACGACTGCGACAGTGTTACGTCCTGTTCAGCCGTATGTACTTTGGGAACAAGTTTGACAAACATACTTTTCTCACAACGTAGTCTGGGTCAATTCCAGTTCATCGCCAAGGGATCTAACAGTAAAACGATGAAATGAAATGCTCAAATGTTTTTTTTTCTGTTTTATTTCTCCAGTGCACATCCAAACGGCCTTTTCCAAGACCAAAGTTTGAGCTCTAGTCTGAGCTCAACATTCAACATTGAAATCCTCTTCATTTGTAGGATCCGGCAATACTGTCACTGATCAGAGCCACCAATGCGTTTGTCATGAGTGTTGATTAAGTAATGCTTTCTGAAAAATGTTCTTAGAAAAGTTTCTCTCTTCCGCCATTTTACCTTGCTCCAATAATGATCTTTTAAACTTAAATTTTCTTTTAAACTTTAAACTTCTTTTTTTCTAAACTAAGTGTTGGTCTACAGTTTTGTTCGTCGTTTGTTGCCACTAACATACGGTTTGAACTGGAATAGAAACTGTTATAGCTTTACTTGTAGTTAGGCTGACAGGAATAAAAACTGGACACAAAAAATTATATTTATTATTTAATATTTAACATTTTTTGATGAATTTTATGGAGTTAATAAAACAGAGAATATATCCAATCAATCACACATTTATAGATGTTCCCGCTTAGCTCGTTATAACGAAGTAATATTTAGATGCTGAAGAGACTTTGCGGAGAAGATTATGATTATTGCAAATTGTGAGTCCCGATCGGGCAGTCGTTGGGTATAGATGCATTTTAGTTTGCTCCGCGTTTGGTTGTTTTTTCGTCGCGCAACATGGTTGAACGTGTTTCGGTTTTATTCACCGTGTGAGAAAATTGTACAACATCGGTTGATTTCGCGAGTAGAGTTTAAAAAAGCGTGTTTTTTCGTTTTTTCGCCCAATAGCGTTCATTTTTTGAGATTCGATTTTCCAATAATCATTGAAACAGTGGAAGCGCGAAGCAAGAGCGTATTTGTAAAGGGTGTGTCACATCAAATTGCATCACGGAAAAAAACGCTGTAGAAATTCGCCCAGTAGACCGATCCTTTTGACAGTAAAATAAAAACTATTAAACAACTTTTGGCATTTTCTTTTTATTCATACTTCGAGCCCAAGCCCGTATGCTCGCACCTTCCTCTTTACCCCGTCCATAAGGTTCTGTACAACGTCAGGTTGTAGTTTTTTTTGAACAGAAATCCATTTTCTCTTGAAGTCCGCCTCCGATTTGACAACTTTTGGGTTCTTCCGGAGGGCCTGCTTCATAATCGCCCAATATTTCTCTATTGGGCGAAGCTCCGGCACGTTTAGCGGGTTCATTTCCTTTGGCCCGAAGGTGACCCCGTTGGCTTCGAACCACTCCAACACGTCCTTTGAATAGTGGCACGAAGCGAGATCCGGCCAGAAGATGGTCGGGCCCTCGTGCTGCTTCAATAGTGATAGTAAGCGCTTCTGTAGGCACTCCTTAAGGTAAACCTGCCCGTTTACCGTGCCGGTCATCACGAAGGGGGCGCTCCGCTTCCCGCAAGAGCAGATCGCTTGCCACACCATGTACTTTTTGGCAAACTTGGATAGTTTCTGCTTGCGAATCTCCTCCGGAACGCTGAATTTGTCCTCTGCAGAGAAGAACAACAGGCCCGGCAGCTGACGAAAGTCCGCTTTGACGTAGATTTCATCGTCCATTACCAGGCAATGCGGCTTCGTCAGCATTTCGGTGTACAGCTTCCGGGCTCGCGTCTTCCCCACCATGTTCTGCCTTTCGTCGCGGTTAGGAGCCTTCTGAACCTTGTATGTACGCAGGCCCTCCCGCTGCTTGGTCCGCTGGACGAATGAACTTGACAAATTCAGCTTATTGGCGACATCCCGGTCCGAACTTCTCGGATCACGTCTAAGCTGCTTAACTACGCGCTTGTGATCTTTTTCAATGACGGAGCATCCATTTTTGCCGTTCTTCACCTTCCGGTCGATGATTAGGTTCTCGAAGTATCGTTTTAGTACTCTGCTGACCGTGGATTGGGCGATTCCCAGCATCTTACCGATGTCCCGATGTCAAAACTCCGGATTCTCGAAATGAGTGCACAGGATTAATTCACGACGCTCTTTTTCGTTCGACGACATTTTTCCAAATTTACAAAAAATTGACAGTGAAGCATGGCCAACGTGATCTATACACTCTTATCTGATTATAAGCGAAAGCTGAAGATATAATTCCTAAAAATGTTCGAATTGATGACCAAATTTCTGCTGTTGTTATCTCAGCCATGCAAGCTTCGTTCGACTCGTCATTTATTGGTATCACCCTCTCGGATTGGAATGGATACCGTGATGTGTCCTCTACCTCTGTCGCTGTGTACAATCTCGTGAAATACCGAAGCAGATGGTTCTCGATCGCTTCGGAAGTGTTTAGAGCTTCGTCGTTTTCGCCACGCATTTCTGTGATAATGTTTTTTTTACTACGTCTCCCACCCAGCTGAAATGTACTGATGTTTTCTCCAGCAATAATGGTGTCGTTGGTGCGCATGAAATTTTGAGAGAAACTGCGCTGATGTGCGAGCATTTGTGCCTTGATACGGTTTATTGTGGTTAGCATCGCAGAATTCTGGAAATACCCATCATACGCTTGCTTAAATTGCGTGTATAGTCGTTGATGTTCCGAGTAAAATACGCTGTACTCTTCTGGGTTTTTTCCATCGAATAAAGGACTGAATTTTTTTCTTAGCAAATGATAGCCACCACGTGAGCCAGTTTGGGTAGTTTTGTCTCTGTCTTGTCACATATTGCCAGGAGATTTGGAATTCGTCTATGTTCTCTGCTGTTAAAACATGTGAACGTAGCGACCAGTATGCACGACCAGGTGCGCGTCCGAGGCTTGGGAGGCATATACGAGCAGTTAGCGCTGTATGATTTGTTAACGAGCACATGTGTGTTGCTGCATTTCGCAGATGCCTGCAAAGTCCATGGGTGACGTAGATGCGATCGAGCCGAGAGACAGAGTTGTGCGTTATATATGTGGGGGCAGGAGTCGTGGGATACAATTTCACCCATGTGTCGCTGAGTTGGAGCTGCTGTATGGTGGAATGGAGGGCGGGGCTGTTGTTGTAGCCTGTTGAGTCACATGTGCGCAGCACACAGTTGAAGTCGCCAGCGAGAATCATATTGTCGGTATTATGACGTAAATAAAAAGAAATTGTGTCATTAAAGAAACGCTCTCGTTCGGCGCGCATTGCTGTGGCCGATGGTGCGTAGATGTTGGCCAATGTCGTGTTTTCGACGCGAAGAGCAATCAGTCGGTCGTCCAAACTTTTTTCGATATGGGAGAAACGTATGTACTCTTTTAGTGCTATTGCCGTCCCTCTCCTTGACTGATCAACCTGATGACCTTGACATTGGAGCCAGGAATAAGCAGCTGCTCGTTCTCTACCTCTTGCAAGAACACGATGTCGAGATCCATCGTTCTGCAGAAGGTTTTGAGGGCATTGATCTTCGTTTCGTTGGTAATAGTGTTTATGTTTATAGTGGCGACGTTGTAACTGACGATATGAGTCATTGTATATTGGCCTGTTCCCGCTCGTCGTCGCTTTCGTCCCGGCGCTTATTGCATTGCCGGCGTGTTCTCGAGCGTGTGATTGAAATTGCTGCTTCGTCTGTTCCGTTCCCAACGGATTTTCCACTAGCAGGTCCGTGGTACACTTCGCCACTAGCAGGAGGTTGTTGACCAGAAGTGCTGGGCAATGACCTGCTATCCGATGGTTGTTTCGAATCCGATATGGGTATGATGGGAATAGTGAGGAAATTGTGATACCGACTGCGTATCGATCGGTTTATTTGTCTGTACAGGCATCGACTGTTGTTGCTGTTTCTGGTTTTTCGACGGCGGGAATCGCAATGCTGACGTATCTTGCCTCGGTTTCGCTATTTTTGGACTGGCGGCTTTGCAATCGGCTTTGCTGTTGCTGCTGCGGGCTGTTTCGTAGCATCGGCGTACGATTTTTGCACTAGCAGCTTTTTGTTCTGAACACAGGACGCTCCGACATGGATGAATTCCCGGCAGTGTCGACATGTTTGACGCTGTCTAAAATAAGACAGCAATGTTAATTCACCATCAATGACAACCCACGACTCAATATTTTGTTTCACGATCATTTTCGCGATTCGAACACCTGTGCAGATACCCGGAAAGAAGTACTGCTGGTCATTTCCGCATATCTGATCCCGTACTGAAATATCATCACCATATGCGGAGAGGAATTCGTTGATGGCTTCATCCGATACGTCTTCAGACAAATCGAACAATTTGACCTCCACTGCACCGTCCTCCATCGTAATTCGTAGGGGAAACTTCACCCCTCCTTCCACTGTCACTTCGTGTTTCCCATCGTGCTCTTCGCACACTTTTTGTACCAGCGCTAGATCAACGACCTTCACGAAGGCACATCCAAGGCTTCGGCTGCATTGGATTCGCGTCACTTCACCTGGTTTTAAACCCAGAACAATCCCAACGAAATTTTGCACTTTCGCATAGTCCGGTTTTCGTTGCAACACTGCATAATCTATGCGGAATGTGTTTTCGTGGCGAACCATCGCGGAGTCGTAGTATGCGACAACACGCAGCGGCTCGGCGACAATAATGACGCAGCGGAACGTTAGAAAAGTTAACTTGTATTGACTTCCTATTTTAGCTAAAGCGTGAAACGCGTCTGCTTGGCTCGGAAGATGAGCGCTAACTGTCGGCATCAAATGGACTAACAACGCTCGTCAATATGATATTGTAGAACATATGCCGAATTGAATTTTTCGAATTTTTCCATTTTCCTTCAGAGTTTGCCGAAAATTTTCAATTGTCATGTTTGGTTGGGATATGTGTATTATTTTTATGGAACCCCTCTCTATTCCAGAGAAGGGAGGGGTCATACCATAATAGAAACATTTCTCGTACCCAAAAACCATCAAATCCCAAATTTGGCTCCATTTGCTTAATTAGTTCTCGAGTTATGCAGAAATTTGTGTTTCATTTGTATGGCAGCCTCCCCTCAGAGAGAGAGGGGAAGAATGTCGCATCACCATAGAAACGTTTATCGATCCCCAAAACCTTTATATGCCAAGTTTGATTCTATTTGCTTGATTAGTTCTCGAGTTATTCAGCGCAACCCATGTATCATGATGAAAACAAATTAACTTATCCTGACAACAATCGCAAAATCATAAAATGACAAAAGCACTCATAAAACAAATATGTGACATCAAAATAACTCTCAAATGGTTTTTAAATGGAAGTATGTGACGTCTAAAAAATGAACTGACAGCGGTGGGATTCGAACCCACGCCATTTCTGACTGGTGCCTAAAACCAGCGCCTTAGACCGCTCGGCCACGCTGCCTCTCGTGGAAATTAAATTTTCGAGAGAAATGATAATGATAATTGAGACATAAGAGCCAGATTCAGGAAATATACTGTGCATTATTATTGGATGGAAATGTGGAAAGTATGCTAGTGAAAATGAATTCATTACCCCCATATAAACCACATTTTTTCTGACCTTTATTTAGAAAAATAGATAGATGCAGATGTGTTTTCCTCTGCCTTTTTCGTGCACTGTTTATTTTTCTACTTAATTTCCTGCTTTACTGTGCTTTTCAAATGTTCTTATTGAGTGCGGGGTTTGAAATTGATAGTTTGTGACAAGACCAGAAATCTTGTAGTGTATCGACCTGATGTAATCATTCAGCGAAATAGCTATTTGTGGTATATCTGGAGAAGAAGGTTGACATCCAAAACCAGATCAAAACCGGAAAATAGAAGCGATAGGCTAAATTAAACTTCGTTCTGTTTCAACGTAAATAGTCCAGAGAAATTCAATAATGGAGCACGAAATGACTCTCACCCCTTCCATGATCGACAGAGGAAAAACATCGGTTAAATGGTAAAACGTGAACTGGCCCTGCGCTAAGATTTTGGTTCTGTTCTCTAATTCAACGCTCTCCCCCTTCCCTACTCTTACCCGACTACCACACTTAATTGCTCATAATCATTAATTTTATGTTACTTTCATTTCTGTGGCAATCCTAGGAAAAACACATTGCATCACAATCCAGCAGTAACTCAAGGTAAAGTTTCGCCCAAGTCCACCCACCCAATCCTGCTGCGAGTCGCCAGCAGTCGTTTCCATGATTATCATTTGGCACGAAACTGTTAAAATTTCGATGTTTTTATTCACACCTTCCAAACGCTCGAAGTGAGGCTCTCTCTATTGCACGGTAGGTGACATTTATTTTGCTTCTTTCGCAGAACGACGATTGCTTGCCCGGTTTCCTTCCCCGGTTACCCTTTTGATGTTACGCACTCCCGGCCCGGTTTAGGGGGATGCAAGGGACCGGAGGGAGGGATTACACAAAATCTTAGCATTCGGTAGTTCTGCATTAGAAAGGCAGTCTGAATGATTGGTACGATTTCAGAAACCCGCACTCGATGATCACTTTACCAAGCGTCTCAAAATACTACCCACCACATCTTGATGGGGAAGGGGGTGGGGCAGTTGATTCAAGAGGTATGCTACCTTGGTTACCATGGTCGGAATTCGATTCGCATGAAGTTACACTGCTAATTGCGTGTGTACCTATAATGGTTTGTATTATTTACATTGTTCTGTTGTGCAGCTTCCCGACTTTTGTGCTGAACATTGAATGAAAAGGTTAAGTCTAAATAATTACCCACATCTTGAGCGTTTTCGATTTAGCGTGCTGTTGCGAACTGGCAGCTTGCGCGTACAATTTACTACAGTGAAGACCCAAAAATACACATGTAAATGGTTGTGATTAAAATTTTAACACCACCCACCCGTTCGCCTTCGGAATGATACTCAAACACCTTCGAAGGGCGGCCACCAATTTGGGCTAAATTCGACCCAAATAGTCATGATTGTAAGTCCTCCTCAAACGGTGGTCTTCCAAAACTGACTTCTGCCGCTCGGCAGTTAAGGGTAAATTATTATCCTATCTGCAGACACGCAAATCAGTGATTAGAGGAATTTGTAGTAATAATATGCTGTCGTGGTTTGGGGCGTTCCGAGACACCCCTCAATATTCATTCGGTGGATTTCTGAGTTGCGACTTCCAGTTGTTTATTTGATGGTGGTGTGAACGTGTTTAGTAGGACCTAATGAGCTCTTCCTCCTCTCTTTTGCTCTTTTGGCTCTGGTTGATGGATTCGAATGTTCTATACAATTCTAAAAAAAGACTCACCCACGACGTTGAGATATCCCATCTGGCTCTTCATGGGGTCGGTATTGATCTGACACATGTACCAACCCTTGTCGGACTCTTTGATGTCCTTGATCCGAAGCTGCCAGATGCGCTGCTCGGTGTGGGTGACGGAAATCCGCTCGCTCTTGGTTATGACCAGCGTTTCGATCGTCAGTATCGTTTGAGTGTCCACTCGAAGCCACGCGACCTGCAACGAACGATAAGACGTCAATTCCGGTGTCGAGTGGCCTTCGCTTGATGCAGCCAAAAGTGTACACACATCACAGTTAATTATAGCCCAGCTTGGTGGAGATGATGGATTTAACAACCATCAATGGTTGTGATTTCCACACACTCAGATGAGCCGTATAACTGTGCGAAAATTACCTTATATTTGTGCAAATCGTGAACAGTGCACGTCATCACGCCCTCCCGCCCAACCGGAACGGTCACGTTGGAAATCGGTGCGCTGAATTTGGGGTCGACTGGAATGGGACAAGAAAACAAACGAAAGATGTATAGAGTCGACGGAACGAATAAAATGCCAATTAAGCTAGTCCTGTTCGAAATGAAACTTGGTGAAAAGTGTAATATTTATTATTGACTGCAACATGAACCCTTTTTCTCGCTCTATTCCAAATTTGTTTTTCTCATAGATGTGTTTTCTCTCGAGAAACGGCAGATGAATTTAAGGCAGTTGTGAGGAAAAATTTATTATTCAACCTTTTGCACTTTAAATTTTTAAATATAACTATTCCAGGGATTTCATCACTTGTTTATGTAAATTAAGGATAGCGAGCAGAGCTCGGCATAGTCATATTCAACTGAGGATAGCCAGCGGATTATGAAGAAATTCAACTGGAATTGACTTTTGGCTTCTTCACGCAGTTTCTCCGTCAACATGACTCAATAGTAAGTCGGGCGTTTAGTAGGTATCTCCCTGTACGACTTGACTATATCATTTCATCCTTCGTCGAGAAATGGACCTCATTGCATTCCGAAGTGACTCCCTTAAAAATGAATTCGTTTCTTTCTCTTTTGTATCTCGTATGCGTGTATCGATGTTTGAGTTCAACGTGGTTAGACGTATGCCACAAGTGAGCTAGATATTTTTATCGTCCACGGAAACTACTCACACATATAAAAGAGCGTGCAGTGTTGTGTTCAGAACCACGGACAAATTTGTGAATTTTGTTCATATAAATCCGATTTTCTGTATGGTTTTATTTTCACAAAATTGAATTCGGAGACAAAGTGAACTAAAATTTTGTTTAAAATTCCTCCCGAATTGTACGTTATTCACTAATACTAACGCGAGGACCTTTATATTATACAGGGTCTTGCGGTTGCTCACGCAACAAATTTTAATAACTTCTACAAAAGTGAAACGATTTTTATTTAAAAAAAAAACGAAAATAAAGCTTATTTTAGGACATTTTCGATGTGACCACCCCTTTTTTCGATAACGCGTTTTGAACAGTGAACAAAATTCTTCATGCACAACTCTAACATTACGACTTCGATGCTGTTGATAATCCGAGTTATTTCTTCTTTAAGTTCCTCCAAATTTTGTGGCTTATTGACATAGCAACGGTCCTTCGCGTACCCCCAGAGGAAGAAATCGAATGGACTTAAATCCTTACCATAAGAGGACAAAGTTTCATTAAGGCTTCGGTTGCTCGAGTAATACGATTTCACTAAAAATACACGTTTTTGTAAATTTTACATCTTAACACTAACAACCATCAGATCAGATTGAACGAGTAGCCAAATTTTATCGTCCCGAAGGGGAGAATGCAGTGTTACCATCGACGGAGCGAAAAATTTCTTTTATAAAGAGCTATTCGATTTTTTTGCGTGAGCTTTTAATCTGAAAGACTCTGTACCTTATAACTGTCTAAGTTCGTTGGTTCGAGTTAACGTTGGGTAGACAATAAACCGTCCATTAATGGTGTCACTACTTTTTTGCATAAGAGATCAAGTTTTCGTTTCTCTTTATATGGACGTTAAAATAAGATTGTGTACTCGGGTAAACGAATTCGAGTAAGGGGGAAGTAGAACTGTGGATTGAAGTCAGTTGAACGAAAAGGGAAATGTGCATTCATTAGTTACGTCCGTTAGAATAATCATTGACTAGAATAATTCATCAGTCATCCTCGCTCTCAAAGCTCGTCAATTCATTTTCTAGTCAAGTCAAATAATATTGACTTGATGTTGTGCTAGTTGAAGCCAAGCGACTGAGAGGAAAGTCGATTTCATTTTTCATCTTCGAAGATTTCGGGCCCTGATAGCGATACACGATCACATTTAAAGTGCGAAAGGTTTTTCATTTAAAAATGGAAGAGATTCAAATGTGCCATGGTACAAAAGATCGGTCCCAGTTTTCACTAGACGATACCTTAATTTATTCATTTGAATTGAAGATTATTCGGGGGATTCACTTGTTTCCCTTTAACATCGTATCATTTCAATGCGTCTTTTTTATAATTGCAGCTAGATCTGGCTAACACGTCACTTGACCATCATGGGATTCGATTCAGGGTAACATTCTATTTTTTAAGCATTCCGAATTTTTTATAACAGCTATTTTGGTTATCTTGTCGCAAAATCAGAATACTTTTTCGCAAACACTAATTTAAATTTGACAGGAACTTTTCCTCGGGCGAAAGCATTATAAAATTGTTGTTCTGGAGTTAGTGTGGATTCGGCATTTACATTTTGTTTAACGTCCATTGAGAAACATCGTTCTGGCTTTGTCAGCATCTGCTAGTAGGGTAAATGATCTTGGTTTGTCCAGTCGAAAATATGATCATGGTTTGCCCACTTTTTTGAATGCTCTAATTCAGCGCTCCTGTGTCAAATAAGGCCTTCGAATGTTTCGAAACATATAAATGAAATTGCCTTTTACATGATTTATAGTAGTTTGATAGTATATTTTTACGAAATCACATGTTTTAAAGGATTATAAAATACACCTTCTATTTGTGTCAATGCGCCCCTCATTCGAGCTAACTTTTAATCGATCACCAGATGATTATTTGGAACGTATTCAGACCTTTTCTGGATTACAACACTTATAAATATTGTAAACATCATGCTTGCTCACCATTTGTATCGGATTTACATAGCTAAACCATCAAATTAACGCATTTTGATGAACTCAATTCTGATCATGAGTTGTCCAATTCAATAATGTTGTTTTGTCCACATGATTTCTATGGCAACCGCTTGGCGCGCTGCAGTTTGTTTATGTTTGTTTATGGTGTGCTTCGCGCATAGCAGAAGTATGGTTTTTCTGTGTTAATTGTGTTGAGGTGAACACTTCTAAAATGCCCAAGAAAAGGCAATATTCTGAAGAAAGCCTAAGTTATGAATGAATCAATATGATGACAGTAAACTCAAGCAATGATAAATGCAACATCTAATTGTGAACTCGAATGTTTTCATTCAAAAATGGAGATTTCTAAAACCGGACAAACCATGATCATTTTTTTGGGCAAACCATGATCAGAGGTGGTCAAACCATGATCATAATTCTTTTTTAAGGAAAATCGTTAAAAAACATAAAAATTTGAATAATTTCAACACCTTATGGTAGTATTAGCAACTAGAGACTTGGGGCTTTTCAACAAATCGTATCGATTATGTGTGATTTTCATGAAGAAAAATCGATTTGAATTTACTAGTTGCGTAAAAACACCCCAAATTGGACAAACCAAGATCATTTACCCTACAACCTACGGTTTCGGATTTTGCCACTAGTATCCCTTTTCTTTTGCCAAATCATAGCTCGCCATATGGAGTTTTTGGCTTAAAGCAGATTTTTTTTTAGTTTTTTGAAAGCTAGGAAACTCATCTCGTTATCTTGGAATTATTAAAAAAAATCTGCAATTGAAATCATCGAATGGGCGACACTGAGGAATATTTTTCGGGTTAAGGTTTTGGGTATAAATGGGATCGGATGAGTATTCTGGAACGCTTTGATTTTTTTTTTGGCGAAATGCGACGGCATTTTATCCGGTCAAACATGTATTGTTCATTTTCATGATTATCGAGCAAAAAAACGAAATTGAGCGAGCATTATGTTAACATAAAGAAAAAAATCAGAACGAAGAAAAAAAAATAGAGAAAGAGAGAGAGAGAGAGCTCTCACTTACACTTATGAACATAATTTCTATTTCTGAATAAATTCAGCTCGTATTCAGCATGGATATTATATACACAAGCACATCACTGCAGCAGTAGGTATGTTATCACAAAGGTTGAAAAACGTGAAAATAGGTCCATGGCCGCGCATGTCACTACATTTTTTTCCAAAATTACCCTTGGGTTAAAAAAATCTTTCCACTCGCGAAATAAGCTCAATCCCATAGGCCAAATATGTGTGAAATATTTTTCCAATTTGGCCTGTTGAGGTTTCAGGGGGCAATATTTTTTTCCCTCCTCTCACCCCTATCTCTAAAGAACTCATACTTGAGCTTTCTAGAGTTGGCTACCAGAGGTAAGAGGGCAAACCATAACCATTGAGATAATAGTTGCGTCCCAGTGAATTTTTATTTACTTTTTAAGGGATCCAAAGAAATGTTTCTATGTTGGTTTGATCCTCCTCCCCCCGCTCTAAAGGAGGCTGTTATACGAATGAAAAACAAATTTCTGCATAATTCGAGAACTAATCAAGCAAACGGAACCAAATTTGGCATATGTAATTTTTAGGGGGCAATAAATGTTTCTATGTTGGTTTGACCCTCCTATCCCTTTTCTAAACGAGGGGGGGGGTCGAATAGCTCGAGAACTAATCAAGCGAATGGAATCAAACTTAACGACCAATAATAACTAAAATTTGTCACTAGGAACAATTTCAACAATGTTTTCTCCAGGAGTATCATTTATTAAATGACCAATTGAAAATGCTAGAAACATCCGGCGTAAGGTTTCGAAAATCAATAAAAACTGAATTTTTGGAGAAAACTTCGCCTTTGAAGACTGCGAGTGCGAGTTTTGATGCATTATTGTTATTTTAATTTTAAAACTATGATAAGTAATGTGAATTAATTGTGCAGATTTCTTTGAAGAATTATAGCCATGAATAGAGCAACAGTGATGAATGGTAAATAAGAAATTTCTAAATTTAAATGTTAGCCCTTATTATGTAATTATAGGTGAACAGAATTTTGCTGGTTAGCTCTATTTTGCTGTTATAGATACAGTCAGGTGAAATTTGTTGGCATAATTTTTCGAGCTGTTTGGTTTGCTTGTTGCATTTCTGGTGTTTTGCGTTGGGAAACATTTCGGCAACGATAATACTCGATTCGATAATATTCTAAAATACAAAAGATTGTTTGGTTGGGAGTTATAGGGATCGAATCGACCGTTAGATTTTATTTATATAATAGGGTCCAATATTTTCGATAGAGAGTCCTTATACCACTATGTAATTGAGGGATACATTAATCATCTTAAGTGAATTTTTATGGGAAATAAATGCTTTGTGTGTTCATAAATGACAATTTACTCAAAAAAAATTAACGATATTGATTGATGATACTTTACAGGAAATAAATGATTACTCATCAATTATTTTTATTTCATAGAATAATGGTGTGTGGTGTGTTGAATAACTCGAAACCTAATTTAGCAAATGGAATCAAACTTAGCATGGAGAGATTTTATGAATCGATAAACGTTTCTATGGTGGGTCGACACTCCTCCCCCCTCTCTAAGGGAGAGGAGGAAAAAGGAGAAAATGATAAAAATGAAACACATATTTCTGCATAACTCAAGAACTAAGCAAGAAAATGGAACCAAATTTGGTATGTGGAGATTTTGGGGAGTAAAAATAGTTTTTATGTTGATTCGACACTCCACACCCTCTCTAAAGTTAGGAGGGGGGGAGATGGTTGGTGGTTGGTCTCGAATGCAATACAAACGAAATACAATTTTTTTTTTTTGATGGTGAAACGGACATGTTAAGAAGAACTTCAATTATAACTTTGTAAACTCACCAAATTGTCCAAATATTTTTCAAAAAAGTGTTTTACATTGTTTTTTACTGAAATTAAAACAGACCGAAAATTACAACATTTTTTTCGATGCGGGTAACATAGTGGGGGTAATATGGACAGGTTCGTAATATACGAAGCGTAGAGGTTTATCGATCGTGAGAGAAATAATTTTATTCAAACAAGGTCTGAACTCATCACGAATATCCGTTGAATGATGAAAAAATCGAATTAATCCACCTAGAAGTGACATCGTGCTTTTCAGCAGTATAAACGGACAGACCCTCAAATATCTGCTATTGGTTCCAATCAGCTTCTAAACAGTTCCCATTTGGCGATTTGATTTCCATTTATAGACGCAGGGCATTCCTTAGGAATAGATTAAACAGACTTTTCACAGTCCATCTCACTCCAACTGGCAACTGTCCGTTTTACCCCACCAGTACAATTATTTCAATAATTTAAGTTTTCCACTCAAAAATTAATTTACTTTTCTGCACATACCTAATATCGCTTCTCTATTAACTCACAAACCGAAATATAACCATCAGCGAATTGAATTTTGTTATTAAATCACTTAAAATGCTTTATATCGAAGCAGCTAAAATTACATCCACGCGCGGAATCATTTATGATTTTCGGTTTTTGTTTCCCTTTTCCACTTTTGATTAGTATCGATTGCCATAGGGTGGCTTAAATATTATAGAATAACATATAGAAGGTGTACTCATAAACAGATATCTGACATTCAAATTGAAACTACACAAACCAACCACCTGTCCATATGACCCCCACTGCCCGTATTACCCGTATTCCCTACTTACAAGTGATTGAAAAATCTTGAACGAGAATTGTGTCTGAAAAAAAATTGATATTACAATGATAAGGTTTAGTAAAAGTACTAGGAAATTTATAGTAAAAGGAAATAGTAAAGGCTCAACTAGAAGATCAATAAATAAACAGAGCTGCCATTGGATCCATGAACGTTCGCGTAGCAAGAAAACGTGAGTGTTCAAAGGTATTGATAACATGAAAAATCCATTTCGAGCGGAACGAAGTTTGCTGGGTTTGCTTGTGCATAATAACATTTCATTCATATATCAAACAAAACAAACTTTGAAAAATGTTGCACTCCAGGGTTGCCAAGTGTTTTCAGTAAAGTCTGGATTCGGGTGAATAAAAAGTCTGGATTTGTGTGAATAGCGATTTTTAACCATTTTCAATATTTTATACTTTTGGAACAGTATATTTATCGTACATTGAAACACTACATTTAAAAACATCTGGTTCCGTTCGAAAAAAGTCCTGAATTGCTTGCAAGAGTTTGTTCGCTTCACTCATCAGTTTGAGGATATATGACAGATAAATCGAATAGATCTGATAGAATTGATCGTTAAAGTTTTTCTAACAACAACTTTTTTACGTGCAATCTTGCCAGCAACAATCTCAGTGTTTGTGGCCAAGGTTACCACGACATCGAGCATGTTGTTTGGTCGTGCGAGTTGTATCTAGTCGCCAGATCGAATTTAGAGAACTCCCTTCGGGCCCGAGGAAGACAACCCAATGTGCCGGTGAGAGATGTGTTGGCTCAGTTAGACCTTGATTACATGTCCCATATATATGTTTTCCTTAAAGCTATCGATCTTCGTGTGTGATTGTCCCTATATCCGTATACCCTCCTTTCCTTTCTTTGCGGGTAATTCGTCCCCTTGCTATAAATAGTAGAATAAGTTGAAACGTAAATACACTATAGATATACGAATAAATTTAAGAATTGAGTGTTCATCAACATTGTTACGATTTCCTTATATACCATCCTTCTCCTAAAAATATGTCACCCTTCTGAACTCGAGTACACCGCGAGCAATCGGTTTCCCACCTTACTAACCATAGATGTAAGAAAATTGTTTATATATATAGTTTTAGAATTATATTTAAGAATTCGTCTCCTTTAAACATAAGTAACTGAGCCTGTAAAAATAAACGAAATAATAAAAAAAACTTTTTTACGTCTTCTTTGGAAAATTACAACTGATCCTAATTTTGTTTAAAGTCAAGACAACAATACAGTGTATTCGACAAAGTCTTAGATGCATATGAAATATGAACTTTCGTCGAAGACATCAACTTTCTATCTTTTATAATTTTTGGAATACATGACATTTTTGTATGGAGACTCCTGAAAATGGAATGTTTTAATCGTAACATTTTGTGTGTAAATTCTCGCGTTTGATATGTTCTTGACATATTTATAAATAGTAAAAAGTTTGCAGAACATGTAAATCACGATAATTTATACATAAAAATATTAAGATTTCAACATTTATAGTAATTTCTCGTAGAAAATATGAAAAAAAATTTGTTAGAAAAACTCTTTCCTTTTAAATTTCAATGTTACGAGGTAAACATTACTTTTTTCCATACAAAAATGCCATGTATTCTAGAAACTAGAAAAAATACAAAGTTTATGTTTTCGACGAAGTTCATATTTTAATAAGATCTAAAATATTATTGAATACGCTATCTTGTTATTGGGAAAAATAAATTTCAATTTTTAAAATAATTTTTTTAGTATAATTTTTCTATAAGAAATTTTTGGTATTTTTTTAGGAAGGTGATTTCCTACAATCCATATTTTGACCAGAATTTTATAAAAATTTTTTGGTTTAATTTTTTTTAAATAAAGAAAAAAATGGTCCTGTTTAAAAAGCAGACCAATTTTTTTTTTAATATGTGAAGTATGCAAAGTTTCACTACTATCTGATAGGGTGCAGCCAATGGCCAGTCGAGTTGGCAGGAAATTCGTCTATTTTTCTGTGTGATATTTTGTAACATAATATTCAAGATGCATCCTTAGTTTATAAGGAAACATATCACAGTAATATGTCATTGTGCACCTAGCTTCAGGCATGTTACGATCAGAGCAAACCTTCAGATGAATAGATGAAAGACAGTCCTTGACTTTCGGCCGTCTTTGAATGCCTTATACCATTCATATACCCATGTTTTTGACACGAGTCGAAAAATGTATACCGCAACATTTTCAACGTTTCGACACAACAAATTTTTTCGGCAACACCAAATTTCACTCAATATCTTTGACCAATAGATTCATTCATATCAAAAATTGACGAACAAAAAAAAGGTTAATTTGTTCTTAATGACGCTGTAAACATACTACCACTAACATTGCCAACTTACAATAAATTGCGAAACGTTCAGCGGGAAAAAATTTAATTATAAATTCTCGGTATGTATTTGACAGAATGTAACGATAAAAAGTTAAAAGTTTCTAATTTCTAGCACACTCTCAGCATTGAATATTTTTACTTAAATTTTATTTTTTGGGCGTAGGATTTCGGTTTTCTGGAACATATTGAGGGTACAAATTGAAATTGCTCTCACATCCAGTGCACTCTGTAGAAATTAGAATACGGGACTGTGTAATGAAATTCGGGTTTGATGTTTTTCTTTTCTGCGGAAATACGTGCTCATAGTGAATATGCATTTGTTCGCACCTGATTCATATCTGTACATTTCGGTCACCGACAAGCTACATAGTTGCATCGCTACCGAACGGCTGGCGCCTACATAGCACGATTAGTTGGTATAAAAGGAGGTAGCATTTGTGGATTTCAATCACACTTCACTTCGTTTCTAGTTTGAAATATTTGTAGAGAGAACCTCGATTGCTGACTTGCGTCGAGCGGGAATGAATAGTCTTTCTCAAGACAAGGTGGAATTATGGTTAAGTTTTCCCACAAAAGGCCCGTTTCAGGGCTAGAGGCGAGTGCACTGAAGAAGTTTAAAGCTGATAAAAAGACGGAAATGGAAATGGAATTAATTCACTGCGTTTTGGATATCTAACCAAGAAGATCGCTCCAAAAGAGTTTATAGTAATTTTCTGCGCTTTCTCCCCACAAGTGACTAACAACAGCTGAGCAAGGAGCAAGCTGACAACTGAAAACTGTCCTGAAAACAATAAACAATAACAACTGGGGGTCTTCGTAGCCTAATTGGTTGCGTGTCCGCTACTAAGCGAACGATCATGAGCTCATAATACAGAGCCCTCCGCTGACCATCTTTGTGTGTTATTCTAGATACTACGTCCATGCAAACATCATCATGTGATGGTAATCCCAGTCCCAGTCTGCTTTATTAGCAATTGGTTCTATAAATAACACAACAATGGAAGCATCATATCAACAGTCCCGCTGTGTTTGGTCCAACTGTGAACATTTGAATAATAGGAATATTCTTACGCCGAAAATGTCGACATGTGTATCCATTAGATAGGAATACTTTTACACCTAAATGGCTACTGTGTAATATACAACAAGTTATCGGGAGATAAAATGTACACGAAAAAAATTTCGGCTCTTCGGTTACAGCTGAATTGCTAAATGAGGCAAATAAAATAAAACAGATGGGATAAAAAAAACTGAGCAAGGAGAGGAAGAGCTATACGGGATTGTAGCACTATAAACGTGTGCACCAGAGCTAAAGCAACAGTCCAACAGTATTGCCGACAGAGTTAAATATTACCGAGAAATTATGAGATTGTATCTAACAGAGTTGTTTCTCCTGCATGGAATTCATCCTTCATATATACTCTTATTATTTCATCAATCATTATATGCATCAGCCAACAACTAATCACCACCCTTCTGCCATCATCTCTCGATTGCAACACTGAAGGAGTCAACAAACAATATCTAAACAATATCTAACAATCAAACAAAACGGCCCAAATTACCTAGACATTATATCAAAGAGTTTATGGATGTAGTTTCTCAAACATGTCCAATATCAGTATGCAACAGATAGCCTAACGTAATCCTACGTCAATTATGCGGTCGTGTCTCAGGCACAACCCTGCTGTAACCTTTTTTTAGTAATTAGAAAAACTGAAATTTTATTCGAACTATTGAAAATGAAGGGTGTGTCACATCAAATTGCATCACGGAAAAAACGTTGTAGAAATTCGCCCAGTAGACCGATCCTTTTGACAGTAAAATAAAAACTATTAAACAACTTTTGGCATTTTCTTTTTATTCATACTTCGAGCCCAAGCCCGTATGCTCGCACCTTCCTCTTTACCCCGTCCATAAGGTTCTGTACAACGTCAGGTTGTAGTTTTTTTTTGAACAGAAATACATTTTCTCTTGAAGTCCGCCTCCGATTTGATAACTTTTGGGTTCTCCCGGAGGGCCTGCTTCATAATCGCCCAATATTTCTCTATTGGGCGAAGCTCCGGCGCGTTGGGCGGGTTCATTTCTTATGGCACGAAGGTGACCCCGTTGGCTACGTACCACTCCAACACGTCCTTTGAATAGTGGCACGAAGCGAGATCCGGCCAGAAGATGGTCGGGTCCTCGTGCTGTTTCAATAGTGTTAGTAAGCGCTTCTGTAGGCACTCCTTAAATGCCCCTTAGAATGCCCGTTTACCGTGCCGGTCATCACGAAGGGGGCGCTCCGCTTCCCGCAAGAGCAGATCGCTTGCCACACCATGTACTTTTTGGCAAACTTGGATAGTTTCTGCTTGCGAATCTCCTCCGGAACGCTGAATTTGTCCTCTGCGGAGAAGAACAACAGGCCCTACAGCTGACGAAAGTCCGCTTTAACGTAGGTTTCGTCGTCCATTACCAGGCAATGCGGCTTCGTCAGCATTTCGGTGTACAGCTTCCGGGCTCACCTCTTCCCCACCATGTTTTGGCTTTCGTCGCGGTTAGGAGCCTTCTGAACCTTGTATGTACGCAGGCCCTCCCGCTGCTTGGTCCGCTGGATGAATGAACTTGACAAATTCAGCTTATTGGCGACATCCCGGACCGAACTTCTCGGATCACGTCTAAACTGCTTAACTACGCGCTTGTGATCTTTTTCACTGACGGAGCATCCATTTTTGCCGTTCTTCACCTTCCGGTCGATGGTTAGGTTCTCGAAGTATCGTTTTAGTACTCTGCTGACCGTGGATTGGACGATTCCCAGCATCTTACCGATGTCCCGATGTGACAACTCCGGATTCTCGAAATGAGTGCACAGGATTAATTCACGACGCTCTTTTTCGTTCGACGACATTTTTCCAAATTTACGAAAAATTGACAGTGAAGCATGGCCAACGTGATCTATACACTCTTATCTGATTTTAAAGCGAAAGCTGAAGATATAATTCCTAAAAATTAAATTTCTACAGCGTTTTTTCCGCGATGCAATTTGATGTGACACACCCTTTATTATGTGATTTTTTTACCATGATACAGCCGTAGAACCACTGTAAATTATACTTCTTTGAGAAGGTGAAGTTCATCCTGGAACGAAAGAACCGTCTAAGAAACATAAGATGAAAAAGAACGATCTACAAAACATTTGAAAACTGTCCGCATATTTCTTTGGGATTATTTGCAATTAAGTCACTACCTATTCGAAATCTAACTGTATTTTACCATAGGATTTCGATCGTTTTGAAAAGTAAAAACTTTTCTTCATGTATATAATAATTTAGGCAATATTCTTCATGATATGACATTTTTATTTTTACTCAAAGGTGTTTAAAGCTAGAATGTTGGTTTCCAATTATGTTTTTCATTTGACGTATTTCCAAAATCATTGAAAAAAAACGCTTGGCACGTGCGTAAATCGACTTACAGAATTTGTACTAAAATCCCAATCCCATGGTGTACTTAAATTGATATGGATTCGGCCATGTCTTAACCCTTTCGTCGCCCCGTCACCCAGCTATGGGTGACACTTTCCTCGTTCAAATTTATTAGGATTTTCGAAAGAAATTTGACAGCATAGGCACCCAAATGTAACTATAGAATATGTAGAAAAATAATAAAATCATAATCATTTTAATATCATGTTTATACTATACTTTTTATCAATTTATGGTAGAGAAGGTTTGTACTGGAGTTTTTTACGAAACCCGTATAATATGACTTTGGCATGTGCTATCGTTGTTAATTCGTCTTCAAATAGAAAGAAATTTCACCAGATCATGTAAAAGTTGTCTACAAACTATGTTTGATCTTCATTTAATAAATCATCCGCAATTTGGGCCTCGCGAGAAACTCAAACACAGCGCATTGAAAAAAAGGGGAATTATATCTCGGTGGTTTCTCAACAATTATTGACTCTCCGACCAGCATAAAACTAGTGATTGATTCTGGTTCCTGGGAACAATTAGAGAAAAAAATCTCCTGTTAGGGAACAATGCATGCATCCTTCGGAAATCAAAATATTCTATATTAGTTGGCCAACCATAATTCAGATAAATTTGTTTTTGCCAAGATGGTAGAAGAGCTATGATACTAGGAACGTTGTCAATTTTTGGGTTAATATTTTTTCGTTTATCTCTGTATTTCAAAGCCGCATTTTTTTATATTTCTGCCAAAATATCCCAATACAAAATGAACATATACTCTGTCCAACTTCTATACGACCAGGTGATGATCAGACTGCTTTGTGCCATTGTAAACAAACAAACTTATATTCTAGTGTATTGGTATTGGTGACTACCATACACTGCATGATTATCATATGTGTGTGTGCAAGCGCTGAGCGCAAACCAAAGGATTTGCATTTTTCAAGTGTCAAGTTTCTATAAGATCAGTAGCATTCTTCTGTTGTTTTAGTTGTTTTGATCAATAAATTTGGAAAATGCCGAAGGGAAAAGTGCTCACGAAGAGAAAAGAAAGACAAATCGATACATTTCACCAAGAAAATGTTGGTATCAGAGAAATTTCTCGTCGGATTGGATCCCATGAAGTAGTGCTCAATTATTTGACGAATCCTCAAGGATACGGTAAGAAGGAGAGAGCTCCACGTTAATCGAAGCTCTCTGACTGGGATAAGCGAAAAATAGCTAGAACAGGCTCGAATACCTCAAAATCGCTTATGCAAATAAAGCAGTATTTCAATTTAAATGTTACTCGTGTGACAATTCGTCAAATTTTGGTAAAAAAATCCTCACAAAAGAGGGCTTCAAAGGTAGAAGCTCCTGATCTTACACCATCTCAGATCGGAAGACTTCTGAGTTTTGCCAAAGCTCTCATGCACCGAGAGTGGGACATCGTATGTTGTGACAAAGAATGTTTCCAAAAGAATACATTTTGCTATAAAGATGTTGATGGCCCACCTCATACCCCTACAAAGGTTTGAGCAGGACGATTTATCTTATGGATAATAATTAAGTTTAAAAATATCAAGAGACCAGCATTATAGAAAAAAATTATAGGAGGCTGTGTCCAAGATACGACAGCATTGTTGACGTAGAACTACGCTGTTATTTCATGTAAGTCGCTTGTTTATACCTTCGGATTTTAGAAACAACTGCTTAGTAGAATAATCTCTGAAATAGTTTTTTTCATTGTAGAATCAGTTGACGATAATTGATGATTGATTCATTCTTGCCCTCGCAAAACAATACACTAGCTGATCGTATGTCGG
The DNA here is from genome assembly GCF_029784135.1 of Toxorhynchites rutilus septentrionalis. Classification (NCBI taxonomy): domain Eukaryota; kingdom Metazoa; phylum Arthropoda; class Insecta; order Diptera; family Culicidae; genus Toxorhynchites; species Toxorhynchites rutilus. Next base: position 69,711,052 of record NC_073746.1, on the reverse strand, counting down.
AATTTATTTCATGTGAATGCATTGAAAATTTACCTCGAACGCTATTCCGGTGACCTTTTTCGCAATTGACATAGACTCGGTGCGTTGCCCTCGATTATATACATGTTGCACCAGCACCATTATTCCACATCTCATAACTACATCAATATATCTTTGGCACCACACAACACTTGCAAGTATCAAATATCATGCTACATATTATTTTGTATTGTCTCAAAGGAATCGCACCTCTAGGCATCGTTCGTACAACGTAAAGCAAGCGCCAAACAAGCGTTTGCCATCGCATGCATACAGAGCCATACATTGATGGCTAGAAACTACTAGGAATATAAACACTTCTCATCATTTTGCGCTATTCTCAAAAGAAACGCTTCTGTTAATATTACTGACCTCGAAAAAAGTTGCATTACTTTCTCATGCTCGAGAGAAACGCAGCTGTCACCTTTAGTGGAGGAAGTTTTACTTATGGCAAGCGAAACCTAATCACACATCTCAAAAACAGTAGCAATACTTCATTATGATCAATATTAGCGCAAATGCAATCCTAGTTGAAGGCAGTTTTGCGACTTGCACGCGAACCCAAATAACTTATAACATTCCAGTAAGACATTCGATGCTTGGTATTCCCCAAATAATTTTTTGGCGCACAACCTTAACGGCTGCTTCGCCATAACGTCAGTTTAATGCATTCATGCATTCTGAAAGGCACCAACGAAGCCCTTATGATGACGGAAAACAAACAATGTTAACTGCTTGGAAAAAGACTGAATTATGCCACACAGCTTCTACTCTGCTGTAACACCCATCGATGCGAATTCGCTGATGCGTTTTTCAAGAGCGACCGCCTTCACCACCAGCGGGGGGAGCTTGATTTTGGTTGCTGCCTGGGTAACGGCGCTTACATTTTCGACCGACGCACCGAAGTCGCCTACTTCGCTGTTGTTCGATACGGTGTCACACTCGTAAAGGCTTGGTTCAGTGCGAGCGCTTTTCACTTCACCAACATCGCGTGCATCATTAGATTACGCTTGCCTCGAAATTTTATTGCCCCTGGCAATGCGTTTGTTTTTGCTGGGCTCGAGCCTGCCTTCCTCTTCTTTTAGCTAATCAAAAACTACGCGAAGTGTCCAATTTATGACGCGGAAAGAAAAACACACGATACGAATAACGCGAAATTATCACTGGTGGGGTCCAATCTTAGTTTGAAGCGCAGCGAAAGCAAAGTGAACTGGGTTGCTCAACAGTCCGATGCCGAATGAAAGTTTGCCTCAGCGAGATCCACTGTTTATACTCTAGGCAAGTATTCACCTTCATTTTTCTACTTTTCCTTTGTTACGGAGACTTTAAATCCTACGATTTCCCCTCCGTTGGTTGTCGTTAAGTTGCTCGTTATTGACAGCTCTGTTCGAGAAAGCACACAAATGGACAGAACAAATGTATGGGAAAATGGAAACGCTTAAAGTTTTCATGAATTTAACCATTTACAAACCAGGGGATTCTAATGTATAGCACATTGAACAAATCTTACGGAATTTCCGATTCGTTTACTATGTAAATCGCCAAAATCCGTTTATGGCATAAATAGTTATTAGCGTTAACTTTATTTCATAAAAACGTGACCTGTTTTCTGATTTGGCACCCTTAATGAAAGACGTAGTTCTACGTCAAAAAAAAAACAAAGCGAAGTGGATCTGCTGCAGGCATAAATATCTATTAATAGAACAGTAAAAATAGGCACAAACTGTGAAAAAACAAACAATGTTCCTGTCCATATTGACATTGACATAGTCCCAATGTTTTTTTCTAAAGCATGTCAAGAAAATTTCCAACCCGGGAAGATCCTTGACTGATTTGGAATTGAACCCAATATCTAAAAGTTTCTACTTAGAACATAAAAAAGAGATCTGCTACATTCAGAAATAATCCATATAACCATCTGATGAAATATAGTTTACGACAATTCCGAATGAGCTTTCCCAATTCTAGTTTCCACTCCAGACCCTATATAAAAATTTCATCATGTGTTAGTTTTCTGCCAGTGTTCGTTATTAACATTTATCCAGGCCAACCAAACGCGCGCGAGGCTCAAACTTTCGTAGGCAACGCTCAATTTTTTAACAATCTACAATTTTAAACTAAAAAAACATCATCATCATCAGTACGAACATGGCAGTTTGAGATACCTGTAAATAAATTTTGTAATTTCAATATTAAACATAAATAAATAATTTGACAAAAAAAAAAAGCCGAAATGGCAAGGTTGCCAATTATTGACAAGTAAATCAGCCGACCGTTTTGAGCTTTTCATTGATAAACTCACTGAATGTTGAAATAGTCTTATAGAAACTGGATAGCTGAATTTATCATATTTAAGCACAATAAATAAACAAACAACTCTTTTGAACGAAATTGACGTTAAATATATTTTATGCTAAGCAGTCAACAATGTATAAATGAGGGGCTTAGAATGAAAGGAGTGTAAGTGATTTGATCGATTTCTCTACATCGACTCTCTCTTCTGGTCATAACTTAGCTGCAAATACATCCCCAGTTGTATTTGACAATGTGGAAGATAGGTCAGAACCTCATCTATCGGATTCTATAGCGAACTTAAATTGGAACTTTTTTGCAGCTGAGTTATTAACTAAAGAAAAAGTTGATGAAGAGAAATCGATCAAATCACTTAAACCCCTTGCATTCTAAGGCCCTCAAATGTATCTTGTTGAAATTTTAATTGTTTGTGTTTCAACGAAATAGAATCAGGGTGATCTTATAGAAGCTGGACAGAGTGTAGTTTACACAAATGAACAAAATATCTCCTTTTCAGGTTACAAGTTATAATAAGTTAGTTTCGAAGATTAATTATTGTTTTCCAAAGAAACCTGCGAAAACCAAATCGTTTAAAGAAATGCGTTCCATAAAAAGATCAGCATTTGAATTTTTAAAAACGTGTTTTGAAATATGTATGGCTTCAGGTGCAAACAAAATTTAAGCTTGAACGTGAAGAAAAAATTGTGTACCGCGCCCAAGGGATATTTCACGAAATATATTTGAACGAAAAGTTTTTGTGTTGTATTGGACCATATATGTCATTTTCGGGTGTATTTTCACTACCACGCCGTACAATTAATTGTATAATTGCAATGAAAATTTAAATCAATACTTTGTACAGACACTTGAAAACATGATACTCAATCGTTAAAGTTCCAAATCAGCACACCGTTACTGAGCCCACCCCACTCCTGGACTCCCTCCAGAAGTAGTGGCTAACCATAATTATATGTGAGCCACTTGCAAACGTATATAGTTATCGAATGAACAACTTATGACCGCAAAGCAAACAACGCTCGGCGGAAGTGGGCGACCGCGGCAGAGAAATTGGCCGAGGTAGGGTTTGGGGACTCTCGATTCGGGAAGATCAGAGAGCTTGGACGATTGCACTTTGCTACCAGTGCACAATCGTATCGCTGGCTGTGGACTAATGGGCCACAGAGGTAAGCAACTGCCATTTGGCACTAATTTTCCCGAACGAAACGGTTGGAATGATGATGATTGACCTGTGTTGAGTTGGCCGACGGACAAGTTTCGCCATAAGTAGGCAAAGAAAACTCTTCGAAGCTCGGACGGACCAAAGTTTTGTGGCATCATCGATGGTAAAAGTTGGTCCTTTCTGGAGAAGTATTCCATTACTTGTTGCAGTTTTGGTAAGAGATGTATAAATTCAATGTGTTCTGAGTGTGACTCGAAGTGGAATTGAATAATAATTCACCCTTTCAACGTAAATACAACGGAAATTTATAAAATTTTAACTAATAATTCGTCTTCCACTGAGGATTTCCATAGAAGTGCGCTCCGATTATCGGAATTTTATTAGAAATTTATTTCAACTATTCTGCAACCAATTACGCATACTTGAGGGTAATAAAAAAACCCTCAAATTGCTTTACACAAATCCATACACCAACATGACTAATAATCTTGTTAACATCTCAATTATTCATTTTGAATATTCATAACGCGACTAAATGATCCTTCCCTTTGTGAAGTCTCGTCTTCCCGCACCAAAGTTACCCCCTCTCTATCCCGACCAACAACACCTACACACATCGGCCTCATCGTCCGCAGGAAAACATGTTCAACTTGTTCACGTTGTATCGAAACCATGTTCCCGTTTCCTGTTTCCATTCGGCCCGAGGAGATGCCAACGCACACACAGTCAATCTGTTTTACGACGTTAATAATGTGAGTGTGCAAAACAAGAAAACCACCCGAGCTGTAGAATAAATGTTTCCGGGGGGTAGTAAAACTAGCGTTAATCCTCGCGCCTTCCGCCACCACCCGCGTCGTTTCGGACGGTTTCTTTCGTTTTATATTTTTTTTCCTTTTTTTCTTCAAAGGTGGTTAAATGTCAGCTGATAACATTTCGACTGTGGAAATGATTTTTATTGGCGGTGAGGGTGAGACATAAAGCAGAAAAGTGGCAAAAAACAAACTGTTTGTTCTCCTAAAAGCTTTTAATTTCTCCCGCTTTGGGCCCAAGGATTTGGTGTTTTTATAACCCCAATCAAAACATCGTTGTAAAGATAGTTGCCTACTTTTTAAAGATGCAAATTAAAAGCTCGATGATGGATTTCTTTGTACAAGGGTGACCCGTATTTTACTGCGAGGCTGCCTCAAACGAGCTGTTAGGTGAGGTTCGATAATGACATTAAAAACATGCCTCCCGATAGTGGAAAATGATACCCTCTGGAAAAAGGATTCTGTTGCATATTTTTATCGTCGCGCAGGAGCCAATCGTAAACCATTTCAGTACACAACGAGCACGGAAATCGACGGGTCATTATTGATTCGTCGATTAGATAATTGGTTAATCTTGATTCAGTTGTCCCAATTTTTTTCTTCTTTCGTTTGGTTCTAACTGACCTCACCGGACTGCCGGCTGAATACAGTATCCGAAACGCAAACCTGATACCTGTCGACCAAATCCAAATTTACAACATCAATTAACGCTAATAATCCGGAAGTAGTTTACGGCTTTGTTTTCCCCCTGCACTATAGTCTCACGCTTTTTGGTTTCGTATTTGAAGCTCTCATGGAACCAAGCGCCGGTATGATTCACCTTTTCCAGTTCAGCGCAAGATTTTCCTGAGAAATAAAAACATACTTTTTTTTGTACGAAAATGAGACGTCCTTCCTCGGTTTTCCAATTTCATTAGGCTCTGTGCAAATATATCCGGAGGAGGCAATATTTTTTTGAGATCTTTTTCGCTTTCGAGCCAATGTTGAAGAATCTCTTGAGGAGTCCGATGGGGAGACCTTTCCACCGACTCCCATACGACGCTCCGCTGTATATATATATGTAAATAATAGAAAATTGGACGTTATTGGCAGGAAGCACGCAACCCTACCGACGCCGCAGGATCAGTTTAGGCCAAGCTTGTTCCGAAGGATGATTGTTTTGATTTTCATTTCTCACTCGGCCATAGCGAGAAGGAGAAGGATTCTTACCCGAGAGGGAATGAATTGTACATATGTTTGTTGGTTGGTTTGTTTCGCGAATGATTTATAATTTGTACAATTGGGGTTCATGTTTTGAAATAAAAGATTACAATTCAGGGAATAATGCATTGAAAATTATTAGATATAAATCGAAACCACAGAGCGCCAAGAAAAATTGTAGATAATTGGCTACAAAATCCACGAAACCTAATAATTTTCTAATAATTAAAACTGTATCGCTTATCTATATAAATAAAACTAGAAGGCCAAATGTGTTGCTAAGTGCAAAACCCGAAGAAGGAATGACCCGATTTGAGCCGTATTTATTTTGTTGTTTTTGTTTCGGTCCATAGACCTATATAGTAGAGAGAAAAATCGGAAATTTTTCGGAAAACTCTGAAAGAAGGTCGGAATATTCGAAAAATGAATACCCATATGTACGAAAATTACATCATGATAAGCGTTGTTAATCCATTCGATGGACTCACCCGAAGAAGGATTGATCTGATTTGAGCCGTATTCATTTTTTTTTTGTATTTGTCTCTGCCCATATATCAATGATATGGAGAGAAAAAAGTTTTGGAAATTTTGAAAAGCTTCGAGAGAAAGTTCGAAAGAAAAATAATTCTCATATGTTCCACAATGAAATTTTTGTTGATCCAATAGGATTCCATGTTTGCGTAATAAAGCTTCGAGTTACGTTAGTGTGAAGCGAAAATGATTCTCAGGTGGGAAATAATAATTATGAATGAAAATTTACAATCATGTATTCCATGTACCGGAGAAACATGTAATTTGCAAATGAATGAATAATATTGAGCGAAAATTGTGTCAGAAAATAAATTTATATTATAATAGTGAGTTTTGGTAGAAGTAAAAGAAAATTTATAGTAAATGGAAATTGTACCCGATTGAATCCACGAACAATCGATCAGTAAGAAAGCGTGAATGTTCGAAAGATCTCATATAAAAAAATTGGGCGGGCCGAAGTTCGCCCGGTCAGCTAGTGCATAATATAAAATTGTAATTTCTGATCCACTGTTCCCGAGATGTATCAACTTAGAAATATCTATCAAGATATTTTCATAAAAAATGGTTAATTATTAAGTTGATAATTCTAAACAGAATCGTATTTTCCGGTGGTTGTTCACACTGCCTGTTGCAGCATAATGTAGCCATTTTTAGTTAGGATTTTTTGTTACAATTGTGTTTTCCAGATAATGTTTTTTTACGATCATCCTAACACGAAAACGTTTCGTCGGAAAGTAGTCTTTGCAAAAGTTGTGGGGGAATCTATATCTATCTATATCTACAGGGTTTTCCAACTTTAAATTCCGAAAGTAAATTGAAATAAAACACACTTAGAATTCGAATTTCGATGAAACTTTTATTTTAAATTAAAGTTTGGTTTATGCCATTATGTGTGAAATACAACATCATTCAAATGTCCACCTAGGGCTTCCTCGCACACCTTGATCCGGAACAGGTAATTTTCGATGACTTTTCGGCACATATGGGGCGGTATCTCGGTCATAACTTCACGAATGTTGTCTTTCAAATGATCAAGAGTTTGCGGAGAGTTGGCATAGACACGGTCTTTCGCATAACCCCACCAAAAAACAGTCTAGCGGGTTCAAATCGCATGATCTGGACGGCCAATTGGCATCACCAAAACGCGAAATTATGCGTCCCTCAAATTTCGTTCGCAATATGGCCATGTTCGGTCGTGTTGTGTGGCACGTGGCGCCGTCCTCCTGAAACCACATGTTATCCGTATCCATATCTTGAATTTGTGGCAAAAAAAATCGGGTAACATGCGGCCATAGCGCTCACCATTCACAGTTACCGTCTCGCCGTCTTCATTTTCAAAGAAATACGACCCGATGACTCCACCAGACCATAATGCGCACCAAACAGTGACTTTTGGCGGATGCAATGGCCTCTCAACAATCACGTGTGGATTTTCTGAGCCCCATATACGGAAATTTTGGGTGTTCACATAGCCACCGAGCTCGAAATGTGCCTCATCGCTAAAGAAATTTGATGCGAAAATTCAGCATTTTGCTGCTGTTGTTCGTTCACACAATCGACGTATGCCCGACGCATTCCATGGTCACCACGCTCTAATTTTTGTACCAGTTGGACTTTATATGGATGTAGGTGCAAGTTCAAATGCAAAATTCGCCACAATGATGTGTTTGACAAGCCCAATTGCTGAGCACGCCGTGGAATCGAAACATTCGGGTCATCCTCCACACTGGCAGCAACAGCAGCAATATTTTCGGCCGAACGCACATTACGATGATGCACAGGTTTCACAATATCCGCTACGGATCCAGTTTATTCGAATTTACGCACTACATTAGCGATTGTGTGCTCTGTAGGCCGTCCATGACGACCAAAATCCGTCCGTAATGCTCGAAAAACATTTGCCGGTTTTTCATCATTTTTATAGTATAACTAGCTAACCCGGCAAACTTCGTCCCGCCCATTTACTTGATTAATTCTCGAGTAATGCAGAAATTTGTGTTTTATTTGTATGGCAGCCACCCCTAAGAGAGGGGGGAGGGGTATCTAACCACCATTGAAACATTCATTGCACCCTAAAGTTTCCATATGCCTAATTTGGTTTAATTTGCTTGATTAATTCTCGGGTAATGCAAAAATTTGTGTTTCATTTGTACGGCAGCCCCCTCTAAGAGAGGGGGAAGGAGTATCTTAACACCATAGAAACATTTATTGCATCCTAAAACTTCCACATGCCAACTTTGGTTTCATTTGCTTGATTAATTCTCGAGTAATGCAGAAATTTGTGTTTCATTTGTATGGCAGCCCCCCCTTTGAGTGGGGGAAGGACTGTCTAACCATCATAGAAACATTTATTGCACCCTAAAACTTTCACATGCCAACTTTGGTTTCGTTTGCTTGGTTAATTTTCGAGTAATGCAGAAATTTGTGTTTGATTTGTATGGCAGCCCCCCCTTAGAGAGGGGGGAGGGGTCTCAAAATATCACGAAAACCTTCCCCGGCCCCAAAAACCCCTACATACCAATTTTCATGTCGATCGGTTCAGTAGTTTCCGAGTCTATAAGAATCAGACAGACAGACAGACATCACTCCATTTATATATATATAGATTTAACAAAATTAACACGTTGTGCGATGCTAAAACGATCCATATTGTAAAATGGCAGACATTCAACTAACGATATGACGCTTTTGTTGACAGCTATGTCAAACGGTTGTCAGCGCAGGGCTGTATACTTTCGGAAGCCCGAAATGGAAAACCATGGAAATCTATATATAAAAATGGATTTCTGTCTGTCTGTCTGTCTGTCTGATTCTTATGGACTCGGAAACTACTGAACCGATCGACATGAAAATTGGTATGTAGGAGTTTTTGGGGCCAGGGAAGGTTTTCATGAATGTTTGAGACCCCTCCCCCTCTCTAAGGGGGGGGGGGGTCTGCCATACAAATGAATCACAAATTTCTAAATTACTCGAGAATTAATCAAGCAAATGAAACCAAATTATGTATATGGAGGTTTTAGGGCGCAATAAATGTTTTCACGGAGGTTAGACACTCTACCTCCTCTCTAAGGGGGAGTTGCCATACAAAAGAAAGACAAATTTCTGCATGACTCGAAAACTAATCAAGAAAACACCAAATTTGGCATGCGAAGGTTTTAGGGGACGCAAAACGTTTCTATGGCGAATAGACACTCTTCCCGTCTCTCTGAGGGGGGAGGGGGGCTGCCATACAAATGAAGCATACATTTCCGCATAATTCAAGAACTAATCAAGCAAACGGAACTATATTTGATATGTGGAGGTTTTATGGGGAAGAAACATTTCTAAGGTGGTTCGACACTCTTAGGGTGGATTGTTATACAAATGAAAAACAAATTTCTGCATAACTCGAAAACTAATCAAGCAAATGGAGCCAAATTTGGCATGTGAAGATTTTAGGGGGCACGAAATGTTTCTATAGTGAATAGACACTCCTCCCCTCTGTCTAAGGGAAGAAGAGGGGAAGAATCTGTCTTTATTCTATCATATTTTCTGTAACAAACATTTATTCCATGTAACAGAGAAACATGTTATTTGCAAGTGGTTGATAAATCTTGAACGAGAATTGTGTCTTAAAATAATCTGATATTAAAATAATGAGTTTTGGTAGCAGTATTAGGAATTTTTTAGTAAAAGATAAATTCAACGGGGTCGGTTAGAAGATCAATCAATGAACAGTTCTGCGATTGGACTCAGGAACTTGCGCTTAGTAAGAAAACGAGAATGTTTGAAGGTATTGATAAGAAAAAATCAAATTTTGGGCGGGACGAAGTTTGCCGGGTCAGCTAGTATCAAATAAAATACATTGCTTAAAAACTGATATATTGGAATAAAAAACGAAACCTGTTTTAACTCAAAGCATTACTTGTTAGATCATTTGCAGCTCTAATGCAGCGGTACTCAACCTTTTTACACAGGAGCTCTAAACATGGTATCGCGGACCGGTAGCACTAACGTTTTGCGAAGCAATAAAATGCTAATTTGTGCAGATTTTCAATTTAACTCACAAAATTCACATGTATTGTTAACTGCTCGCTGTCTAGAGCGTCAATGAAGCATTGAACCTACTGAATATCCAAGTAGTTTTTCAAAATTTCTTAGAAATATTATATATCATACAGTATAATGATGGTCATCATTACTCTTGAATCCAAAGAACACTCAGAACGAAAACAGAAAATCTGAAACGAATCGGGTGTATGGAACAAAAATCTGAAAACATACCTCTTTGATTCGCGGAATTGTTAACTTGTTCTACTGGATAAATTTCCTGTCTAATGGTATACGTTATAACATATATCGTAGAAACGATTCTGCGTAATATGCATGTGAAATCTTTTAATTTTTCGTTACATTCGACCCCCCCCCCCCCTATAAAGAAATCACAGACGTAGTCCTACTTCAGAACAAGTCGCTTTTGATTACTTTGGATATCATTTCAATGGGTAATGGATTTCCATAATGGGTAATGGATTTCCAAAATGAAATCGTCGTCGTGATTTTTTACCGTCGAAAGATGCAGATTTTCCAAACAATTAGCTGTTAAAAAATTTCAGACACGTCAACTCCGAACCGCTGCTAAAAAAAGAGTGATTCCAGATTGTGACCTTCGCTTAACGTCAATAACTGGCAACTAATGCAACTAAATCATTTGTTTCTGCCCATTTCTATCTTATCTTGTCGCGATTCCAGCTCGCGAACAGACAACATTTATTCCTAATAGGGGAGGTGGGGGTAAAACGGACATGTTAAGAAGAACTTCAATCATATCGTTGGAAACTCATGTTTCCCGAAACTTTGATGCAGTTTATTTCAATTCAATATACTGTTTTTCTACCTAATTGGCCAAATATTTTACAAAAAAGTGTTTTTCAATGCTTTTCACAGAAATTAAAACAGACCGAAAAGTAAAAAAAAAAAATATTTTTTTCCACTCAAAAATGAATTTACTTTTCCGTATATACCTAATATCGCTTCTCTTGTTAACTCATAAACCGAAATATAACCATCAGCGAATTGAATTTTGATATTAAGCCACTCAAAATACTTAATATCGAAGCAGCTAAAATTACATCCTCACGCGGAATCATGTATGATTTTCGATTTTTGTTTCCCTTTCCCACTTTTGATCAGTATTCATTGCCATAGGGTGGCTTCAATATTATAGAATAACATGTAAAAGGTGTTTTTTTTATTTAAATCGTTTATTTTTACAGGTTCAGTTACATAGGTTTAAAGGAGCCGAACTCCTTACTGTATTGTTACTAGTATATATACATTTTTCCTTAATTCTAATGTTAATAATATAGGAAACCGATTACTCGCGGTCTACTCGAGTTTAGAAGGGTAACATATTTTCTTCAGGGAAAGGAGGGGATATGAGGATATGTTGACAATGATCACACTCACACTCTCAATCACACTCATCACACTCAATTCTTAAACCTATCTTATATCTAATATGTATTTACATTTCATCTTATTCTTAAGAAGGGATCCGATCTCTCACAAAGGAAAAGGAAAAGGAAAAACTAAGGGTATAAGGACAATCACACACGAAGATCGATAGCTTTAAGGAATACATATATTTGGGACATGTAATCAAGGTCTAACCGAGCCAACACGTCTCTCACCGGCACCATGGGCTGCCTTCCTCGGGCCCGAAGGGTGACTACTAAATTCGATCTGGCGACAAGATACAGCTCGCACGACCAAACAACGTGCTCGATGTCGTGGTAACCTTGGCCACAAACACAAAGATTGTTGTCGGCAAGATTAATACGAAAGAGTAGCGCGTCTAACGAACAGTGATTGGACATGAGTCGGGAGAAGGTGCGAATAAAGTCCCGACTCAAGTCCAGACTTTTGAACCATGGTTTGAGGCTAACCTTGGGGATAATCGAGTGGAACCACCGCCCCAATTCATCTTCGTTCCATTTGCGTTGCCAGTTAACTATGATATTTTTGCGGACTAAAGAATAAAATTCATTGAAGGCGATTTGACGCTGATAAATATCGCCTTCAATTGCACCTACCTTTGCTAATGAGTCAGCCCTCTCATTACCCGGAATTGAGCAATGTGAAGGGACCCAGACAAAGGTAATGACATAACAGCGTCTGGATAAAGCACTCAAAATTTCTCGTATTCTCTCAAGGAAGTACGGCGAGTGCTTTTCCGGCCTCACTGAACGGATAGCTTCGACAGAGCTAAGACTATCCGTTACAATGTAATAGTGTTCAACAGGTCGTGAGGCGACGCTGTCCAACGCCCAGTGAATCGCTGCCAATTCAGCAATATACACTGAGCAAGGATTCTGAAGACTGTGGGAGGTGCTAAAAAATTCGTTGAACACTCCAAATCCTGTGGACTCATTCATAGAGGACCCATCAGTAAAGTACATATTATCACAATTGATATCCCCATACTTTGCATCGAAGATCGTTGGAACGATCCTCGATCGATGATAATCTGATGTTCCATGGATATCCTGCATCATGGACAGATCAAAATGTACAGAGGAATTGATGTAGTCAGGAAAACAAACACGGTTAGGAATATACGAAGAAGGATCAACCTGCACGGAGATGAATTCATGATATGGACTCATGAACCCAGATTGAAAATTTAGCTCGATCTGTTCAAAATTTCCGATCACCAATGGGTTAATAACCTTACACCGGATGAGGAACCGAAGAGATATTAAATTGAAGCGATCTTTTAGTGGGAGTACGCCTGCCAAAACCTCGAGACTCATGGTATGCGTTGAGGGCATACATCCCAACGCGATACGGAGACAAAGATACTGAATTCGCTCGAGTTTAATGAGGTGTGTTTTGGCAGCTGATTGAAAACAGAAACTGCCGTACTGTATCACTGAGAGAATAGTTGTCCGATACAACATTATAAGATCTCCCGGGTGGGCTCCCCACCAGGTGCCGGTAATTGTACGGAGAAAGTTTATTCTTTGTTGACATTTTTTTTTTCAGATACCTAATATGGGCCCCCCAAGTACATTTGGAGTCGAACCAGACACCAAGATACTTGAATGACATAGCATGAGTGATCGGTTTACCCAAAAGTTGAAGCTTTGGTTTTGTTGGTTTATGCTTCCTAGAAAAAACCACCATCTCTGTTTTCTCCGTGGAGAACTCGATCCCTAGCCCAATGTCCCAGGTTGAAAAATTGTTCAAAGTATCTTGTAAGGGTCCTTGCAGGTCGGATTCGTTTGATCCTACGACAGACACCACTCCAGCATCTGCCAGTTGTCTTAGGCTGCAATTTTGTGTAAGGCAATTGTCGATGTCGCTTACATAGAAGTTGTACAAAAGGGGGCTTAAACATGAGCCCTGGGGGAGGCCCATGTAAGAGACCCGACTTACTGCCGAATCTCCGTGAGAAAAGTTCAAATGTTTCTCACAAAGCAAGTTATATAACATATTATTCAATAGAGGCGGCAGACCCCGAGAGTTTAATTTGTCTGACAGGACCTCTATTGAAACTGAAACTGAAACTGAATCCAAGAATACTGAAGCCATTTGTTTTTTTTCGGCGTAAGCCATTTGAATTTCTGAAGAAAGCAACGCAAGATAATCATTTGTCCCCTTGCCCCTGCGGAACCCATATTGTGTATCTGAGAGTAGGCCATTCGTTTGAACCCATCGATCAAGGCGAAACAAGATCATTTTCTCCAACAATTTCCGTATACAAGACAGCATTGCTATTGGGCGGTACGAATTGAAGTCGGACGCGGGTTTTCCGGGTTTTTGTATTGCTATAACTCGCACTTGTCTCCAATCATCCGGAACAACATTATGCTCCAGAAGCTGATTAAATAAATTCAACAAGCGATGTTTCGCTACATCAGAAATTTTGATTGGCAAGTGATCACTACCGTTGGGATCCTGGATTACATTCCACTTGCAATCTAACGATAGTGAATTCGAGCAAAGCGAGAGGTCAAGAGCACTTGGGTTGGCAGGAGGTTTAGGTACACGTGTTGTTTCCCCAGTGTTCAAAACGGTCATATTGAAGCTGTTACAAAGGTCATATATCAACGATGAACGATTGTCGTCGTACTGTTCCCCCCAGGCAGTTCCGTGAGAGTTGAAGTCTCCCAAGATCAATCGTGGCTCAGGAAGGAGTGAGTACATGTCAACAAGTTGCTTGCGGCTAACCGCAGCTCTCGGAGGCCAATACAAGCTGACTATACAGAGGTCTTTGCCTCTGATGTTTGCATGACAAGCAACAGCTTCGATCCCTCCAATAGGTGGAAGGTCAATTCTAAAAAGTGAGTGGCACTTATTGATCCCCAATAGTACCCCTCCATATCTGTCATCGCGGTCCAAGCGTATTATATTAAAATCGTGGAAAGAGAGATCATTTTGAGAAGAGAGCCAGGTTTCGGACAGAGCAAAAACGTCACAATTGAGTTTATGAATTAGAAATTTGAATGTATCCAATTTAGGCATAAGACTACGACAATTCCACTGTAAAACAGTGATATCTCCGACCTCTCTATTTGAATTAGACATCAAGAGAGATAATCATTGCAAGGAGGGGCCATGTTTGCATCAATTGTTGCAAAATTGTCTTTAATACTGGAAGCATTGATATGACAATGGTTCTGATGGAGTCGGAAACATTAAAGCATGTGAAGATTTGAGCCACAAGGTCAGTCAACTTTATAAATCCCGATTGGGAAGTTGAACTTGACGGAAAAACAGGGACATTTGGGGTTTTTGATGTTCCCTCGAATGCTGGGTCGTTCGAAGGTGAATCATTCCCACGGAAGCCAGGAGGAACCTGATTTTGCTTGTCCGCTGCACTCGTTTTTTTAGGCAAACTAACAGAGGGTATCACCGGAGGGACTTGTCCTTGAACTTTGGGAGTGGTCACATTTTTGCGCCGGGGATTCCCTTGAGAAATAAACGGCGTGTCCCCGTTAGCTGTATCCGCTTCCATTTCGTCAACTGGCAACGTAGCGAAGACATTGTGTGTATTGATTGGTTGTTGTTCCTGAGCCAGTGGAGAAGCGCCCTTCAAAATTTCTGCGAAAGTGCGTTTAGAGCGTTCCCTCAAAGAGCGCTTCTGTTTCTCCCAGCGAGTCTTGTATGTTTCACAAGCTGAGAGCACGTGTGGGGATCCCCCGCAATATGGACACTTATGCTCAGTCGCACTGCAGGATTTCCCCTGATGTTGTTCTCCGCAAGTGGCACATCGTTCTTTATTGGCACAATAAGCAGCCGTGTGACCAACTGACTTGCACTTTAGACAAGTCATTGGCTTTGGAATAAAAAGTCGCACGGCTAGCCTCAATTTATCTACCATCACGTAGTCAGGGAGAGCTGAACCAGCGAAGGTGACTCGAAACGAGTTGGACGGCGTAAATTTAGTTTCATTTCCTTCATGGGAGACTGTTCCGAGCTGGCGGCAACCCAAGATCTTAACAGTCGTCGAGGGCAGTTTTTTAAAACGGCCAGTACCTTCACTCGTGATGTATTCGCACGTCAAGCCCGTTTCGGTTATCACACCCTCAATTTCGACTATGTGAGAGGGAATGTAAACCCGATACTCAATTGTAAAATGCTGATCGACAACAATCTTGTTTGCGTATTTTCGATCAGTCACGACAACTCGCAATTTGTTTGGTCTAACCTTCGAGATTTCCGAAACGGAGGTATACCTTGCCAGATCTTTCGCGATCTGCATGACTCTCAACGCCTTTCCATTTGGCTTAGGCCTGAAGAAAACAACCCAGGGACCAGTTCCGGGCGCATCTTCTGGATAGACCTTTACACGGGGAGTGGGAATAACAGGGGGGGAAGGCGAGGACGGGGAGTGAGAGGGTTCGGGGACAGTAGGGTGGGAAGGCGAAGGTTGAGAAGGAGCGGGAAGAACAGAGGGAGAAGACGAGGTTGAAGGTACAGTGGGATCGTTAAGGGCAGATGGGAGATTTGCTAGTTTTTTGGAGGGAGGCTTGGTAGGGTTAGCTGACTAGTCCCCAGGAGAAGTATCTTCCGTATTTGGAACTCATTTGAGTGACTTTTTTTTATCAGTTAGGAGGGAACTAGAGTCAGAGACCTCCATATCCGAAGGTCCCCCACCCTCTGCCATTTTAAAATTTGCACTTATATCCTAAGTATTTTTTTAAACAATATTTCACAATAAAATAATTCACAAAAACAAAAAAAAATTATAATTATAAAATATTTTCTCTCAGTATATTTAATGTTATTCACCTATGAACGCACTCCTGTGCAGATGAACGGGAGCGTGCTGAAAGCTCGTTGGTGGTGGGAATGTGCCTACGACACCACTACACACAGTCGTCGGTGAAAGCTTACCCGCACTGTCACTGTTGGCACGATGACTCGGCGATATCTCCAATGTCGGGGAAGCAGCGACAAAATAAAAAACCAATGCTTGGCTTTCCGAGGATGAAAACCTCTATCCACTTTCAGGCAGGGTACTTCACTCACTATCCAGATAGCGAAATGAACTCTTCAGCGGCAAAAAACAACAATCTCGCGGTAACCGATAACGGAACTTGGACGCGACTTTCCTCCGTCTGGTTACTTCGGGCAATCGGCGAAGAATGTAAAAGGTGTTCTCATTAACAGAAATCGGAAATTCAAAATGTAACTATACAAATCAACCACCTGTCCATATTACCCTCACTGTCCGTATTACCCGCGGTTCCCCTACTGATATCAAGCATATGTGAACCCAGCTCGATACAAGAATGGAAAGAATGGAGTATATTGAAGGATAAACGCGAAAGTCCAATACAACGAATAAATTGATTTTCACATTAGAAAATGTATTTCCAGCACATATTTGTTTATTCGCGACAAAATCTTATGGTGGCCATTGAGCTTGGCGCTCAAATAGTGACTAACCTATTGGTATCACAACAGCACAACGCTCGCTAAACAATGCAGCTTTACGAGGGGTGCTCGGATGTGAAATAAATGATTTTTCTAATGGTATAACCAATTTGGGTACTCTCAGCTGTAGTGTTAGAAGAGCAAGTAATGCAGCGATAATGGTGCTACATGTCACATAACATCGAACGGAGATTCAAACGTGTCGCAGGATTACGTGACTGCGACGTTTACTTTTACGACGTGATACTCTAGTCAGCGATCAGCCAACGTCATATGTTAAAAATGAGTATTATTTTTTGAAAATATTTCTGATGTGTCGATCGCTCGCGAAGCTCAGTGCAATCAATTTGATTGAAATGGTGAAAGGCCAAAAACATGAGGAAAGGAAAAGGGAAACTGAGTAGAAACGGAAGAAAATAAATCCAAACGTTAGGTAAGTTGACGAAACAAGAAGTTCGAAAGTTCGAAAGCGAAATTCGTACAAAAGGATAATGACAAAATATATGGAACTATGTAACAACAATTGAGAATCAAGTTCTAAGCTCTGTGTTAACTTGAATTATTTTATCACTTTGAATTACAAATAACTTGAATTCAAATATATAATTGACATTTAAGCAATATAACCCATACGGTATTTGAGACCATGAAACTACAACATAAAGAAACATCAATAAACAACAAGCATTTTTGGGGAAAATGGGGGAAGGGGCTAAAAAGACATTTGGGTGTGCATGGAAGGTTACAATACACGTTTAGACAGGGCAAGTCGTTGATATTTTCGCATGTCGGATGATTTTATTGCACTAATAGTTGTACAGGAATATAAATTTACCTTAAAACGACAAGAAACGTTAGAGTATCCGAAATTCGAATTCACTCTGTCCGAAATTTGTTTTTTTTCATAAATGACGATAAATAGTGTCCGAAGTTTGATTCTAGTGCTTCAAATAAAAAACATTTTTATTCGATAATTTTTTATGTTTTCAATCAAATAGACACCACAATAGGAAGCTTAAACGCATATTGAACTACTTCACTAAAAATATCGACCAAATAATACCTGTGCATAAAGTTTAGATCTGTTTTCAGCATCAAATGCCCTAACGTCCAAAATATGATTCAGAACGGTACAAGGTTTTCAAAATATCTGAGAAGGTCGCGTAAATTTTTTGTCGCGGCTAATTTTCGGCTGGCTTGGGGAGGAGTTGCTCTGAAGGTAAAAAGCAAGTTTGTTAACACGTTGAGCCCCGAATTTTTCTTGCTGCGCTTTCCACTCAGTCCCAGTCAGTCAGCGCTTTTCTACCAAAAAGCTCGACTTCGGCTCCTAGGGACTGACGCGTGGACTTCCTTTCTTTCAGTTTTACTCCAGTCTGCGATCAGTCAACGCCAGTGTTTGCCAAATGATCCATTCACTGAACAAATCGCTTTCGTTCGTTCAAATATGATCATGCACAAATCATTTCCCCCAGTGGCATTTGTTTGTTGTTACATGCTGCAAATCACGACACAAAAGAGAACGGGACAACTCTGCATCGGTTCGCACTTCATGATACACCGCCACGCAAGCAGAACCATCATATACGCTTTCGGTGCAGAAAGTTTATTTTCTTCTTTGCCTCTAACATATGCATATCGACCTCTCCATGCATCATGAAACAGCAGGATCGTACGGACAACGCAAAGCGAATGATTCGTATTCAGCTGATATAGCAGATTCTGATTTTTAAGTCTCAGCGAGTGCAAACTATATGATTATTTAGCTCGATAGAGGCTAAGGGAAGGGTAGACAGATCATATTTTCCATTTTTAACGCCGCTATCACTTGACATATGTATATTCATACCCTTAGAAAAATCCTCGGTCGAAAACTACTAAATACATTTGGTAATGCAAAATTAGTAGAATGTACAAATTTTTTGTACATATTGTCAACAAACCCGCATCCCTACCAGAGTTTAGTATATTTTACTCGATAACATTAGTAAGCTTGGATATCGTCATATCTGAAAATTGGTGAGAAAAGCGCGTATTAACCATTTTCATTGTTCCCATAAGGCAATACGGAGGTATAATAAGGATATAATTCTGATACGTGCATTTTCGGCGAGAAAATGTAGCCGATATTGGGCTTCCGAATCATGGTTCTGCTTGACATATGTGTTTATTAGTACGGTCGAAAATGACTATAGATTGGTAGTATTTACCAAAAAATTCGTTATATTTACTAATTATTTCTCTCAGTGTATAGACCGCATAGTTTTATTAGCAACACCGCTCTCTTTTCCCATTCGTTGCTCTCCGCAAATGGTGACCGAATAATGACGTAATTTTTCTTGTATTATTTATTGCTTTGCACTTGTCTGTGTAGTGGGTTTCGCTATAGTAGAGCGGGACGATATATACGGTTCAAGCTTGTATGCAGGCTTCGAAAATAGTTTGCGATGTTTGATACAGCTCGAATATGCAAACAACAGTCTTCGTTTCTCTCTTGGTTTAATCATGTAATGTAACACAAGTGATTTCAAACACTGGTCAACGCCATATGCTGATGATGAGACTTAATATGAATATAAATATGTTTTTGAAGGCAACGAAAAAGTCACGCAATCACGCATCAGGGTCACCAAAAAGATTTTATTAAGACCTTATTACAAAGTTTTGTTCCTTCCCAATATCCTAATACTGAAAGGTATAATTGAATTGGAGGCGAATTAAATGTAATAAGTTCAAGCCAGACCGGACTAAGTTACAAAATAAGAAAAAGGGAGTTAATAGTAGCAAACAATAATTTATTAACCTACATTCTACTTTTATCAGATCACTCTTATGTTGGTTTATTTCATAAACTTATTTTGACCGATCAGCAAAAACTGATAATAGTATACAGTCAGAGTGGACCAAGTGCATACAACCTTAGCGACTAGAGGAGCCACGTTTTTGTGACAACCAGAAAATGGAAGGAATTTAAAATGAAATGTTGGATTTCTCCGCAACAGAAGATTCATCCCTCTGTCCTTCAGTGATCACGGAAAAGTAGCTCATGCTGAAACCCAATGTACATTGACTCAAATCCGTAATCGTACTCCACCATGCAGATCTCTTTTCCCTTCTTTTGGAAGTCGGAAACAAGCTTTCGGAACATTCTATTTAGATAACGTTATAAAGGGTGTGTCACATCAAATTGCATCACGGAAAAAACGTTGTAGAAATTCGCCCAGTAGACCGATCCTTTTGAAAATTTCAGACAGTAAATAAAAAACTATTAAACAACTTTTGGCATTTTCTTTTTATTCATACTTCGAGCCCAAGCCCGTATGCTCGCACCTTCCTCTTTACCCCGTCCATAAGGTTCTGTACAACGTCAGGTTGTAGTTTTTTTGAACAGAAATCCATTTTCTCTTGAAGTCCGCCTCCGATTTGACAACTTTTGGGTTCTTCCGGAGGGCCTGCTTCATAATCGCCCAATATCTCTCTATTGGGCGAAGCTCCGGCGCGTTGGGCGTGTTCATTTCCTTTGGCACGGGTGACCCCGTTGGCTTCGTACCACTCCAACACGTCCTTTGAATAGTGGCACGAAGCGAGATCCGGCCAGAAGATGGTCGGGCCCTCGTGCTGCTTCAATAGTGGTAGTAAGCGCTTCTGTAGGCACTTCTTAAGGTAAACCAGCCCGTTTACCGTACCGGTCATCACGAAGGGGGCGCTCCGCTTTCCGCAAGAGCAGATCGCTTGCCACGCCATGTACTTTTTGGCAAACTTGGATAGTTTCTGCTTGCAAATCTCCTCCGGAACGCTGAATTTGTCCTCTGCGGAGAAGAACAACAGGCCCGGCAGCTGACGAAAGTCCGCTTTGACGTAGGTTTCGTCGTCCATTACCAGGCAATGCGGCTTCGTCAGCATTTCGGTGTACAGTTTTGCCTTTCGTCGCGGTTAGGAGCCTTCTGAACCTTGTATGTACGCAGGCCCTCCCGCTGCTTGGTCCGCTGGACGAATGAACTTCACAAATTCAGCTTATTGGTTTTTTTTTAAACTAGTGTTCTTCTCCGCAGAGGACAAATTCAGCGTTCCGGAGGAGAAACTATCCAAGTTTGCCAAAAAGTACATGGTGTGGCAAGCGATCTGCTCTTGCGGAAAGCGGAGCGCCCCCTTCGTGATGACCGGCACGGTAAACGGGTAGGTTTACCTTAAGGAGTGCCTACAGAAGCGCTTACTACCACTATTGAAGCAGCACGAGGGCCCGACCATCTTCTGGCCGGATCTCGCTTCGTGCCACTATTAAAAGGACGTGTTGGAGTGGTACGAAGCCAACGGGGTCACCTTCGTGCCAAAGGAAATGAACCCGCCCAACGCGCCGGAGCTTCGCCCAATAGAGAAATATTGGGCGATTATGAAGCAGGCCCTCCGGAAGAACCCAAAAGTTGTCAAATCGGAGGCGGACTTCAAGAGAAAATGGATTTCTGTTCAAAAAAAAAACTACAACCTGATGTTGTACAGAACCTTATGGACAGGGTAAAGAGGAAGGTACGAGCATACGGGCTTGGGCTCGAAGTATGAAAAATTGGAAAATGCCAAAAGTTGTTTAATAGTTTTTATTTTACTGTCTAAAATTTTCAAAAGGATCGGTCTACTGGGCGAATTTCTACAGCGTTTTTTCCGTGATGCAATTTGATGTGACACACCCTTTATACCTTCCGAATACACAAAAAAAAACTCGTAGATAAGGCTAAAGACAGCTAAAGATAGTTGCAATGAACAAGCCATACTAATGATGGAATTATAAAATTGGCCAACGCCTTCAAAATCGAGTAGAGATTTCGTACGATTATGATTTTGAGTACGGATGTTGTTAATTTTCATACATTAGCACATACACTTGTCATTTTTAGAGAAATAAAAACCATTATTCTGAAAACAGATAGCAAACCTTTTAACTCTCATATGACACTATAATTTTATGTAAATATAATATTCCGAAAGCTTGTTTTCGACTTCCAAAAGAAGTGAAAAGAGATATGCATAATAGAATACGATTACGGATTCAGTCACTGTATATAGTTGTTGAAAAGTTGATCGAATATATTCTTGAATGGCAGTAACGTTCTCAGTGGAACTTTTGCCTTCTCAACGTAGTTATTACTAGCGTCGTTTTTATTAGTAGTACTTAGTTGAGATTTCTTTGCCAAAATATACGGCTTGAACGCTAACCACTTGGCCACGGGAGAACATCGAATATATTATTATATTTTGTTCAGACAGAGTGGACCAAGTGCCAGAGAGTAAAAAATTGCCGGAAAACTTCGTCTCGCCCAAAATTTATTTTTCGTGTTCACATCCACGTTTTATTACTAAGCACACGTCATGGGTCCAATCGCAGAACTTTTCATTGATTGATTTTCTAATCTACCCTTTAAAATTACCATTTACTATAAAATGCCTAGTACTTCTACCAAAACTCGTCATTATAATATTAGGCTGTCAAAAAAGTCCTGCGGTATTTTTTTTAATTTTCATTTGTTCATAAATTTAGTTACAATCATCTGTTTTAAGTCAAATATACACCGTTTTGTTCGATGACTTGTTCCCAACGAGATGCCAACTTCATAATACCCCTGTTATAGAAGCTCGCTTCCTTATTGGCAAAAAACTCGGATAGCCAATTTTCACAGGCCTCTTTTGTGGCTAACTTCTGACTACCTAGCTCGTTCGCCATGGACAAAAACAGGTGGTAGTCACTTGGTGCAAGGTCCGGACTATACGGCGGATGCAAAAGAACCTCCCATCCGAGCTCCCGGAGCTTCTGGCGCGTCACCAAAGAAGTGTGTGGCCTGGCGTTGTCCTGATGGAAGACAATGCGGCCTCTGTTTATCAAAGATGGCCTCTTCTTCATGAGTGCTACCTTCAAGCGGTCCAGTTGTTGGCAGTACAGGTCCGAATTGAGCGTTTGGCCATAGGGAAGCAGCTCATAATAGATTATTCCATGACAATCCCACCAAACACACAGCAGAACCTTCCTGGCCGTTAATGAGGGCTTGGCTACCGTCTGAGCAGCTTCAGCGGGCTTCGACCACGACCGTTTGTGTTTCACGTTGTCGTAAGTGACCCACTTTTCATCGCCAGTCACCATCCGCTTCAGAAACGGGTCGATTTTGTTGCTATTCAGCAGCGATTCACATGCGTCGATACGGTCAAAGATGTTTTTTGCGTCAACGTGTGTGGCACCCATACATCGAGCTTCTTTGTGACTCCAAGCTTCTTCAAATGGTTAATAACGGTTCGATGACTTATCCCCAGCTCTTGGCCGATGCTACGGCTGCTACTATGCCGGTCTTTCTCGGCTAATTCAGCGATTTTGTCGCAATTTTCGACGACAGGCCTTCCGGAGCGTGGCGCATCTTCGACGACCTCTACACCAGAACGAAAACGTTGAAACCATCGTTGTGCGGTAGAAATGGAAACTGTATCGGGTCCATAAACTGCTCAAATTTTATTGGCAGCTTGAGATGCATTTTTGCCATTGTCATAGTAGTACTGTAAAATATGTCGGATTTTTTCTTTATTTTGCTCCATATTTGCGACACTATTTTTATATCTTCGGGATTTTAGAGGTAGAAGAGACGACGACGGATGCGATTTATAACTTTTATTTGCATTACAAATAACTAAACAGACTAAATTCAGATTGTCATATACCGACAAAAAGTGGTATTCTTTTCGATAGTCTAAAGTCAACTAAAAAAAACTGAACGGCAGTGTTGCCAGAGAAAGTAACAGAATTCGAATGTAAAAAATTAAATACACAACATTTCTTCCCTCCTCTCGGAATGTCTTCTACGGTGTGTACTTCACGGGAGGGCGGCGAGATCTTGTCGAACGACGTAAGGTGAAAGGAGGTGAATTTGCCTCTTGATGAACCGGGCCACCGGTTGGTGTGTGGAATTCTGGAGAAGATGGTTCGGCTAGAACACTTCTTGAATTTTTCGGAATTACAGGAGTTGATGGATCTCTCGAACCTGTACTATCATCGTCGAAAAACACAACCGTTGCTCGTGGCGTGTCTTGCTGGCTAATCTCCTTAGCTCCTGGTGCTTCATCCATTAGTCGCCCGTTTACATCGAGCCTCGAACGAATTTGATCGATGTGACGCTTATACCGTTTCCCAGCATAGTCGATTTCGTAGTGCAGATCACCTATTCGTTCCCCAATTACACCACGGATCCATTTGTCCATTCGAGAGTTTCCAGACAGAAAGTAAACTGATTGACCCACACAGAATTGCCGAAAAGTACGCTCGAAATTGGCTTGTTGTTTTATCGTAACTTTCTGGTGAACGCTGTCTGGCTTCAGAAGATCTAATCGTGTGCGGAGGGCTCAACCAAGAAACAACTTGGCAGGCGATTCTCCGGTGGTTGCGTGTGGAGCCAAACGATACTGCTGCAGGAAGTTATTCAGGTTCGATTGCAAATTAGATGCAGTTGTTCCCATGGCCTTGAGTGCATCTTTCGTCGTTTGAACATATCGTTCGGCCTGACCATTTGTTGCTGGATGGTACGGGGCCGATAGCTTATGAAACTTCACTCCACTTTTTTGCAAAAACAGCTTGAATTCGCCGGCCGTAAATTGAGGACCGTTATCAGATACAACTGTGATTGGTGCTCCGTATCGGGAAAACAGCTCGTCCATAATTCCAATAGTTGTTTCTGCAGTGGTAGAGGTGGTGACCTTGACCTCCAACCACTTACTGTAGGCGTCGACTACAATCAGCAGCATTGAGCCTGCCACCGGACCAGCGTAGTCGATATGAATCCTTTCCCATGCGCCTTTGGGATATTGCCAATGGTGTTCGCTGAACTTCGGAGGAGCGTGCGCTTGTCGGGCACACACGAAACAAGATTTCACTGTTGTTTCTATGTCCACATCGATACCCGGCCAGTAAACAAAAGAACGAGCGATTCCTTTCATTTTAACCATACCAATGTGTGCGACGTGAAGATCGTTTAACACTGTCGAACGTAGAACAGACGGTACAACTACTCGGTGCTCAAACAAAAGACAGTTAGCTGCAAGTGTGTACTTCGACTCTGGTGATTTGTAGCCAGATCGGGTTAGATCGGTGCCGGCTTCCAACAGCTGTACGATCTTACCAAGGCTAGGATCCTTGCGCGTTTCACGAGCGATGTGCTCGGCGCGAATTGGTAGTTGTTCGACCTGATGAATAGCAAAAACATCGAGTTCGTCTTCGCCAATATCTCTAGTCTCACAGCAAAACATTTTGTTAACCTCGCATCTTGAAAGTAGTTGAGGTATTCGAGAGCAGTAATCTGCATTAACGTTCTGTTTCGTAGATTTGAACACAACATCAAAATTGAAGTGCGCCAAATAGTCCGCATAATTGGCCATTCTGCTTATACACATAATTGGAAGCGACTTCGTCGGATGTAGAATTTGACTCAGTGGTTTGTTATCGGTGACCAATGTAAATCTGCGAGCGTATAGGTAATTGAAAAACTTTTTGACTGCCCATACGATGGCTAGAGCCTCTTTATCTATCTGTGGGTAGCGCTGTTCAGTGTGAGACATAGCACAGCTTGCGTAAGCGATCGGTCGTTCCAGGCCACTTCCCAGTCGGTGGGAGAGAACTGCGCCTAAACCAGTTTTACTGGCGTCCGTGGCCAAGATCAAGGGAAGGTCCGGATCATATTGCATTAGGACCTGCGGTGAGATGAGCGCTGTTTTGATGTCTTCGTAAGCGGCAATTCGCTCTGACTCCCACACGAATGATTCTTCTTGCAGCATGTCTCGCAAACAACGAGATCGGGTGGAGAGATTGGGAATGAAAGCGTTGTAATATGTGGCTTTTCCCAAAAACAGCTGTAGCTCATCTGCGTTGGTCGGGCGGGGTGCATTGCGAATGGCTTCGATGTGTTGGTCCGATTTGTGCAAACCGTTTATGTCGATTTTGTGACCCAGACACTCAAGGACTGGGGTGCCGAACACACATTTAGATCGGTTCAAGTGTAAACCGTGGTGCCTCATTCTGTCGAAAACTGCTGTGAGTGCAATTAGCAGGTTCTCGAAGTTGTCTGCAAAGACTATAACGTCGTCAAAGAAATTAATCACATTGGACAAACCTTGAAGCACAGCTTCCATGCGACGTTGCCAGATCGCTGGGATGTTCGCTGCTCCGTATACTGCTCGTGTCGGACGGACCAACCCATGTGTTGGTGTGTTCAGTGTGAGGATATGTCGAAACTCCGCGTCGATGGTTAGATGAGTGTACGCATCCGTCACGTCTAGATGACAGAATAGATTCGCTCCCTTCATTCGGTGGAAAATTGATTCTATCTTGGGAATCGGGTGTTCGTCGATGATCATCCGAGGGTTTACTGTTGGCTTGTAGTTACCGGTGATGCGTAGTTTCCCGTTTTTCTTCACTACGATGTGGGTGGGGGACGCCCATTCAGAATAGTCGACTCTCTCGTATACACCAGCAGCTAGCTTTTTGTCGATTTCTTGGGCATACTGGCTTCTCAATGCCAGCGGAACGTCACGAGCTTTGGCAAAGACTGGAACTGTCCCCGGTTTCAGATGCACTGATGCCGGAGGTCCTATTAGCTTACCGGGAGTTTCGCTGAAGACATCTTCATAAGTTGCGAGCAACTGCGATAGAGCTTGTTGTTGTTTTTTCAGTAACACAGGAGCGGTAGGTACAAGTGAATGCACCGCGTCGTTTTGGGCGAATAGCTCATTCAGGTCCAGTTCACCCGAAAATTTGGCAATCCACTCTCTTCCACACAGCGTATCATAGTCACCGGACACGACGTACAAATCCAGCTTTCGTGTCGTTTTCCCGATGCTGACGTTTACTGGTAGTCGACCCAAACACTGAATACGGTGACCAGTGTAACTGGAGAACTGACGATCTGTCCGTAACAATGTAAAGGAGGGTTTGAGCGTCCGTAGTTTCGCTTCACTGATGATTCCGCAAGGAGCTCCGGTATCCACTTCCATTTCTAGCATCCGTCCGTCGATGATGACGTTAATGACTCGCTTTCCAGACGTTGCGATGGAATGAATTTTGGCCAGAGACTGCACGACGTCTACTTGCATGGCAGGTTCCTCCGATTGTACCTGTGAGGTGGATTGATCGTGGAAATTCCGCTTTGGTGCTCTGCAGACTTTAGAGATGTGGCCTGTCTTCCCACAGTTGAAGCACGTCGCACTCTGGAACTTACACTTGTTGCGTGGATGGTTACCGCCACATCCACCACACACACTCTGGTCGAATGATGTTTTTTCGTTGTAATTCGGTTTGTGTGACATTTGTAGATACGACGAGGATGAGCTGCTAGGATGTACTCTCCGTGTCTTTGGCCGCTCGTAGCCAAGTTTGTTGGTTGCTTCTGGTGTCAACAATGATCTGGCTATTTGCACTTCTTTGGTTGTGTTGCGAGTAGCTTCAAGGGTATGTGCAACTCCAAAAGCGTCTTTGAACGTCGCTGGTTTCTTGGCAATAATCTCGTCACACATTTCTCGCGATTCTAGACCGTGCAACAGCTGTTCGATGAGCATCCTATCGAGAAATTCGCCATACTCGCAATTAGCAGCACCTTGTTTGAGTCGTAGAACGAAGCTGGAAATCGACTCGCCTCTTTGCTGTACGATTTCCCGGAATTTGATGCTTTCTACGTACTTATCCTTAGCTTGGTCGAAGTGGTCGACTAACGTCTTTCGGAGCTCATCATACGGGACATCTGCCGGGTTATTTGGACTCACAAGGAACTTGACGGCATTGTTCAGTTCCGCACCCATATGCACTCGAGCATAATGAGCGTATTGTGCTTCCGGGATATTACTCAATTGAAGAGCCCACTCAAAGCGGTTGAAGTAGTCCGCTACCGAAGTGGTGTCCGAGGATCGATACTCCGAGACAGAAAACGATGGTGTTTTGGTGGTTGGCGCAGTCGCGGCTTGGACGGGACTCGGGTGCGCCAAATGCGCAAAGGAGGATTTCAAGGCATCCGCTAGCATCTGCGTCAGTGACTGCATTAGCTCTGGGTCCGCCATTGTATTTTGTCACTGGATCAAAACGTACGCGTCTTACTTTCGACCGAAAAACTTGCCTCTAAATCCCACTTCTGACACCAAAATTTTATATCTTCGGGATTTTAGAGGTAGAAGAGACGACGACGGATGCGATTTATAACTTTTATTTGCATTACAAATAACTAAACAGACTAAATTCAGATTGTCATATACCGACAAAAAGTGGTATTCTTTTCGATAGTCTAAAGTCAACTAAAAAAAACTGAACGGCAGTGTTGCCAGAGAAAGTAACAGAATTCGAATGTAAAAAATTAAATACACAACAACTATAACTCACGAACGACTTAACCAAACAAAACACTGTCAAGGACTATATTATAGCGCGCAAAAATACCTTTCCAACAAGCTATAGTATGACTCGATACAATGAATACAACTAGAACTACGCGCTTACAATGACACCTCGCGGAAATACCGCAGGACTTTTTTGTCAGCCTAATATAAGATTATTTTCAGACACAATTCTCGTTCAAGATTTCTCAACCACTTGCAAAATAACATGTTTCTCCGTTATAAATGTTTGATACGGAAAATATGATTGAATCAAGACATCATCGGTAAGAGATAAAGGGTGTGTCACATCAGATTGCATCACGGAAAAAACGCTGTAGAAATTCGCCCAGTAGACCGATCCTTTTGAAAATTTTAGACAGTAAAATAAAAACTATTAAACAACTTTTGGCATTTTCTTTTTATTCATACTTCGAGCCCAAGCCCTTATGCTCGCACCTTCCTCTTTACCCCGTCCATAAGGTTCAGGTTCAGTACAACGTCAGGTTGTAGTTTTTTTTGAACAGAAATCCATTTTCTCTTGAAGTCCGCCTCCGATTTGACAACTTTTGGGTTCTTCCGGAGGGCCTGCTTCATAATCGCCCAATATTTCTCTATTGGGCGAAGCTCCGGCGCGTTGGGCGTGTTCATTTCCTTTGGCACGAAGGTGACCCCGTTGGCTTCGTACCACTCCAACACGTCCTTTAAATAGTGGAACGAAGCGAGATCCGGCCAGAAGATGGTCGGGCCCTCGTGCTGCTTCAATAGTGGTAGTAAGCGCTTCTGTAGGCACTCCTTAAGGTAAACCTGCCCGTTTACCGTGCCGGTCATCACGAAGGGGGCGCTCCGCTTTCCGCAAGAGCAGATCGCTTGCCACACCATGTACTTTTTGGCAAACTTGGATAGTTTCTGCTTGCGAATCTCCTCCGGAACGCTGAATTTGTCCTCTGCGGAGAAGAACAACAGGCCCGGCAGCTGACGAAAGTCCGCTTTGACGTAGGTTTCGTCGTCCATTCCCAGGCAATGCGGCTTCGTCAGCATTTCGGTGTACAGCTTTCGGGCTCGCGTCTTCCCCACCATGTTTTGCCTTTCGTCGCGGTTAGGAGCCTTCTGAACCTTGTATGTACGCAGGCCCTCCCGCTGCTTGGTCCGCTGGACGAATGAACTTGACAAATCCAGCTTATTGGCGACATCCCGGACCGAACTTCTCGGATCACGTCTAAACTGCTTAACTACGCGCTTGTGATCTTTTTCACTGACGGAGCATCCATTTTTGCCGTTCTTCACCTTCCGGTCGAAGGTTAGGTTCTCGAAGTATCGTTTTAGTACTCTGCTGACCGTAGATTGGACGATTCCCAGCATCTTACCGATGTCCCGATGTGACAACTCCGGATTCTCGAAATGAGTGCACAGGATTAATTCACGACGCTCTTTTTCGTTCGACGACATGTTTCCAAATTTACGAAAAATTGACAGTGAATCATGGCGAACGTGATCTATACACTCTTATCTGATTATAAGCGAAAGCTGAAGATATAATTCCTAAAAATTAAATTTCTACAGCGTTTTTTCCGTGATGCAATTTGATGTGACACACCCTTTAAATAATAATAAAATCGAGAGAGATAAATCGGTAAGAAATTACCGAGTTTTGCTCTTATCAAAATTTTCGGCGATCCATTTTTAATATAAAGGAGTGCGTTTTATCACATTAAAATCCATTTCCACTTTCGATCAAAGATCAATTTCGTTACCGCAAACATCAAATGGACTAACAACGCTTGTCAATATGTAATTGTAGACCACATGCAAATTGAATTTTTCGAGTTTCCCCATTTTACTTCAGAGTTTTCCGAAAATTTTTAATTGTCATGTTTAGTTGAAATATGTGCATTATTTTTATGGGACCCCCTCTCCTTTCCAGAGGAGGAAGGGGTGTCATACCATCATAGTAACATTTCTCGTACCCAAAAACCCTCACTTCCCAAAAACGTGCTCCATTTGCATGATTAGTTCTCGAGTTTTGCAGAAGTTTGTGTTTCATTTGTATGGCAGCCCCCGTGCCCTTAAAGAGGTGGTAGGTATGTCGAACCACCATAAAAACGTTCTGTGCCCCCTTGAATCTCCACATGCCAAACATGGCTCAATTTGCATGAATAATTCTCGAGTAATGCAGCTATTTGTGTTTCATTTCTATGACCCCCTCCGTAGAAAAGGGGGGTGGAGTATCTTACTACCATAGAAACATTTAGTGCATCCTAAAACCTCCAGACGCCAAATTTGATTTCGTTTGCTTGATTAATTCTCGAGTAATACATAAATTTGTGTTTCATTTGTATGGCAGACCCCCCCCTCTCTCTTAGAGAGGGAGGAGTGGTCTCGAACTATCATAAGAACCTTCCCCGACCCCAAAAACTACATACAATTTTCATGACGATCGGTTCAGTAGTTTCCGAGTCCATAAAAATCAAACAGACAGCCAGACAGACAGAAATCCATTTTTATATACATAGATATTTAGTGAAGGAAATTCTACTGAATAAATTATTTTATTCATCATCAAAATGTTCAATCATAGGAGAACAAGACTCTGAAAAATATGTTTTTGTTCTGTCAGAGTGGACCAATTACCATGGACCAATCGTAAAACCCTCTTGATTGACCTTGAAGAGCCCTTTTTTGTAATAATACCATTATACGACCTTGCTAAACAGTAACCAAGAGCTGTAGAAAAACAATTATGGAGAATGATTGGGAGCTATCAAAACTACACCGCATCAAACTTTGGGTTCGATTTTTGTTAGATAATCAATTTAATTTCTGAAGAGAATAAAAAAATACATCGTTAAACAACTTCTTTGAATTAAATGTTAATTTGTTTCCTCTCTTTCGATATTTGTTTGTTTGTAATGTGGAAATAGAAAACACGTATTGTAGCTGGAGATAACGACTACAGCTCGGAAATAAATTGTATATAAAATTAATTAAAAAAAAAAAAATTTCATTACATGAAATTTTAATATATGTTTTCAGAGACAATTTCGTCTACATCAATTCATGTATTACCTTTCTTAAAAAGATACTTAATTAGTTAAGTAACTTCATGTTATATTCACGGATGATAATCATAACGATAATATTATAAAAGTTGGTTGTTTACAATAACTGTTTTCATTTGGAATGTTTCGAACATAACATAACCATCACAAGAGTACACTTGAATTCACGGGTCATGTCGTGTCCGAATTTAGACTACCCCTCAGAGAGGATCGGAAAAGCCTCCGATAGCACAAAAATCCAACGGTAGCCATACGTGTTCGAATGGCGAAAGTTGTTACCGGTGCGGGCTGCTCTTTCTGGGGCTCGCGATTCAAACTGGAACAATATAATTGAGACACGATGTATGTGTATGATCGGGGGCCGATAGTGGTCGGCTAGTCCCTGTATTGCACGCGGGCTGTCAAAGGCACCACCTATGGTGGGTAGTGTAGGTAGCACCTCTGTCTGGACGCATTGATTAACGGCGGGAAGGCATTATTATTTCAAAATTGGACGTGATTATGGGAATTTTCAATTGATTTTTCCTCGGTCCGAAAGTTTGATGTATTTTCTTGTAAACTGCATTCACGTGGAGGCTATGATTGTCCAGAATGCTTGTGCTTCTGGGAGTGCAAATTCAAATACATAGTGACGTGCCGCACGACCGTTGGTGTTGATTATGAGCTTCGAACCCTAGAAAAGGTCAACCAACGACCGTCTTCTTTGTGTCAGCCCGAACCTGACGTTGATCGATAAACTTGTTCGCATAATTTTCACTGACCTTTTGATGGTGGATGGGAAACCTCAGCAGAGACTCAATTGATTCGGCTAGTGTCAATACACAACTTGTAAACCACCATCAACTAATGACGCCGCTTACGCCATAAAATATGACTGCATACCATCTGCTGTTCGGAAGTGCAAAGTATTTTGCTGTTGTGGGGCTTTAAAACTTGGTGTTTGCAAAATACGCAACAGATTGGTGTTCTCGAAGGGATCGCCGATAAAAGCCCTTTGAACGTAACACATACTTGTGCCGAGCGAAAGCGGACGAATCGAGTCAAAGGTTCCACCGCTGAAAGTCTTACGTAACGATTTCAATCTCGCACCTTAGACAGGACTTTCGCTCTGGCCTCCAAGACGATGCCGTCGTTTGACGTAAAACTTCGCTAATTAAAATTAATTCTTCACACCACAAACCCGGCTACCAGTGCAGACACCTTGTGAGTGCCGTGACGCCCGTGTAAGCCTTTCCTGCGACGCGGGATGGAAGCTAATAGTTTATCAAATTAATTGCTTCTTTGTGGATATACTGAATTCATAATAAATGCAGAAGCGTTTCAGATTTTTTCGGCAATTATGGGGCCGCAATTCGCCTTGCTGAATTACGGATCGGATGGCGTAAAAATGACTCCCCCAATCCCGTTGGACGTTGGTGCCGATTTTTTTCCTTCCTCTGTAGCTGTCACAACAAACTGTATGTGGAACGATAAATCTACTCCAGTCATGCGAGACCAATATTTACACAGAAATTAGAGGAGAGAAGCAGCGTAATAGAAACAAAACAAAACAAACAAAAAAACACAGAAAAATGGGACTGGAAAATGTGGGGTGATTCCGGTTGAAGCGTCGATTGAGATTAAATACATATTATGTCATAACGTATTTATTAGCATAATTTGGACATACCGCTGGTGTGAACAGACACGACATCTATATCGGGTGAAAAATCATCTGGATGCCACATTTTTTGGGGGTGTTGGATTATTGTTGAAAATGCGGTGTTTTTATCGCACTGCATGCTTTATGATACATTGCGATAGTTTTTTATGAGTGCACCTACGAATCGTGTTTACTATTGACGAGTTTCATGCCAACTCGTCTTAGGGGTTGGCAGCACCATCTCAGATAAAAGTGAAACGTTGTGGGTGTAAAGACATTTATCATTTAATCAACTTGGCATACTTGGAATCTTCAAAAAAAAAATTAGATTACATTTTGAAAGGAGCCAAAGTTTTTTTTCTAATTTTTTCATAAAAAATTATAACTCAAAAACTATAACGCAACAAAATTCTGGTCAAATGATAAAATGTAGGAAACTGTTGGAATTTTTTATTAAAATTATCTTTTTTTTTAAATTACACTAAAAAAATAATTAAAAACTTAAATCCATTTTTCTCAAAACGTATTTTTCCAACAATATTCAACAAGTCACCATACACCTAAAGATGGGCACGACACTTTTTCATGATTTCTGTAAAAAAATCCTAATATTGTTTGAAGCCAAAATGACGATATAGTTTATTCGAAACAGTTTTAGAACTTTTTAAAATATGAATTTTATCGAAGACGTCATCTTTCTATCTCGTAATTTCAGGAATATATGGAATTTTTTGTGAAAACTCCTGAATAAATAATGTTTTACTCGCAACATTTTTGTGTTTAAATTCTCGCGTTTGACATGTTCTTGACGTGTTTCTAAAAAGAAAAAACCAAACTTCGCTGAATAACAAGGCGCGAGAATTTATAAACTTAAATGTTATAAGTTAAACATTAATACAGGTTGGACTCGATTATCCGGGTTTCGTTTATCCGGAATTTCAGACTCGATTATCCGGAGTATTTTATTTTTGATTTTCGGAAATTTTTAATAATTTGTATAATAATTCTATATTGAATAGCTAATATGGGTATCAAAAGAAAGGGCTTGATTAGTAGAATGCAGTTATTTATGAAAAATGCAAATCCAAGATGGCGGCCACTACAAAATGGCGGATTACATATTTTCTCAGAACCCCATCAATATTGGTATCAAACGAAAGGGATTGACTAGTAGAACACAGTTATTTATGAAAAATGCCCAAAAATGTATCAAAAGAAAGTTCTCAACTAGTAGAACATAGCAGATAATGAAAAATCCTATTTCAAGATGGTCACAGTCCCCAAGCAACTAATTACTTTTTGAATGGTTTCATTCAGCTTGACCTGTTTTGTATGTTTGAATGTTTTTGGTTTGTCCCACATTAAAAGAAATTTGACCCCGTTCCTGTTGAATGATTGATTTGAAATTTGGAACATACATTTAATTCTACTGTCATTATAAAACTACGCATTCCATGATCTTGAACAAATTCAATTGGTATCAATTGGTAATATTGGTATCAAATGAACTGATTAGACTAATAGAATACATACAGTTTCGATTATTAACAGACTCGATTATATGTGATTCGATTATATACAATTTTGGACTCGATTATATTCAGTTTGGGAACAAATATTTTTTTCATATTTCAAATATGGCTTATTTCATGAAGAAATGTAACCTTTCAACGTTAAGGTTAAGTTTAAGTGGCTATTACATATACAGTGGGGTAAAAATCGTGATTTTTGAAGATTTTGCTTGAATTTTTACCAGGAATTGTTTATATCAATATTGCAGCCAAATTAAGAAAGATAGAAGTTGTGCGTCAAAGAACAAATTGTGGAGCGGTTATAGAACTTCATTTTAATTGATAGAAACAATCTAGTTTAATATAAATTTTTAGGATAAAATTAATAATAACGCATTAAACATTATTAA
This sequence comes from Toxorhynchites rutilus septentrionalis, assembly GCF_029784135.1. Classification (NCBI taxonomy): domain Eukaryota; kingdom Metazoa; phylum Arthropoda; class Insecta; order Diptera; family Culicidae; genus Toxorhynchites; species Toxorhynchites rutilus. Next base: position 69,676,101 of record NC_073746.1, on the reverse strand, counting down.
CTTTTAAGTGTTTCACTTCCAAAATGTTATAAAAATTCACTAATTTAGTTGTTCCACTACTATATCCTGTACTAAATTTTCTCATCTTTTAAATGAAAGCATCAGAATCATCTTCCGTGGCGTACTTTTTAATGTATAGCCAGTTTGAAGCAACAGAGTCCGAAACAAAAAAATGTTCTGTAACTCTGTCATTGTTGAAATTCGAACATATGCGTAGGAGGATTTTTTTCATCAAATATGATCGTCTATCACCTCCTGAGAGAATCTGGATAATTTTATTTTTCATGTGAGAAAGGTGTTCTCTGGCTTTAAGGGGATGAATCAAAAATCAAATTCCTCTTTTATTTTCAAAAAACGAAAAATACATGCAAAAAAAAAACAAATTAAAAAAAATTGTTTTGACTCGATTATCCGGAGTGAAAAAAAATCAATAATCCGGATAATCGAGTCCGACCTGTACTAATATTTCGAAGAAAACATGAAACAGTTGTTGTTGGGATAACTCCTTCCCTGTAGCAGTGTCCTTCCTCCAATGTATGAGTGACTTGTTGGAAATTGTAAGGGTTACTCATTTTTTTTTTTTTGAGAATTGAATTAAAAAATATGTGAAAAAAATATTGAGTTTCAATTTTCAAAATATTTTTTTTTAGTGTAATTTTTTCGTTTAAATATATTTTTTATGAGAATTCAAACAATTTCTTACATTTCATTATTTTACCTAAATTTTGTAAGTCTTATAGTTTTTTTTTTATTTTTGAGTTTTATTTCATCTTTTTTTGAAAAATCTCAAAAACTATAAGATCTACGAAATATTGATCGGATAATGAAATGTAGGAAATGGTTGAAAATTTCATAAATGTAAAAAAAAATTAAAATTAAAAACTAAAAAATATGCATATTTTGAAATCAAATTAAAAATATTTTTAAAAATATGTATATTTTTTGAGTGCTTATTATTTTTTTTCAAATTTTTACATTTTTTTAAAAAACATATTCTTTTAAAGGTGTCAAAAAAAAAAATGAATAGTCTTAACAATGTTCAACAAGACACCCATACATCGTAAGAAGGGCACTGCTACAGGTAAACAGTAATCCTAATAACGATTTTTTCAAGTTTTCATCGACATATTAGAACTAATGTTTAACTCATAACGTTTCAGTGTATAAATTATCACGTTTGGCATATTTCACGAAGTTCTATTCAATTTAGAAACACGTCAAGAACATGTCAAATGCGATAATTTATACACAAAAATGTTGGAGTGAAACATTATTTTTTCAGGGGTCTTCATATAAAAATGCAATATGTATATTACTGAAACTATTAAAGATAGAAAGTTAACGTCTTCTAAAAAAGTTGTTATTTTAACTACATCTGAAACATTATCCAGTTGACCATATCGCTATCTTGACATTAAACATAATTAGGATTAGCTGCAATTTTTTCAAAGAAACCATGAAAAAGTTGCGAGAAAGCCTTTTTTTCTCGTAAAAGTGTCCATCTTCATATGTATGGCAGACTTGTTGGAAATTTTAAGGGCTTCTCATGTAATATTTCTGAGAATTAAAAATTTTTTTTCGGAAAATTCAAAATATTTTTATAGTTTAGTAATTTAGTAATTTAGTAATTTAGTAATTTAGTAATTTAGTAATTTAGTAATTTAGTAATTTAGTAATTTAGTAATTTAGTAATTTAGTAATTTAGTAATTTAGTAATTTAGTAATTTAGTAATTTAGTAATTTAGTAATTTAGTAATTTAGTAATTTAGTAATTTAGTAATTTAGTAATTTAGTAATTTAGTAATTTAGGAATTTAGTAATTTAGTAATTTAGTAATTTAGTAATTTAGTAATTTAGTAATTTAGTAATTTAGTAATTTAGTAATTTAGTAATTTAGTAATTTAGTAATTTAGTAATTTAGTAATTTAGTAATTTAGTAATTTAGTAATTTAGTAATTTAGTAATTTAGTAATTTAGTAATTTAGTAATTTAGTAATTTAGTAATTTAGTAATTTAGTAATTTAGTAATTTAGTAATTTAGTAATTTAGTAATTTAGTAATTTAGTAATTTAGTAATTTAGTAATTTAGTAATTTAGTAATTTAGTAATTTAGTAATTTAGTAATTTAGTAATTTAGTAATTTAGTAATTCAGTAATTCAGTAATTTAGTAATTTAGTAATTTAGTAATTTGATAATTTAGTAATTTAGTAATTTAGTAATTTAGTAATTTAGTAATTTAGTTATTTAGTTATTTAGTTATTTAGTTATTTAGTTATTTAGTTATTTAGTTATTTAGTTATTTAGTTATTTAGTTATTTAGTTATTTAGTTATTTAGTTATTTAGTTATTTAGTTATTTAGTTATTTAGTTATTTAGTTATTTAGTTATTTAGTTATTTAGTTATTTAGTTATTTATATATTTATATATTTAGTTATTTAGTTATTTAGTTATTTAGTTATTCCGTTATTTAGTTATTTTGTTATTTTGTTATTTTGTTATTTTGTTATTTTGTTATTTTGTTATTTTGTTATTTTGTTATTTTGTTATTTTGTTATTTTGTTATTTTGTTATTTTGTTATTTTGTTATTTTGTTATTTTCTTATTTTGTTATTTTCTTATTTTCTTATTTTCTTATTTTGTTATTTTGTTATTTTGTTATTTTGTTATTTTGTTATTTTGTTATTTTTTTATTTTGTTATTTTGTTATTTTGTTATTTTGTTATTTTGTTATTTTGTTATTTTGTTATTTTGTTATTTTGTTATTTTGTTATTTTGTTATTTTGTTATTTTGTTATTTTGTTATTTTGTTATTTTGTTATTTTGTTATTTTGTTATTTTGTTATTTTGTTATTTTGTTATTTTGTTATTTTGTTATTTTGTTATTTTGTTATTTTGTTATTTTGTTATTTTGTTATTTTGTTATTTTGTTATTTTGTTATTTTGTTATTTTGTTATTTTGTTATTTTGTTATTTTGTTATTTTGTTATTTTGTTATTTTGTTATTTTGTTATTTTGTTATTTTGTTATTTTGTTATTTTGTTATTTTGTTATTTTGTTATTTTGTTATTTTGTTATTTTGTTATTTTGTTATTTTGTTATTTTGTTATTTTGTTATTTTGTTATTTTGTTATTTTGTTATTTTGTTATTTTGTTATTTTGTTATTTTGTTATTTTGTTATTTTGTTATTTTGTTATTTTGTTATTTTGTTATTTTGTTATTTTGTTATTTTGTTATTTTGTTATTTTGTTATTTTGTTATTTTGTTATATTGTTATTTTGTTATTTTGTTATTTTGTTATTTTGTTATTTTGTTATTTTGTTATTTTGTTATTTTGTTATTTTGTTATTTTGTTATTTTGTTATTTTGTTATTTTGTTATTTTGTTATTTTGTTATTTTGTTATTTTGTTATTTTGTTATTTTGTTATTTTGTTATTTTGTTATTTTGTTATTTTGTTATTTTGTTATTTTGTTATTTTGTTATTTTGTTATTTTGTTATTTTGTTATTTTGTTATTTTGTTATTTTGTTATTTTGTTATTTTGTTATTTTGTTATTTTGTTATTTTGTTATTTTGTTATTTTGTTATTTTGTTATTTTGTTATTTTGTTATTTTGTTATTTTGTTATTTTGTTATTTTGTTATTTTGTTATTTTGTTATTTTGTTATTTTGTTATTTTGTTATTTTGTTATTTTGTTAATTTGTTAATTTGTTATTTTGTTATTTTGTTAATTTGTTATTTTGTTATTTTGTTATTTTGTTATTTTGTTATTTTGTTATTTTGTTATTTTGTTATTTTGTTATTTTGTTATTTTGTTATTTTGTTATTTTGTTATTTTGTTATTTTGTTATTTTGTTATTTTGTTATTTTGTTATTTTGTTATTTTGTTATTTTGTTATTTTGTTATTTTGTTATTTTGTTATTTTGTTATTTTGTTATTTTGTTATTTTGTTATTTTGTTATTTTGTTATTTTGTTATTTTGTTATTTTGTTATTTTGTTATTTTGTTATTTTGTTATTTTGTTATTTTGTTATTTTGTTATTTTGTTATTTTGTTATTTTGTTATTTTGTTATTTTGTTATTTTATTATTTTGTTATTTTGTTATTTTGTTATTTTGTTATTTTGTTATTTTGTTATTTTGTTATTTTGTTATTTTGTTATTTTGTTATTTTGTTATTTTGTTATTTTGTTATTTAGTTATTTAGTTATTTAGTTATTTAGTTATACAGTTATTTTGTTATTTTGTCCACGAGCTCACCCAACAGTTATACATTGAAATTCTTGCAGCAAAATTCACTCTCGCGTAATAAATAGGCTCGGGTTGGGTAATTTGTCGCCAAAAAGTATAATTCAAGCTGACGCAAAACAAAACTTGCGCCGGAAATGTATGGCCGCTTCCCAAAAAATCACCGATTCGGCTTCGCCTAGCGGCAGACCTTCGCCGCGGTGTGGAAACCATGCCTCCATTAGCGTTAATAACAACAGGAAAAACAACACACAACAATACTTACTCAAGATGGTGTTCGATAAGAAGTTTTACCTTTGGCCGCGCAGGGTCATTTTTTGCTAATGATTTTCTTTAATTTCACACTTAGTCACTCACTCATTCATTCATTCTTTCGGTTCGGAGAGGTCGCGATTGTTGGCCCTTTTCGGGGGGAGGCGACTTTTTTGTGGGGAGTTAATCGCTAAAAGTGGTGCGAGAGGGCAGATAAGCCCAGCATGACATTTGGTTGGCCATATTCTTGCGATTGGCTCTTCAAGGCCAAGTGGTTCACGGCACACAATGGAGAGTTACTTTCCGCTGCTGTGAGCAGGAGGTGTGGACGAGATCAGACAAAAAAGGGGTTCCATCTTTTTGTTTGCGTTTGGAAATAATAACAGGGAAGTCCTTTTGTTTTTCCGGTTGCAGAATACTGTCTGAGAAGTTTGCGTTATCTGGAAGCCCCACGGGAGAGTGTAATGCAGATAGGGGTTTACACTGTTCCGAATTGTGAAAGAATCCTGGATTCGGATGTGAACAGTTCTTAAGATTATTTTGATGGTGGAGCAAATATAGTTGACAGTGTGCTAAATAAGAAGACATAGGACAGTTTGCTGCACAACCAATTTCCCTTATTATGAATTATCCCCGAAGGTCATGTGTGATCAGGTTTACTCGTTATCGGAACACAGCACAGAAAATAAAATAGATTGTCGTGATTCTTGTGCGATGCGAGCGTGTGTGCGGATTTTATGCAAACATAAATATCTCGCACAATTGTTTATCATTCCGAAGGGATTGTATTTATTTAAGCAGAGGAGTTTATCCGGAGGATTTTTTTTTCTCTCCGTTACGAGTCCTTTCGGATCCTTCGGTGGAATTTTTGTAGCGGGTCACACGCTACGCATATGGCGCTGCTTTTTTTTCGTAAGTTGCAGAGACAAAATTGAACATCGGCAAATATTATTTGCTTGCGTTGATAAGCGTTGCTGCCTCCCCCCTAGTTTGGGTGAATGTTTACAGGACTTGTGTTTGTGAGTGCTAAGGTTGTTCGGTGAGTAAATAATCGAAATGCCACTTTGGGAATTCATATTTTGTTTTGAAGCAAAATCGGAATGGAGTTATGTGATGCGAGTTTCATGGGACATTTTTGTTGATCTCTTACCATATACAGGAAGTGCGAACACGAAATGTATGATAAACACCTTGCCTAAGTCAGAAGATATTTTTTTTTACTTCTTGTCATCCCATAACCAACATTCTTTTTCCATTTGCACCTTTGTTTTGGTGCACATTTTCATCAGCGAGCCTGCACTTTTGTGAAATGCAATGGCTTTGAAAAGTTTCATCATTGCAGGAACAAAAATACGTTTAAGTTGGAATCGAAAAACCTATTTTTGCTTACTCACGATGTACCCTGCTTTTGAAAATGGAAATCATGAAGAAACGTAATATGTCAAATGTACATTAATTTTACAAACGTTCGGACATTCCAGAAGTTGGTTACAGCTCATTGCAGCTGCTGGTTTTAAGTATTGTCCTAGTTCGACGGGAATTCTTCCGACGTTTCAATTTCTATGCAAGTCATTTTCGTGTTGGAATCAGGTTTATGGGATCCAAAAACATATTTGTGCCTAGATAAGCTTCAAATTGACAGATGTTAGTAATTGTGAGAGAAGATTTTGGTTTTCGAAAAAAAAACAACATAAAACTAACTCTAAAACAGGTTTGTTCCGAACATTCACGTTTTCTTACGCGAACGTTCGTGGATTCAATCGCAGAACTCTTCATTTATCGATCTTTTAATTGACTATTTACAATTTCCTTTACTATAAATATCTTAGTACTTCTACCAAAACTCGTCATTATTATACAAATTCATTTTCGGGCACAACTTTCGTTCCAGATTCTGGATTCACTGGCAAATAACATGTTTTTCCGTTACATGGAATGCATTTTTGATAGAGAAAAGTAAATTTTCATTCATGATTTAAATTTTCAAAGCGCTTTATTCCACCAGATATTCCATTGACATTCTCGCTTCACACTATTACTGGGCGAACTTGGATCGATATTTAGAAGATCGATCTTTTCCTCTGAGATTTCGATTTTTTTTTTGATAGATTCATTGTACTCCAAAAAATCGATCGAAAATCGATCTTTTCTTTTCGATCTTTTTGATCGTAGAAAAAAAATTGTAATTTGTTTTTCAGTGAGCATTGATATTATTCTCATCAAAAATCACCTGACAAATTCCATTGACGATAAAGCAAAACGTAAACGATCGGTGAGACATCTGGATTTTGTTTTTGAACTAAGAAAATGATGATAAGGTAACCCGAAACTCAAAAACAAATCACGTTTATTTTACTTCCGGTATTTCGAAGGTAGTTCTCACATGTAGGAAACAGGCATTTTTCAACTTGTTTTTGATTGTGCTCTCGAATTTTCTATTTTGATTCAACCATTGTCAACATTTATACAATTTTCACTACTGAAAAAGGAAAGAAAATAACATGTTATATATAAAATTGCGTAGAATTAAATTTCTTACAAACCAATCGCAATCAAATAATCCTTCATGATTATAACATTGTGATTCATGGAAAGAACTACAAACCTTCCATAAGCTCACATGGCAAAATTTAAAACCATCATCACCTTCACCGCAGCGCCGCCTAGGTGTAGATTTGTACGTTAGATCGCCAATAAACATTGAATTCCTTTTAGTGTTGCCAAATTGTTGGACATAAATTTAGGAGAAGCAGTTTTGTAAGTTTGTTCATTACACAACAAGTGGTTACAAGTTATATTCACACTCTCACATCACATTCACTAGACTGATAGTGAAAATTGTGACGAAATTGGAAACCGGACCCAGCCGAAGCGTTTTTTTTCTCCAACTGGAACTACCACCATGATTTCGAAAAAATGACAGACTAATGGCACGGTTGGATTTTATGTAATTATTATCAGCGGAATTCTGAATAGTTATTAAAATATTGGAAGAAATAAGGTTATGAAAGTTAATGGGAAAATATCGGTTCCAATTGCATTCCGACAGAGCTTCATACAATTTTTAATTGAAACTTAAGTGGCGTTCTCTATTTTTGATCGCGAATGTAGATTGCGTTCAGAAAAATGACTTCGGGAGGAAACGTGAGTGTTCGGAATTATTTGGACTGAAATATCTACGGGACAAAGTTCGCCGGGTCTGATAGTTTCAAATAAATTCCAATTAATTTATTTAATTAATTAATTCCATGTCGGAACAAGGTAAATGCTGTGGAAAATACAATTTTTCTGTGATTTCATGTTTTTTGTGTGACATTCGTGCTGAGAATCAAAATAAAATGTCATTGATGTTGGAATACAAACGTGAAATATTTATTCCATGTTTAAATAAAAGACACTTATATAGAATAAGTAAATACATTGGAAAAAAGATATTCGGGTTTTCGAAGATCGATTCTCTGCGTACTGATTTCATCAGTGAATCGATCCCTACGCCGTTAAGAAAATCGGTTCGTCAAGATCGATCTTCTCCAAAAGATCGCCCAATCGTACTTCACACCAACGGAACACGAAGTCTTAATACGCAAACACGGACTAAAAATGATGACATTGTAGAATATATTAGAACCACTTTTTCGAACTTTGCCTCAAAGGTTTTCAAAAATTTCAAAAAATTTTATATCACCACAACATTGATCTACGAGAAGAGACGAATACAACAAATAAAGACGACTCAAATCGGACGATTCCTTTCTCGGGTTTAGCGCTTACCAACACATTTGGCGATCCAGTTTTCCATTCCAGCCATTTCATACCGAACCGATTTAATGGTTCTCAGATTTTTGTGAAAAGTGGTAGTTTTGATCCTTATCGTAAAATATTGGGTCCGATTTTTTTTGTTTTGTTATTAGGGTACCTGATTTTTCCTCCTTTTTCCAAAAATTTATATCTTTTTAACTACTAAGCCGATTCAGACCAATTTGCAATATTTTTTTAGAAAAAAATTTACACTTGCAAAAAACATTAATTTTGTTATGTTTCTTATGTAATTATTGATTGTATTTGTTTTTTGTTGTTTCATGGTATTGGACTGGAGAACCCGATATTTTTTTTACATTTTTATTCAAAACTGAGGTTTTTTTTAATATAACATATCCAAATATCAGAGATGTGATTTTTATCGTTTTTGAGTTATGATTTCTCAAAATAAACCAACGGTTCAAAAAATCATTTCTTCCCCATTTTTCAAACATAAAAAAGTTTATGAATTCATAACTCTTTTGATTTCTTTACAGACTCCTATTATAGTCCGCTTGAGCGTAGTCGTGTTCGAGTGACACTTAGCATAGGCTATAGCCTTCAGGAAGCCCCAAACGGAATAATCCAAAGGATTGAGATCTGGACTGGATGGGCTGGGACCAAAACGGCAAAGGTTTCTCTAAAATATTATAAATGTCAATTTGCTTCTCATTGTTTTGGATATTACTTTAGAATGCATCGAACTTTTTGAAATAACTCTTTCGTGAATGTTTCGAGGTCCCTAGATCATTAAAGCAGCTGAAAATGGTTGATCCATTCTTATTATCGGCGATCATATTTTGTCCCAATATTAACACCATTCCATATTGTGATGCGATGTCTCAATTGGATCTCATCTCTCTATGTCTCTATTGGATCGATAGCGGATACTGACAGTTCTCCTCTGGACAACAGTAAAACTTAAACTCCTTTGCCTCTGCTACTCCTACTGACATTTTTTCTACTGATGTTTGGTGTTGTTTGGAAAAACTCATGTCTGCTCGCTAGCTGGTGTAAGACTTAGGTTAACAAGAGAGACGTAAAAATTCAAATGATGTCTTCGTTTTCTTAACTTTTTTTTTATTTTCCTTGGTTATAATGATATGCACGGCGGATAGCTATGATTGTTTTCGCTAAAGTATTGATGTATTTAAATTGTATTCCGCTGTTACTCTAGTTGCCTTTATTGTGCGATACACAAAGCACAAATTAGGTCAATAAAAACGTGGGATTTCACCAGTTTAGATAATGCTTTACATTTTACAATAATTTAATTGTTCATACCAAAAAACATGTACCATCGAATTCATGTCTGCTTTTTGTAGTACTTACTGGCCGAATTTTGAACGATGGTTCCAGTACGTTAACCTTAACAATTCTTCAAAAAATAGGGGAGAACGAAAACCTATCGTTAAGCCTATGAAATCATTTGGAGTATCTTTTCAATGCAATGAAATCAACAATGTGAAAACAAATTGGGGAAATTATGCAGACAATAATAAAGAAACATGATCCAAAGCAATCTACATTGGACTAGTATGATGAACACGCAGATGTAGCACTCATTGGTTCGGATTGCCCTAGATGAAGCCGAAAGAGTCCAAGCCTTCTGATTGTTTCATGAAAATTAATCATGAGAGCAGTTACGCCAACATCATTCGATTCCCGACCGACTTCTCGATATAAACACGCAAGAGCAGCAAAAGCAAAACTCGTTCAAATGACAACATAATTTTTATTCTTTTCATGCTGTAACATTAATCACAAGTATATACATAATAAATCACAAGTATTGAAAATGATGGAATTAAAATATTGAAAAGAAGGAAAGCCTGTAAAATTGACATTACCAGATATTATTCTATTATTTATCGCACGAACTTGTGTGGATTCAAGAATGCACGTTGACAACACTGCCAGTTATAACTGTCTTACCATATTCGCTCATCCCATAATTCGTACATACCTTTTCCCGACAAGCGAACCTTGAGCTCGCCTGACAGCCGATGTAAACATATCACACAGAAAATCGGGCTCCCCGCTCTTGTTTCACCCGCAGCAGAGGTAAGACGTGTTATCGAGTTCCGAGCCATACAGATGAAACACAAATTTCTGCATTACTCGAGAATTAATCAAGCAAATGAAACCAAATTAGGCATATGGAGGTTTTAGGGTGCAATAAATGTTTTTACGGTGGTTAGACACTACACCCCCCTCTCTAAGGGGGAGCTGCCATACAAATGAACGACAAATTTCTGCATAATTGAAGAACTAATCAAGCAAACTGAACCAAATTTGGCATGTGGAAGTTTCAGGAGGCAAGAAACATTTCTTAAGTGGTTCAACACTCCTCCAACCTTTCTGAGGGGGGGGGGGTGTGAAGTTTGTATGATGGTATGACACCCCTCCCTACTCTGGAATGGAGAGGGAGTCCCATAACAATATTACACATATTTCAACCAAAAATATTCCAACCAAACATGACGATTGAAAATTTTCGGAAAACTCTGAAGGAAAAAGGAATAATTCGGCAATTAAATTCCCATATGTTCTACAATTACATAGTGGCAAGTGGTGTCAGTCCATTTGATGTTTGCGCTAGCGAAATTAATCTTTGTTCGAAACTGGAAATGGATTTAAATGTGATGAAACGCACTCCTATATCTTCTTCTATTTATACCAATAAAAAAGTATCGCCGAATGTGTTGATAAGAGCAGAACTCGAGGAAGGAATTGTCCGATTTAGGGCTGTCTTTATTCTATCATATTTTCTGTATAAAACATTTATTCCATGTAACGGAGAAACATGTTATTTGCAAGTGGTTGAAAAATCTTGAACGAGAATTGTGTTTGAAAATAATCTGGTATTATAATGATGAGTTTTGTTAGAAATACTGAGAATTTTATAGTAAAAGGTAAATTCAACGGGGTCGATTAGAAGATAAATCAAGAACAGTTCGGTGATTGGACCCATGAACTTGCTCATAGTAAGAAAACGTGAATGTTTGAAAGTATTGATAACAAAAAAACAAATGTTGGGCGGGACGAAGTTTGCCGGGTTAGCTAGTTTAAAATAAAATGGTGACATGAAATATCGGAAATATCAAGACTGAAGAGAGACAAGCTTTCTTCCAATTATTCCCCATCTCTTTTAGAGAAGGGGAAGGATGTGTGGATTCCAGAATGCACATTTGTCAATGCCAGTTATAACTGCCTCACCATATTGAGTAATTCCAAATGAAATCGACAAATGACAAAACATAAGTATTTTTGATTCGAGTGAAAGTGTGTATTCCGTTTGGGTTAGAGGAAATAATGAGTTTTCCACAGCAATTGGGAATTTTTTGACTCAAGCGTAACTTTCGAAAAGGGCGTATCGATTTGAGTAAGAGAAATCTTTGATAATTTATATCTCAAAAACTATGAGTCGTACCGAAATAGTGTTTTAGAAAGAGTTATAGAGTATTGATGGTTGAATATGAGAAAAATGTGCACTGAGAAAAAAAATAGTACTCTTTTCTTTATTTACAAAATAAAAATTCAATTTGCAATATCCAAAATACATTTTTTTTATTTTTTTTTATTTTTTCATACAAAATAGAAGTCATGCAGAAAATTTAAAAAAATGGCACAAGATGGCAAAACTATTTTTGACGAACTTTCTGGAACATCGAATTTTTAGGAATTTTCGAAACTTCGAGTTTTTGTATGTTAACAATCATTTTTAGCCACAAATTATGAATCCTGATGTGATTTAAAACAAAAAAGGTTATCATCAGTCTCCTTCTAAATGTAGCCATTCTCGAAATATTTAAAAAAAATATTTCTAATTTATTGTCTTTTGTATAGTAAATAATCCCTTTTAATATGTTTGTCGTGTTATATCGTTATGTTCATGAAATTTTATGAATTTGCTTATAATTTCCAACAACTTTTCCAAATACATCATCATGGTTCATTTTTTGACTCAAGCGTAACTTTTGAAAAGGGCGTATCGATTTGAGTAAGAGAAATCTTTGATAATTTATATCTCAAAAAATATGAGTCGTACCGAAATAGTGTGTTAGAAAGATTTATAGAGTATTGTTGGCTTAATTTGAGAAAAATTATACACTGAGAAGAAAAATTAGTACTCTTTTTTCTATTTACAAAATAAAGTTTTAATTTGCGATATCAAAAAATATGTATTTTTTTTAAAAAAAATTCATTTTTTTCATATAAATAGAAGTCTCGTAGAAAATTTAAAAAATGGGCCCAAGATGGTAAAACTATTTTTGACAAAATTTGTGGAACAACGAATTTTTAGGAATTTTCGAAACTTCGAGTTTTTGTATGTTAGCAGTCATTTTTAAACACAAATTATGAACCCTGATGTTATTTAAAACAAAAAAGGTTATTATCAACATCCTAGAAGGATGCAACCATTCTCGAGATATTTAAAAAAAATATTTCTAACTTATGACCTTTTTTATAGTAAATAATCTCTTTTAATATGTTTCTCGTGTTTCTATACAATGAAGCTATTATAAATGTGAATTAATTCAAGAAGAAATACTTTTTTCAAATCGAAATAAACAGTAATGTCGGCAATAACATCCGATATAATAGCTCCGCTCTACATCTTATCTAAGTGTCCCCCATGTATATCGAACTTATGCTTAATATTCAATTTCAGCACAAAACAATTATAATCAACTTACGCGGTTTGGGCTTATCATGACATTTCGTACCATTTTGTCGTTCGGACGCTTGACTTCAAGCAATCAATAGACCAGACCACCTCTCAACCCGTTGGCCAGAGAGCAAATTTTAATCAAACAAGAGAATAAAACTAATTATGTAATTACATCACTAATTCCCTAAAAAGGTTAACACCAAAGTTGATTCTGCTTAGCTGATGCCATGCAGCCGTCGTGTTTCCTGCTCTCATGGAAGCCAGCAAGCTGTCCGACCCAGCTAGGAGTCAAAGCTTCCGCGTTGTACCAGTACCAAGTTCGTGTTGTGTCAGGTCGCTGCTCATGCCGTTTACTGTTTCCCGGGGTCTTTCTGAAGACGATGCTACACTTGCATTGTTCATGTGCAACATGTGGAGCCACCGTGTGGTTCGGAAGGAGGGTGGCTTATAGGGGGAGCTGTAAGTGATACTCGAGATAAGCTCAAGCCGTGCTTGGTGCATTTTCCGTGGATGAGATTAATATACACTGCCTGCAAGAAGATAAATTCTAGTACATATCGCGTTTGCTTAAGGAAAGTGCGGCGAATGATGGCTGCACTCGACTCTACAAGAACATAAGCTACTAACAATGGGGGCGGTTAGTTTGGTATCAAAGAATATTCTGCTTGGGGGAGGGAAGTGTCTGTTGTGTTATAGGTTATGTGGATTACACTTATACAGGCCTAGTTGCCAGTTTTTCTGTTCTATTCTACGAATAATCTACTTCAAGGTATGACTCGAATTAATACAATTTTAATTTATCAGTCAAGCCAACTGGCACCACTTTGGTGCAAAGACCCTAGCATCGCGCTGTAGCGCTTCAATCCCAAAAGTGGTCTAGCTAGCGCCTTGTAGTTTGACAAGGCGATGTGAAGTCTCCCCCACTTCTATCAGAAAACGCCAGCCTCCCTTGGAAGCAGTGAGCATAGCTTTTATAAGAAATTAAACAGAGCTATTTTGCAGATTATAAGCATGTGCTGGAATCCATGCGAACTTAGAGGATAGTTGCATAACTGTGCAACATGCGAGTATGTGGGCGTCGTTTAGGGGATATTACTTTTCGGAACGTAATTAATTGAATCATTAAACAATTATCCTAGTCCTCGAAGATGGAAGGTGGACAATGAAAGGCAGCAGGCGGAGATAATTGAGCACACCCTGTAACGCGAATGAGGTTCCACGGTAATGAAACAGTGAAACAAATAGCATTGAGTGGTTAATCGAACATAATTAGCAGATTACATATGTTGAACTGCTTCGTTTTCTTCTTCGATGGCACTAACATGCCTATAGGAACTTTACCATTTCAACGTGGTGTGATTCTATAAATGCAAACTTTCAACCAATCAACGAGTATATTTAAACAAGCTGCGATGGAGGATATCAAAAAGTGATCTGAGAAGACAACCGGACGATCTGACGATATATTTTGTGACGAACAACGTCGCGAGCTCTTAAAATATTTCACATGCACCCAAACCCTGCATCGGAGGGTACCCATAAGCAACCTTTTTGGAGGCAACCTTGAGAAACCTCTGCAATGAAATGAATCGAAGATATATATATATATAATGGAAAATCACGTCGCGTATTCTCCAATATTTCACACATTTAACTAGGTGGTGAATGGTGGATATGACGGATTCGATTAACAGATTGGGAAACACCTCTACAATAAAATGGGTCAAAGTTATATTTCGTGACGAATCGCATCGCGAATTCTGAATTGTTTCGCATGTGTATATCAACATTAACAGACATACTTGGCAAACTGCAGTGCGAATTTGATACTGTTAACGAACAAAAACTAAAACTGGTATTCCCCAGATAATTTTTTGGTGCACAACCTTACCACCTGCTTCACCATAGCGTCAGTTCAATGTATTGATTACAGAAAACAAACAATATTAACTGCTTGAAAAAGGCTGAATATTTGCCTCATCAGAGATTCATTACCAATACCCTAGCGTAAATATTGTCGTCCCGCTATATCCCCTCCTTGTTTATATTTATCATTACGACTGAATAATTTACAACAGCACACAATTGTCAATCATAGCATAAAAAAATTAGGCGATTGTTGCATCGTTACAGGGTCAATGCACACGGGAGCAGTTACAAATGGGGTTTCAGCGTAGCGAAGATGCACTATTTCTAAAGTATGGGTTATGGTGCACGCACGTACGCATACAAATGGCAACTAAATATACACACATTTATCTCCGTTCTGCGCTCTTCTCAACAGAAGCCCTTCCTGTTAATATTGTCAATCTGATTAGCTTTGCTGTCATCCTTTGTGGAGAGAGTTTTCCTACCGTCATGTGAAACCAAATCTCTGACAAAATTCCAGAATATTTATTTTCTTGGTGGGCTGACGATAGCCTAGTTTGATGATCCCCAAACAATTGTGTAGCTCAGAACCCTCATGTAATGGCGTCAGTTTTATGCAATGATTGCAATGCCAGAGCCATCAGCGAGTGAGTAATTTGGTCGCGTCCACAGCTCAGTCCGAAACAAAGACATATGATGGCGCAAAACAAGGAAGAACAAGTGATGTTCATTGTTTCGTATTTAGAACTATACTGAAAGTTGGCGATTCCTTCCTTTCCTTGTTGAACTAAAAAGACTTTAAGCTTCTTCAGTTCATTCGTCTCTAACCTCCAAAAATGCCCTTGGAAAACTTAACTTTATCCATAATATTACTCCTACACCCCCATTCGATCCCTCGCCGTCCGGCTCGCCCAGCAACGATGTTGTTCAGTCGATTTCCTCACGAACAATGAAAGTTTGCCTCAGCGAGATCCACTGTTTATACTCTAGGCAAATATTCCCCTTCATTCTTTTCCTTTGTTCACGGAGACTTTACATCTTACGATTTCCCCTTCGTTGCTCGACGATAAGTTGCTCGTTATTGACAGCTCTGTTCGGAAAACCACACAAATGGACAGAACAAATGTATGGGAAAGTGGGAATGCTGCCAATTTTCATCAATTTAAACCATATACAGACTATGGGATTGTAATGCATAGCATATCTAACAAATCTTAGGGAATTTCCGATTCGTTTGGTATGTAAATCGCCAAAATCCGTTCGCAGCAAACATAGTTATTAACGTTAACTTTATTTCATAAAAACGTGACCTGTTTTTTGATTTGGCATCCTTAATGAAAGACGTAGTTCTACGTCAAAAAAAATTTCACCATCGAATTTCAAAAACCGACCATGTAAAATTTGTTTGTTGGCACAAAAAAAATACCTGTGGAAAGTTTCAGCTCAATCGGACATGATTTGATTTTTTAATCCTCGAAAATCTTCCAAGATTAAAGGTACATGAAATTTGGAAAATCGAAAAAAAAATCGATGCCAAATGACATAAAGTTGCATAAAATGTCGAGATCTGGTCTCATCTCGAGAAAAAAATTTTTGGCCGAAATTCGATCTTCTGAGAATTTTTGATTTTTTACTGGTGTTGGGAGAACACCAGATCTCGATGTTTTTGTGCCATTTGACATCGAACACATTTTTTCGATTTTCCTAATTTCATGATATATGAAGAAGGATTAATCAGTTCAGTTGAAATAATAAATAAAAATAATAAAAAAAATATTTTCATGTTATCAAAATTGTTAATAAAATAATGGGAGGTAATGTCCAAGATGGCGTAGGACTACGACATTGTTTTATACAATTCGCTTGTTTCTCGCGTGAGTTATCATTTGAGAATGTATCCAAATTTTATAAAAAACTCTTCAGTAGAAAGTTTTGGTGACTCTGTATGCATTACGATGAGTATTTATGACGAATGTTTTCGCGGCGGTCTTTTTCGCAGTTGACACACACTCGATAACAGTCGGTTATATTTTGTTCCAACAGCGCTATTATTCCACATTTTTCGCAGCTTTCTCTCTTTCTTTTAGTCTCTGGCTAAACTAACAATAATGTGTGCGTCTGAAGCAGATATGCCAACCAAATTTTTGTAATAGCTGGAACAGCTGGAAGAACCGATTTTTATTTCTTCTCAATTTTGTTTATATTATCAATAAAAAAAAGTAGAAGGGTCTGAGCCTAGGGTCATGGACGTATGTTTAACGTAGGACTGTGATTGTTCGGACCTTTTTTTAAACGGTTTTATTTAGCTTGCCCTGTAATCTGTTTCTATGGTTGTATATTTGTAACATGTTTGTCTGTAGAGCTGACCCAGATTAATAGAAATGTGACCCCCTTTCTGTTGACCGATTGATCTGAAATTTGAAACACACCTTTATCTCTGTAGTCATTATAAAACTATGTATTTCATGATCTTGAACATCCAAGATGGCGGTCGCTACAAAATCGCAGATCACATATTTTCTCAAAACCTCAATATGGGTACCAAATGAAAGGGCTTGACTAGTAGAATACAGTTTTGTATGGAAAAAGGAAATCCAAAATTGCCGCTACCACAAAATGGCGTCATATATATATATATATATATATATATATATATATATATATATATATATATATATATATATATATATATATATTTTCAAAACTCCATCAATATGGGTATGAAATGAATGGGCTTGACTATTGGAACACAGTTATTTATGAAAAATGCAAATCCAAGATGGCTGCAACTACCAAATGGCGAACTACATATTTTGTCAAACCCCCGTTAATATGGGTATCAAATGAAAGGGCTTCACTAGCAGAATACGGTTATTTACGAAAAATGCAAATCCAAGATGGCTGCCACTATCAAATGGCGGACCACATATTATGTCAAAACACCGGTAATATGGGCACGTTGGATTTCCATTATCCACAATAAGCGACTTCATGATATTTCCAACGATTTTATTTTAGTCTTATCAATGCTCTAGACTAATGAAGGAGAGGTGTGATAACTGCTAACTGCTACTTGCTCAATTATTTTCTAGCTTTTAGTACATTATTATGCTTAATCACACTTAAACCGTTTAACTTAAAAAGTTTTTTCTACTTATTTTATTGATTGTTATTCCTCTGATTGTTCAGAAATCAGTTATTTTATTTCTTTTGAAACTCCAAACGTTGGACATGGAAAGGGCCGTTTGTTATATGTACTCATGACTGTCGAACGGGTTGTAAAGAACAAAGAAATACAAAGCTTGGTTTCTGGCAGGAGGTTTGACTGTCTAACCGAAAATAATTATTGAATATCAGTGTGACACAAAACAGGATATCGGTAAACAAAAAAATGGGTGGGTTACAATAACCGCGAGGTTGACGTGGGACTACCTTAGCTTAGCAATCATTTGTTTGTATTGATGAAATTTTTGATTGGATGAAATTCAATTGAATTCAATATATTTGCTTTGTGAGTAAAAAGATTGTATAATGCCATGTAAGGTCAATTCATGCATTGTGATAGATTATGTTCATCGTTGCAAGTAAATTTAATGACAGTCTTTTTACGTTTGGTATGATGCCAAGGACAAAAATGTGAACGGAAAAATTATTAAACGATTATTTTATTTTACATTTTCCTCTGAAGTTTGCATCTCTTAAGTGTACGTACTTCTCGAACCGCAAATTTGCTTGATTTGATAAACTTCAAGCACTCAGTTTCGATTTTGACATGTACAGTTGTGTTCAAAATAATAGCAGCACCTAATGCCTTTTCATATGTTTTATCATTTCTCGCATACATACCCTCGATGTTGTCAACTAACCATATGAATATACGAAGGTAGTGTTTCTCGTTTAAAACTCATTTTGTTTGAAACCAGAATTTTTAGTTTAGTGTATATCTTATTCGAAACTTCTGGCTGCGTCCTTCTCGCGCGGTTCAAAATAAGAGCAGTGAAGTACGATTTCGATGAAAGCATGTGTTGATGACCCACTATGCAAAACGTTTGTATGCCCATGCAGCAAAATAATTTCGCCCGATTTCAGGGATAAAAAATCAGCGTATCTGGCAACTCTGCATTGATTTATATTTACATATTGTAATAAATTGACAGACAGTTCACACAAAACATTCAATCGGACAGGACGTTTTTATTGATAGTGAAGAAAGCGAAAATTGAGGATAGAGGAGAAAGTAAAGTTGAAAGTGAAGTTATCGGAAAAAAACAAAGAAGGACAACACAACGTAGGAAACGAAAGGTACGGATTCAACATATAAAAGTGGTGCCGTGACCAGGATTTTCGGCCCAACGTGGCTACGGGAGACACCATCGCGATTTGCTGGACGGTACGAGGACCTATTGGAGGCGCCATTGCTGTTCGGACATCGTGAGTCTGATTGTTCGAGAAGCTTCGAAAGCTTTATTTGATTGATTCAAGGCTCGTTCAATCGGAAATCAGGTAATTACCTGTCCGATTTTCTTTCTGTGTAGCCACAGGTACGCTTTAGATCTCCGTTTCTCTTTTTTGCATACTCTACGCGGTTCCTGGACATTCGGGGACAATCGATTACCGCCATCCTTGATTGGGGTACATCGCAATGGCCATCCGGCGCCATTTCGAGGTGATAATTGTGAGTAGCACAATAAGGAGTTGTTCCTATTCAGCCCAGAGGAACTATTGAGGCATTCAGGCAATACAATCGGCCATTCTGCGCCATTGTGAACGTCGCGTGACTGTTTTTGGACATCGCCACGCAATCCAGTGGATCTTTCAAGCAATTTCAACGATTTTTTACGCTTTTTCCGCTGTTTGCGGCCGCAAACCGAAACGCATCGGACGTTTTTTGTGCAGCTCAGGTCGAGCTTCGAGCATTTTTTGATTTTTCAAGGCGCGCTTAGCCTTGGAATAGGTTAATACCTTTCCAAGTGATTATTTCTCCAGTGTCCGGGTCTACCGTGGTCTTTTTTTGACAGAATCGACCAATCCCTGACGTTATCGCTCCAGTTATACCATTCCTTTCTGCGTGATGGCGGAAACGGACTCGACATCAAGGGTCAACGCGCCTGCTGGTGTCTCTAGTGGTGCTACCGGACAGAATAGCCGTACGCACCGAGTACTACTGACACGGAGGACCACACTACTTGCAGCACTGGGTCGGGCCGAGGCATTTTTGGCGGACTACGATGCTGTGAGGGACGCGACGAAGGTGCAGGTGCGGCTGGACCACATCGAGAACGTTTGGAAGAGCTTAGAAGAGGTGCAGACGGAATTGGAGTGTGCTGAGGAGAGTGAAGAAGGTATGGAATTGCATGAAGAAGCACGTGCCAGCTTTGAAGAGCGATTGCTAATAATAAAAGCAGAATTAACATCCAAACTTCTTGTTATTCCTAGTGACTCTCAAATCCTTCAAACTGTACACCCTACTTCCGCTCTCTCTGGTTTGAAACTGCCGACTATTTCTCTTGCTGAATTCGACGGGGACTATATGCAATGGTTGGGTTTCCATGACACGTTCTTAGCTCTGATTCATTCGAACACCGATGTGCCAGCGATTCAGAAGTTCCACTATCTGAAAGCAGCTTTGAAAGGGGAGGCTGCCTAGCTAATTGAATCGATTGCGATTAGCGCAGCGAATTATAATTTAGCTTGGGATGCTCTGGTGGGACGTTATGCGAACGATTATCTCTTGAAAAAGCGACACTTACAGGCTCTTTTCGACGTTCGTCCAATGAAGAAGGAAACCGCAGTGACACTCCACGCGTTGGTGGACGAGTTTGAACGTCATGTGAAGACTCTGCAGCAGATGGGCGAACCGACGGCGCAGTGGAGCAGCATTCTTGAGCACCTACTGTGCACACGTCTACACGATGACGAGGGTTCTCAGAGGTCCACTCCCGAGACTCATTTCTCCAGTACCCCAGCTGTAGTGCAGATTGCTCCGCCCTTGGTGGGCAAGCCTAGTGTGCAATCGACGGTTGCAGCCACCGAAAACATCCTTGATTGTGAGGTGAGTGCTCCAGTGCAGCAGCCGCGGGAAAACGTTTTTCTTCAGACGGTACTGGTGAAGATTGTCGATGCTTTTGGGCAGGATCATCTAGCACGTGCTCTTCTCGACAGCGCATCGCAGCCCAACCTAATCACTGAGCGGCTGGCACGCCTGCTACGACTAAGAAGAAGCAACGTGAACGTGACTATCCATGGGGCCGGTCAGCTTCAGCAAACGGTGCGCAACTCTATCGTGGCCCAAGTCAAGTCGCGAGGCGGCAATTTCGATTTAGGGATCAGCTTTCTAGTGATAGACAAGGTCACTGCAGACCTTCCGGCGCAGGATATTTCCATCGCGGACTGGCAGATTCCCGACGAACTTCCCCTGGCCGATCCTGCGTTCAACATGAGGCAACGCATTGACATGGTTCTGGGGGCGAAACATTACCATTCGTTCTTCCCCAGTGCATCTCGCATTCAGCTCGGTGAGCAGCTCCCACATCTAATGAAGAGCGTGTTTGGATGGGTCGTAACAGGTTCCGCTTCACTACAACAGCTTACGCAACCGTCCACTTCCACTGTCAGTTCCTACAACACCGTAACTGTATCCATGATTTCGTTGGAGGACAGCATCGAGCGCTTCTGGAAGACCGAAGACTTGCAGATGAGTGACAACTATTCGGTCGAGGAACGTCACTGCGAATCTTTGTTCCAATCGACGGTGGCACGGACAGCTGAGGGACGCTACATGGTCCGACTGCCTCGAAAGTCAGATTTCGACGCCATGATGGGAGAATCCAGAGCCAGCGCTCTTCGTCGGTACGAAATGCTTGAGCGCAGACTGGAAAGGAACTCAACGCTCAAGGAGGAGTATTACAAGTTCCTACAGGTGTACCTGTCCCTCGGCCATATGCGGCTGGTCGAGCCGGGCAGCAAAGTTATCGGCGCTGCTTATTATTTACCACATCATCCGGTTCTAAAGGAGTCAAGCACGACGACGAAACTTCGGGTGGTCTTCGACGGCTCTGCTAAATCGTCCACTGGTTACTCTCTCAATGAAGCGCTCTGTGTGGGACCGGTCGTTCAAGACGACTTGCTGTCCATTGTTTTACGGTTTCGTACCTACCAGGTTGCCCTCGTCAGAGACATCGCGAAGATGTATAGGTAGGTCCTGGTACACCCTGACGATACTCCCCTGCAACGCATCCTGTGGCGTTTTTCTACGGACACATCTGTCCAAACCTACGAGCTACTGACCGTGACATACGGACTTACTCCATCGTCATTCATGGCGACTCGTGCTCTTCAGCAAACCTGGACGAAGACCATATCGGAACTCAATCAACATTGAGCTTCACTCCCAACGAAACAACCAAGGCACTAGGAATCGACTGGGAGCCAGAGATCGATTTTCTTCGCTTCGATTCAGCGGTGCAACCACGAGATGCGCCGCCCACGAAACGTACGATACTCTCTGACATCGCTAAGCTATTTGATCCTCTTGGGTTGATAGCACCTGTGGTTGTACGCGCTAAAATCCTCATGCAGGAGTTGTGGCTGCTTTCCTGCGACTGGGACGAACTGGTCCCAGATACCGTGCGTAGGAAGTGGGAGAGTTTCAGCAGTGAGCTTCCACTTATCTCGTCCTACCGAGTTGAACGCTGCGCATTCCTACCAGATTCGCGCGTGGAGCTGCACACTTTCGCGGATGCCTCTCAAGACGCTTACGGAGCGTGTACGTATGCTCGTTGCAAAAATGACCAGGGAGAAGTGAAAATAATTCTGCTTGCCTCGAAGTCCAGGGTCGCACCGCTCAAACGCCTATCCATCGCACGCTTAGAGCTTTGTGCAGCCGTTCTCGCAACACATCTGTACCACCGCATCAAGCAAGCCATCGACGTCAGCATTTCCGCAGCATACTTCTGGTCAGACTCATCCGTAACCCTGCAGTGGCTCCAGTCTCCACCCAACGTATGGAAAACTTTCGTCGCTAACCGCGTGTCCGAGGTGCAACACTACACGCATGGATGCCGGTGGAATCACATTTCTGGAGTTGAGAATCCCGCTGATCTGGTGTCCCGGGGTCTCTTGGTCGAAGATTTCCTTTGTAGCGACCTGTGGAAGCGTGGACCTGCATGGTTGTCGAGTTCATCTGATCACTGGCCAATTTCGAAGCCGTCAGAAGTCGCTGACGAGGTTTTGGAGATTAAACAATTAGTCGCTATCGTTCAAACACCATCAACGTGTAACTTCTTGTTCCTCCGTTGGAGTTCGTACAGACGCCTGTTGAACTGCAGTGCCATTTGCTTACGCTTCATCAACAATGCACGTATCAAAGCTAGAACCCAATCAATCCCCACTACAGAGCCTGTGTCGCAAATACTTACCGTCGACTATCTTACCCAAGCCAAAACGCTGCTGCTTCGCCTAGCCCAGAGAGATGCCTTCCGAGAGGAAATGAAGGACTTGAAAGCAGGAAAACCCTTGCCAAAACGCTCCCACATTCGCCAAATGAATCCCTTCATTGATCCAGAGGGTGTAATGAGAGTCGGTGGTCGGTTGAACCTTTCGCAGTTGCTTTACCAATCAAAGCACCCTGCCCTCCTCCCAAGCAATCATCCTTTCCCTAAATTAATCGCTGAGCACTATCACCTTAAGCTTCTTCACGGCGGCGGCCGTCTTCTGCTAAGCGTCATCCGCGAAGAATTCTGGCCGTTACACGGCCGTCTACTAGCTCGTTCCACTACACGTAACTGCTTCCGTTGCGTTCGTCAAAACCCGCAACCCTGCCAGCAACAAATCGGCCAGCTACCTACCTCGCGGGTCACACCGAGTCGCCCATTTTCCGTCACGGGTGTCGACTACGCCGGACCGCTCTACATGAAGCCGGTCCATAAGAAAGCCGCACCTGCAAAAGCTTAAATACCTGTGCCTGTTCGTCTGCTTCGTGACAAAAGCTGTCCACCTTGAACTAGTCGGCGATCTTTCGACCAAAGGATTCCTCGCCGAACTACGCCGATTCATTTCCCATCATGGAACACCCACGCACCTGCATTCGGATAACGGCAAGAATTTCGAAGGTGCAAAAAGAGAGCTCGCTGAATTGTTTTTCATGCTTCGGAATCAAAATGAGAGAGAGAAACTAGCAGTTATATGTGCCGAAGAGGGCATAACTTGGCATTCTCACCGCCCAAGGCCCCCCACTTCGGAGGCCTGTGGGAAGCGGCCGTAAAGGTGGCAAAGAAACATTTATTGCGTCAATTAGGATCAACACGTCTATCGTATGAGGAAATGTGCACCGTTCTCTGCCAAATGGAAGCTGCGATGAATTCCAGACCGCTGCTGCCGCTGTCCGACGACCCGAATGATTTGGCTTCTCTCACGCCGGCTCACTTCCTCATCGGCACTTCGATGTGCGCCTTGCCCGACCAAGAGCTGCTGCATATCCCGGCGAATCGCTTGGACCATTACGAGACGCTGCAGCTGCACGTTCAGCAGTTTTGGGTCCACTGGAGAAAAGAATACCTGCAGGAGCTTCAGAAGGACACGAAGCTGGCTGCCCGTAACAACGAGATCCAGCCCGGAAGAATGGTAGTCATCGTTGACGAGCATCTGCCTCCGGTTTGTTGGCCACTAGCCAGAATCGTTTCACTGCGCCCTGGAATGGATGACATTACTCGAGTTGTTACACTACGAACTCAGCGAGGAATAGTTACCCGTCCAATCACAAAAATTTGCCTGCTGCCGGTCGCATCTGCATCGTCCGAGGAAAGATTCGCCATAGAAGCCTGAAATCACCTGAAATACATAGAAAATATTAGTTAGAATATAAAAAAATGAATTTGTTAGCAGTAGTACTTACCAGTTAGATTAGTTTGCATTGTTTATATTTTGTTGAATTACTTCAAGGCGGCGGGTATGTTGATGACCCACTATGCAAAGCGTTTGTATGCCCATGCAGCAAAATAATTTCGCCCGATTTCAGTGATAAAAAATCAGCGTATCTGGCAACTCTGCATTTTCGCCGCTGATTTATATTTACATATTGTAATAAATTGACAGACAGTTCACACAAAACATTCAATCGGACAGGACGTTTTTATTGATAGTGAAGAAAGCGAAAATTGAGGATAGAGGAGAAAGTAAAGTTGAAAGTGAAGTTATCGGAAAAAAACAAAGAAGGACAACACAACGTAGGAAACGAAAGGTACGGATTCAACAGCATGCTTTCGTTCAAAGATTCCATTAAGTTTTGTAGTTTCGAGGATCGGTAAGTGTTTATATGCTTATATAATTGTAAAATATGCACAAGATAACATGTATTTTTTGTTTGTATTGCAGAAAAGGTCGCGGTAAACATTGTTCTGTGGGGCGGCACAATTTAATCAAAATGTTAATAAATTAAGGACAAACCTACAGACAAGTACAAGAACTAGTTGGTTGTTCTGCCAAAATGATAAGCAATGCTTTAAAATATAAAGAGAAGTCTGAAACTCGTGGCCGAAAACGTTGCACTTC
This sequence comes from Toxorhynchites rutilus septentrionalis, assembly GCF_029784135.1. Taxonomy (NCBI): domain Eukaryota; kingdom Metazoa; phylum Arthropoda; class Insecta; order Diptera; family Culicidae; genus Toxorhynchites; species Toxorhynchites rutilus. The sequence continues at coordinate 69,650,709 of NC_073746.1, read as the reverse complement.
TGAAAGAATTGATTGAAAGATAGTTACACTGTCACAGACTCATCCAACTCTTCCTTCAAATAAGATCAAAGATGAACTGAACTTAACTGTAAGCGCTGTTACAGTCAGACGGCGGCGATTGGCGGAAGTCAAATTGTATGCACATAGCCCTCGGAAGGTACCATTGTTGACAAAACGTAATGTTACGAGTCGCCTCAAGTTTGCTAAAATGCACATTGATTGGCCCGAAGCAAAATGGCGTAATATTTTGTGGACGGATGAGTCCAAAATAGTTCTCTTTGGATCGAAAGGCCGTCGTCAGTATGTGAGACGTCCACCCAACACAGAGTATCAACTGCAGTACACGATTAAGACAGTAAAGCACGGTGGAGCAAAAATTATGGTATGGGGATGTTTTTCCTACAACGGCGTTAGACCAATTTACCGCATACCAGGCATCATGGATCAACATGGTTACATCAAAATACTTAGTCAGATTATGTTGCCTTATGCTGAGGAGATGCCACTAAAATGGGTCATGCAACAGGACAACGATCCGAAACACACGAGCAAACTCGCTAATACATGGTTTAAGGAGAGGAAAATTGAGCTCATGGCCAGCGCAGTCTCCGGACCTGAACCCGATTAAGAAGCTGTGGGGAAATATCAAATGCGCTGTTTCTGAAGCTAAACCGAAAAATGTGGATCAATTGTGGTCTGCAGTTCGTGATTCTTAGGTTACGATACCTGTTTCTCGCTGCCAAGCACTTGTGGACTATATGCCAAAACAATGTGCTGCTGTTATTAAGAATAAAGGTTACAAAACCAATTCCGACAGCTTGCTTCATTTTAATCCTGTTTTTCTAGTGTTAACAAGAATACTGCTATTTTTTGAACACTGCCTTTTTGGAATAACTGATAGTTTTGAAAAATAATAAAATAAAACACTCTTCAAAAATTCACTATGAAGAAAACTGAAATCAAGAAGCTAATTTCAAACTATTAACATATTTCAATTTTTAAATCACCACTGCTATTATTTTGAACACAACTGTACGTCGAACGCATATTCTTCAATCAATAGGCGTTATCGCAGCAAATGGTTATCAACAACTTACCTAATCATCAAATGGTATGCGTAGAAATTCAGTTAACAGAAGATATGATGACATATCCTTCAATGCAACCATGAATAACCGAGTCAAAGCGTTGTGTTCGTACCCGCTTTTGTAATTCGTGTTAGAAAAACACTTTTCGGGGTGCAAAAAAAAATGTGGGTGCATAATTACCCCCGGCTTGCATGAATCTACAACTTCAACTTCTACTTTTTATACTATAGAGGTTTTGAACTTGAAAGTTTATTCGTACAAAAGTACTCGCAGTTTGCATTTATTTGCAAAACCGATTTCCCCAGACATCTTGGTTTTGAAGTTTGTGTTAGGCAAACACATTCCATTCGGAACAAAAATGCCCCGACTTGCACGTATTTGCAGTGCTGATTGCCTCAAACACCTTGGTTCTGAAGTCTGTGTTTGGGACACATATTTCAGTCGGAACAAAAATGCCCCCGACTTACATTTGTTTGCAATGCCAATTTCCCCACGATTTGAAGTCTGTGTTAGGGAAACACATTTCAGTCGGACACCCCCGACTTTCATGTATTTGCAAATGCGAATTCTCCAACGCCGCTTGGTTTTGAAATCTGTGTTAGGGAACACACTTCGGCGAGAAATATGCATATTTGGAATGCATATTTCTCCCAAGGCTGCTTGATTTTGATGGCTGTGTTGGGGAATCCGTAAATCGGGTCAATCAAAACGAGGCAGTTATGGCGTTTAGATAACGCTTAACATTTTACAGTTATTCAATTGTTTATTTAATGAAAAACAGCATTTTATTAATTGCGATAGAAGCGTAGAAATATTCCCTATCAATTGATGCAAACATCTTTCCGATCCAGTAAGAAATGTTCGATTTATAAGCATTCGGAATCTTTAATTTTTTCCTGCCTGTTCTGTATTTAGGTTTTTATTTTACCCCCAGCCTCCCCCCCATATACTCCGGTTAGACGTAGTCCCACGTCACAAAAATGTCGTTATGATTACACTGAATATGAAGTTTGTGAGGAAGAAACAAAGAAATGTTGAAAATACCTGTGATAATTCAAGGCAAAGTAATGACGTGAGATAGCAAATTTTCTCTCTTTATTGTGGCCACCTTACTTTTCAGCTCCTATTTCATACCCGAGTCGATAACATATGAGGACACGACTTCTAATCTCACCTAAGTGACAATCGATAGTCACGCAATTAGCCTGCAGGAATATCGTGACTCGAGTCATCTCTTTTCACTGGCCGTGTGGTGTCGAGGGGACTAAATTTACCTTTGCATTCGATGGCAAAACATGCTTCTTTTGTTCGTTAAATTGCTCACTTGTTTTACTATTTCCTCTATAGACATCTCAGGTGGAAAAAATTGCGTAATATGCAATTGAAATCTATTTTTCGTTACATTTTTCGTTGAATGACCCGCCTATATAGAAATCAAAGATGTATTCCTACGTTAAAATACGATATACAGTGACAGTGTCAATAAGTAGTAATTTTTTTATTTTCTTGTTTGTGATCATTATAACATTATACTTTTGTTTTACATTTTGTGTCATTCTAACAAATCTTGACTTTTCTTTATGCATGTCTACATAATTTTCGAAAGCTAAAATTCCTTGCATAGTTTTTGTTCTTATTCTAATTCTTAGTTTTGTTTTATTCAAATTAGATTTTTTTATTTGTTCATTAGGTTACCCATTTCCACTTCAGTGTGGTCCAAAAGATCAATGTTTTCTATTTTTTCCAAAAATGACTTTTTTCAAAAATTCATAACTTTTGCACTAATGGACCGATTCAGATGGTAAACATATTAAATTAAATCCAATTAGCTAACCTTTTTTAGAAAATATTATACTTGCAAAAAAAAAATTGATTTTCGTAATTATTGATTGTATATGTTTTTTGTAATTCCACGGCTTTGTACTAGAGGGCGCTAATTTGTTTCATATTTTTCCTGAAAGCTAAGGTATTTTTACATCATAGATACAAAATTCGGAGATGTTATTTTTGTCGTTTTTAAGTTATGATTTTTCAAAGCGATGGTCCAAAAATCATTTTTCCCCTTTTTTCCAAGAATGACTTTTCTTCAAAATTCATAACTTTGTAAATGCTGGACCGATTCAGATAGTCGACACATCAAATTGGAGACAATGAGCTATTCGTTTTTGGAAAAAATATTACACTGGCGAAAAAATTGGTTCCCAGTTCCATAGATCTAGTTTATTCGCAGATGAATATTGAACAAAGACTGAAAACAAGGTAATTTTGAAAAATCATTATCCATAAACAAAGAGATATAAATCTCTGATTCTTGAATATATTATGTAAAAAAAAACTCTACTTTCATGAAAAAATATAAAAAGATACAGTCGATATTTAACCATGCGTGATTGTACAAATACAATCAATAACAACAAAATTAGAATCCGTTTTTGCGCAAATGTGATATTTTTCAAATAAGACTAGCTAATTGGCTTTAATTTGATATGTCGATTGTCTAAATCGGTCCAGTGGATCAAAAGTTGTGATTTTTTCGAAAAAAGTCATTTTTGGATAAAAGAAGAAAAACAAAATTAGCAAGAACAAAATCAATTTTTTTTAAATGTGATATTTCTTGAAGGTTTTGATTTTTTTAAGAATGTAATTTTTGAAAAAAAAGAAGTTTTTTTGACCATCGGTTAACTTCGAAAAATCATAACTTTAAAACGACAAACATGACATCTCTGATTTTTGGATATGTTGTGTAACGAAAACACAGGGCAGTTTCGTTTGACAGCTGGGTGAGTTCCATACAACCCTGTTTTCCATTCCAAACGTCGAGCGTAGCATAGCAGACAACTTCATTCAAAACGTGACAAGGAGAAAAGATTGTTTGAAAACGTGTTACGACTTGGTTCGAAAAATTTTGCAAGTTTAATTACATTATTTTCCGCGGTAATCTTGAAGTAAAATTTTACTAAAGTCAGTATAGGTAAACATTGAGCCTCAAGCGTTTAGATAACAAACAGGAGAATACAATTTATACTAATTCTTATTTTATTTGCAGGCAGTCCAGATATTATCATTTACATGATAATAGTCATTAAGGTTTAATACAAAAAAGAACAATGTAAGTGTACAATTTATTGAAAAAACAAGAAACCAAACCAAATATACTTTCAGCTTTGAAGATGCGTAAAAGCTACTATCAGAACGTTTTTTTTTCGTCTATCTGAAAACTTATCTGAACATATTATGTAAAAAACATTCAGCAAAAAAATATATAAATATATAGTGCCCTCTAGCCTAAAGCCATGTAAACAACAAATACAATCAATAATTACAAAAACAAATCAAAAATTTAAAATTTTCGCAAGCATAATATTTTTAGCTTATAGCTAATTGGCTTTAATTTGATAATGTCGATCATTTGAATCGGTCCAGGAGTTCAAAAGTTGTTTCCACTTGTTTTCCACTTCGAATATTATTTTAGAATACATCGAAATTTTTTATATAGATTATGTTCTTCGTTACAAATAAATTTGATGAACGTCCGTTTACATTTGATATGATGCCTAGGACTATCAAAATATGTGAACGAAAGAATTGTCAAACGATCATTGTATTTTACATCTCCCTCAGAAATTATTGCACATATCATGTTTACGTAGTTCTCGAACCGCGAAAGTTCATTCACCCCTAGTATCTGAAATGACGATTTTCCTAGGCTTCTCAGTTTGAAAGTACGTTTTAGGGAAACATATTCCGGTCTGCACAACGACAAGCGAGTACAAAAGTACTCAACACCAAAAAATACCCCCGACTTGCATGTATTTGCTAAACGGATTCCCCCAGGCACATTCATTTTGAAGTCCCTGTAAGGGAAACACAGCTCGGCGGGAACAAAATACCCCCGACTTGCATGTATATTTGCAAAGCCGATTTCCACAGGTACATCGATTTTGAAGTCTGTGTTGGGGAAAACAAAAATCGGGCCAATCAAAACTTGGCAGATAAGGAGTTTAGATAACATTTTACAGTTATTCAATTATTCTTCTCATGAAAACTAACATTTTATTAATTGTGATGGACGCGTAGAAATATTTCCTTTTAATTGGCGCAAACACCTTTCCGATCTGTTAAGAAATGTTCGAGTTATAAGCATTCGAAATACGGATAGGGTTAGCACACTAATCGACAGAACAAATGTATGGGAAAAAGGATGTTCTTCCAGTTTTCATAAATTTAAACCGTTTAAAGATTAGCGAATTGTAATGTATAGCAACAAATCTTAGAGAATTTCCGATCCGATTGGTATGTAAATCATGAGAATTCGTTCACAGTGAAAATAGTTATTAAAGTTAACTTTATTTCATAAAAACGTGACCTGTTTTCTGATTCGGCACCCTTCCTGAAAGACGTAGTTCTACGTCAAAAATGAGTTTTTGGACCACCCTATAATGGAAATAGGGACCCTAATGACAGAATGAAGAATACGGGTCTAATGTTTTGCGGAAAGAAACAAAACTACCACTTTTCGTGGAAATCTGAGTAGCACTATGTCGGTTTGGCATGGAATGGCCGTATAGATAGACAAACACGAAAGGTCTTTGATGTGAGTGGAGCGGAGTAGGATTCTCACAACTGGAAGAAAAGTATATAGTTTTGAAGGAAATACTTTTTTTTTTCCAAAATATATATTTTTATAAAGGCTCATATGGCGTTAGCCTCACGGGGCTGGGAGTTCAATACTTTGACAATTTTTCTTATTATCTGTTAGTAATATGTAACCGATTACTCGCGGTTGGCTCGAGGTTAGTATTACAAGTGTTTTCGTAATTGGGATGTTGCTGTCTCCAATGCTCTGTACGTGTGCCCGACACGGGATACTTCCTATTGGGATGCAGCTGACCATTAATCAGCAACGCCCCCCTAGTCTGTACCTCATATCTAGCGTGGTGCGTCTTTGTCGACTCGAGGAATCCAGGATAGAATGGTCACTAGCCGGTGCAATCATCAGTTCGTGTAGAGTTGTCATGAGCGGTACAACCTTTGGCTCTGAAGGAAATACTTCATAGTGATGAAAAAAATTAAAAACTGGATGAATCTGAAAAAATAAAAAAAAACTGGAGATTTTTTGACTTTGGCTGTTTCGCTGACATGTTTAAATAAACTGGCAATGTCTAAGAAAAACTGAAAAGTTCGCAACTCTGTTGTGATGCAAGAATACAGAATCACTCTTCAGCAGACGCCATGAAAATCGACGAACACAATTGGATCGCTATTTTCAATATCTTTTTTCCGTTTCTTGTATTAATCAAAACCTCTGTATATAATATCAGCATTGGGAAAGTTTGTTGTCTACTTGCTAGTTGGGTTGATACTGTGATTTGATTCAATGAATGACTTATTTATATCCAATAATTTTAAAATGGGTGAACCTTAAATTGCACCTATTTTTCTCTCCACGTTGTTCATAGATAGAACGCTGAGCGATTTGCGCCCACCTGATTCTTAATATAAATATTTTAACTTGCGGATACATTAACTGGTCGTTATTGACAGAACGGATAGATAAGCACAGAAATACACAGAATTAAAGTATGAAGAAATAAGAATACTCCCAATTTTCTTCTTTAACCGCTTACGGATGAGGGAATTGACTAAAAAAAAGTGCAAATGATAATTATAACTTCACTGTGGCGCCTCCATCGAGCTCCTATGACACGTCTCTCTCTCTCTCTCTCTCTCTTTCTCTCTCTCTATACTTCTTTTTTTATTATTTTTCATTATTGGTAACGAACTCCATTATCATTTATTACAGAGTACTTTGAAATATGGGTAACCAAAAAAGGTTGAGTGAATCAGAACAAATACAGATTTTAGCATTCTGGAAGACAGGATGGATATTTAGGAACATTGCAAGAGATTTTTTTCCTGTGTTATAGTGACTTTCCACACTTCTGGCTGGTTCGTCATTTTACTACTATCTCGGAATAATGTCGGGAGTGAGAATTGAACTCGTGACCTTTCGCGTGAGAGGTACGGATGTTACAATGCCAGATCGCCTCCGATTGCAAGAGAAATTTGTTGTAGTCACATTGTTGTCTCTAATTTTATGAAGAATCCCGCAAATAATTGCCACAAAGGAGTCCGGTATGAAAGAAACAGTCAGGATGATATACGTGTTTATTGCAAATTCAGACTGAACATGAGCCAGGATGCCACAGAACCGGAACATGTCCTAAGTTATGATAAAAGTAGGATAATTTTGACGGAGACTATGCCTAACAGAAATATATGCGCTTGAAATCTAAATCTAAACACAGTCCATGTGGGAAATAATTAAATATTTCGAACGTTTATAACTCCATTATTATTAAAAACATCAAAAAGATCGTTTGCGTCAATTGATTGGACATACTTCTACGCATCCACCAGAATAAGGAAAACTATATTTTTAAAAATAAACAAATGAATTGAGCTTGTTGGTGATTTTTTCCGATCGATCATTTAAGTTACACAAAGTGATTTGAATCCGGGTTAAAGTGACGTCAAAGTGCAGCTCACTTTAAGTTGATAATTTGTTGAAGAAGGTGTTTTACTGCGGTGAGAGTTGTGTTCTTCGTTCAAAAACTGAATGTGAAATTTGTTTCGATTCGAACGTTTACGTTTACGTTACGTTTGAAAAAAATCTATAACAAAATATATGAATTGACACCCTTTGGTGTAGTTTGACGATACTCAGAACATGTCCTCGACATTACCCACTCGTCTTTTTAATCAATGGCAACCTATGACACCCTGAGGTCTGAAAAACAGGAAGTGGGTTATATCTATGGTACAACCGCAAGGGTGTCGTAGGACTATCGTTGATTTAGAGATCATTTGTTTGAAGTTGAATCTAAATCCATTCTGAATGAATGAATAAATGAATATTTGGGGGACTTCGAAAACGAGAGCGTTACGTTGGAGGCACAAGGTTTTATGCATCCAATATAGGATACGAAAAACCTTGTTCTGAAGAATAATCTTCAGAAACTTTCCTGCTAAACTGCACTTGATTGACAAATCACAAACCCAAATGTATTATATGGATATTTTATGGACAGAAAACATTAAAATAAACTCTTTCGCTTGAATGTAATTTTCAATTCCAAGGGGAACTGGCAGATTATTATCCAGCAACGATTAGATATTTCCACATTTTCCTCGATACTGGAAGCCCACCAGTGGTTTATGCTAACTCGATAACCACCTGTTAATATCACTTGATTGAAACATATTTGGTCACAGTGTTACATGGATAGAAAACATTCAAATAAACTATTTCACATGAATGTATTTTTAAATTCCCAGAGGAACTGGCCGATTATTTTCCGGATCTTTCTCGATGCTGAATGGCATCCAAACGGAAAGAATTCCGTGCGTGTATGTGTGTGTGTAGCGGCTGCTTCGATGGTCACCTTCTCTTCTCCTGAAGGATCGGCTTCTCTGTGCTCCCTCACAGTTTCAAACAAACTGCTTGCGTTTCAGGGCAGATCTCGATCCTTCGCCGTCTAGCACCCTCAGCAACGATGTTGTCTTGTCGATGTCCTCACGAAAAATGAATGCGTCTCACCACCAGAATATCGCTTAAGTATGCTTTTTGTGCGTGATTGAATCGAGAGAAGGCGTGGTTTACGATGGCAATTTGGAAGGCAAACTAGAGGGGAATGAACTCTCTGAGCTCGGAACTTTCGGCGACTGAGCAATAATAGATTGCGGGCGCATATAATATTGAATACGGAAATATCCTACAGTTGGGGAAGAATAATCTTCAGAAGCTATCCTGTTAATTGCGATTGATTGAAAAATCACAAAACCAAATGTATTTGGTCACAGTGTTACATGGATAGAAAACATTAAAATAAACTCTTTCACATGAATGTAATTTTAAATTCCCAGAGGAACTGGCAGATAATGTTCCGGATCTTTCTCGATGCTGAATGGCATCCAAACGGAAAGAATTCCGCGCGTGTATGTGTGTGTGTGTAGTGGCTGCTTCGAGATCTTCCCGGGGAACCGTTTGTGGCATCACTCTCCTCCTGATGGATTCTCTTCTGGCCTAAGGTGCACGAACAGGCTCTTGGTGACACCGTTCATCCGCGCTTTCATGATAAACGAAGAGCTTCACCGCAACAGCGACAACATGCTCCAATCGCTGTTCAATTAGAACTGAGTGGATTTCCGAGCGGCGCTCGCTTATATACCGATTGGTGATTTCAATAGCCTGTTTTGAAAGCAATTTTAAGACTATTGAAACAAGTTTTTGGATCAAAAAGTAACAACTATAGAACGCGGAGACATTTAATCTTTCGAATGAAGTGCCTATCATACAATTTCGTTCAGTTGTTTAGGGGCTATTAACGCTCAAAATCTCGGTCTCCGGCGTAACGCTTTCGTTTTCGAAACTTTGATTTTACACCCCGGTATAGAAATGAAAGACGTAGTCCTACGTCAAAAAACATGTTTTGGACTGGGCGACTTTTTATTAGAAGTAAGCCCGATTGAAAATCTGTGGGGAATAACTGTTCAAAGGATTTACGCTAACTAACACAAAGTATGCAGAAACGAACGTTAGTACATTATAGTGCCAATGAATGTATGGGAAAAATCGACCCTAAAATTTCAAAAAGTTACCCTATACAAAGTAATGTTCACCACCTCGAAAAAACACCCTATGCAAAATATCAGCTCAATCGGACTAAGGGACATTTTTTTTCGATATAACAGTAAATCTCGACTAGTAATGCAATTCTAAGTCATTTGGCATCAACAATTTGTTTTGGAAAACCGATTTTCGGTGATCTTTCATTTTTAAAAAAACTCAAATTTTAACGTCTGTGACACTAATAAATGAAGTTCGAATGAGCTAATATTTTGCATAGGGTATATTATCGCGCAAATCAACATTTCGCAGCAAGTTCCGAATGAAAAATCGAGATAACTATTTTTATTGGTACCCAAAACCATACGTTTCGTCTCGTATTCCAAAAAAGAGTCCCAGAGTGTCGATTTTTTTTTCGAAGACCGCTTCTTCCTTTACTCCCTCCCCCCTTGGGTGATTTTTCGATTTTAAAAACAACTCAAACCTTGGCCGCTTTGCGCCACTCTCCCTTCAGTCCGATTGAGCTGATATTTGGCATACGGTGTTTTTTCGAGGTGGTGAACAATTTTTATGAGATAACTTTTTGAAATTAGGGATGAGCATTGACTCCCTAATGTAAACTGACCAGACGTCCCGCTTTTCGCGGGACAGTCCCTCGTTTCAGCAAAGTGTCCCGCGTCAGATTACGTCCCGCGAAACGTCCCGCGTTTGTCAAAACTTAGTCGCTAGTTCTAGATCGTTTTCTCTATTAGCCAAAATTTTTTCGTGATCTGTGAATCTGGGAATCGTTACCGATTGAAACGAATGTTCTGATTCAGTGTTCTGTTGGGCTATTTCTCGTATCTCGTATTTTTGTCCGATGCTTTGACTCATCAAGACAAAAAACTTCTTCCTCTGTTTTTGACTACAACCGTTAAAAAAAAACATACGTCTGAAATCATCGCGACATTAATTTTTGAAATTTTTATCAAATATTATATGCACATTGCTCTTCTTATTCGGCAGATAATATGAACACGAACTTTGGCGGCCCTCTTAGGGAAGGCCAAGACGTCTATGACAAGCTTAAGGATCAACTTATATACCGACAATAGTTGTAGGACGCGTTGCTTATATCTTCAGCAACACAATTCAGGCGGCTGCGGATCAACTTCCCGTAAATGTTGAGGGGTAATTATCAAGTTTTAGAGTCATTTTAACAGTTATACCGTCGACGCTGAAAGATTTTCATGAGGAAATAGAGGTGGAGTATATGAAAATTCTGAGTAACCGAGTTTTCAAAATATTTTAACCATTGAAATCCAATGTTTTGTCTATTGATAACAGCCCCAGAGTTCTTTGAGACTTTTTCGAAGATAAATGATCTGAAATGTGGTTGTTAGGCTGCAGTTTTCCATACTGATGGAGAGTGGCAATATTACAATCAGTTGTAAGTTGCATCTGAAATTGACGATCTCTGGTTTAAGCACCGTGAAAGCGTAAGTAATCAGTTTGTACCATTAAATGTACAAAATGAACTGAAAGTTCTTGGGGAAAAATATATGTATACTGAAGGTTTTTTGGAGCTTATCGCATTATCTGTCATGCCAAAAATTTCACGAATAAACGAGACTGATTAAATTATTTTTGTATATTTTTACAGCTCATGTTTACATAACTTATATACACAACGTTGTTTTTTTGTTGGTGTCCCGCGTTAGACCTCTGGTCATATGGTCACTTTACCCTAATGTACTTTTTTGTTGTTTTTTATGCATTGATTTATGATAAACTACTATTGATCTCATGTTAAATCATGTTAAAGTTCTTTTTTTAAATGAAATTCTTCACTCGAACATTTATGTAGCTTCAAATAAAAAAAAGTTTCATCCCTCTTGCACTGTCTAATACATCGCATCTTTATAAAAAAACTGTAAGGTAAATGATTTTGGTTTGTCCAGTCGAAAATATGATCATGGTTTGCCCACTTTTTTGAATGCTCTAATTCAGCGCTCCTGTGTCAAATAAGGCCTTCGAATGTTTCGAAACATATAAATGAAATTGCCTTTTACATGATTTATAGTAGTTTGATAGTATATTTTTACGAAATCACATGTTTTAAAGGATTATAAAATACACCTTCTATTTGTGTCAATGCGCCCCTCATTCGAGCTAACTTTTAATCGATCACCAGATGATTATTTGGCACGTATTCAGATCTTTTCTGGATTACAACACTTATAAATATTGTAAACATCATGCTTGCTCACCATTTGTATCGGATTTACATTGCTAAACCATTAAATTAACGCATTTTGATGAACTCAATTCTGATCATGAGTTGTCCAATTCAATAATGTTGTTTTGTCCACATGATTTCTATGGCAACCGCTTGGCGCGCTGCAGTTTGTTTATGTGTGTTTATGGTGTGCTTCGCGCATAGCAGAAGTATGGTTTTTCTGTGTTGATTGTGTTGAGGTGAACACTTCTAAAATGCCCAAGAAAAGGCAATATTCTGAAGAAAGCCTAAATTATGAATGAATCAATATGATGACAGTAAACTCAAGCAATGATAAATGCAACATCTAATTGTGAATTCGATTGTTTTCATTCAAAAATGGAGGTTTCTAAAACCGGACAAACCATGATCATTTTTTTGGGCAAACCATGATCAGAGGTGGTCAAACCATGATCATAATTCTTCTTTAAGGAAAATCGTTAAAAAACATAAAAATTTGAATAATTTCAACACCTTATGGTAGTATTAGCAACTAGAGACTTGGGGCAACTAGAGACTTGGGACCCAAACTCGTATCGATTATGTGTGATTTTCATGAAGAAAAATCGATTTGCATTTACTAGTTGCGTAAAAACACCCCAAATTGGACAAACCAAGATCATTTACCCTATGTTTTGTTGGCACGTAAAGATTAACCTTTTTCTCTATGGCACCATAGTCAGAATTCAATTTCGAATTTTTACCCGTCGAAACAAAGGAGGAGATGAAAATGATCTCATCAGAAGATCAGAAGATTTATGGATGAAGACGATCAGTAGATCGTCTTCATCCACAAATCAACTGAACTAGTGTGAAGAGCTGGTACAGTCGACCAAGAGTCGACCTCCCCAAGAAAAAATCCGCAAGAGAAATCAGTTGCTGTTCGAAAGGACATGATGAACAATAATGTAGGTCAGTACTGATATTATTTATGATAATTAGAGCCTTATCATCGTTATGGTGAAAATAAGATACATTTTAAAGTGATAGACTTCCCCATTCATCAAATCACCAAAATAGTCTTGTGTTTGCAAATGCATCAATTTAGCTAAAGTGATAATTATTATTTTCTAGCAATTAATTCCAATGAAACCAAACGTCCAGCACATAACTCACCGCCTGAAACATCCTTCTGTACACAAGTGGTGACGAACTCGAGTAGCAGCATTGCCACCATTCGCACTATTGGGGCCATAGCACTCGCAGCAGGACTCGTTATTCCTACTGAAGTTTGATTCTGTGGTCACTTGGTTTTTTCTCTCCACCTCTCTCTATCTCACCTTCAGAAATTGACGGGGTAAAAATCCGCAGCTCCTCTGAGACGCAGCAATTAAGTTAGTACTTTGCTTCTCGATGCCGAAATCTCGCGCAGCGCCACACGTCGTTTAATTATTTCTTTTAATTATACGTTTGACCCCAACCATCGTGTCCCTGGCCCATTCGGTCACCACCGATCATTATAATCATCATAACCGTCGTCATCACAAGCGGCGGCAGCGGGTTGGATTTGAAGCCGTCCACTCCCGTATTCCAGTAGTCGCACTGCCGGATAATTGTCAAAAGCATTGACCGCTAGCATTATCCGCTCTCATCAGCATACTTAATTGAAATCACTTCAAACACAGCCGCGGGAAGCCAACTCCGTCAGCCAGTTCTCGCCCGGCGGAGAAACCACAACCCAAGTAGTTGACCAAGAAAGCTATATCCCACCGCCGACACACTCCGAACCGCACCAGGTGTAAACATTAACTGACTCCAATTTTCCAGCGGCAAGTCAATTTGAAGCAAATTGGCGCACGAGTTGAGGGCGATAGCTGAAAAGAAAACCCGACAGCATGTCTCAGACAGAAGGACGGCCAGAGTCCTGCGTCGACATCGCACACGGACTGCTCCCGATCGGCGGCTCATCGCCAAGGAAACGGACGCCCTTCGTCGTCATCTGCGAGTTGAAGTCTCCCGGTAGGTCCTGTTGGTGCAGTGAGTCATGTCACACATTACGCGAGGAGGGATATGGGGCGGACGTTTTACTTCACACAGACCGAGCAGCCGAAGACGACTCGGCGGAAGGGAAGGGGATTGTTTTTGTTGGTACTCGCTAGCCTTCGAAGGTCTACTGAAGATTTCACAGTGCGGCTAGGATGATTTGGAACACCAAGCTGCTTTAGGGGGAAATGTTTGTTTGAAATAATGAAACACGATACATTGAGTTTTTTCACACGTTTTATGTAGAAATTTGGTTAGCATTTAATAATACACGACTGAACCTGAACTATAGAGTGTCAGAAAGTGTAATACTAGGTAAACGAACCACCAGGTAGATACTCAGGGGCAGATTAAATTGTTATTTTGTATTTAACGCTGTTATCCCTTGCGTTTTCCTACCCTACTTCTTTTTTGATTCGTCTCCCCTCCCCATGCTGTTCAGAACGGAATCAATTATATTATATACATTATCTGGCGCCGAAAATGTGTTTAAGTTAAAAAAACGAACGAAAACAACGGATAACTCCATTAGTGTCATTGATAGTTTGGGGTTTGCTATAAATTACTAGTAAAACTTAATTTTACTTGCGTTTATGCATGCTCGGGGTTCTGCCAGAACGAACCAAGCCCCAAAAACATTATTTCGAGATATTTCAATTTGAAGTTTGAGCTCCCACTTATTGACCGTGGCTGATCATATCTATTATTTTTTTTATATGTTATTCCCTCCTCTCACCACATCTCTAAAGAACTCATACTTGAGCTTTCTAGAGTTGGTCACCTTTTTTTTAAACAGGACACTATAACACAGAGGTAAGAGGGCAAACCATAACCATTGAGATAATAGTTGGATCCCAGTGAATTTATATTCTTTTGAGGGATCCAAAAAGTGCACAAAGATTAAATAATGTCTAAGAAAAGGGGGATGGGGCAATAGTCTGTCAACATGTTGTCAATATGTTGACAACATTTATATGATAAAACTGTCTATTTTTGTCTTCAGATGCAAAAGCATCTTGACCTTGTGCAACTCGGGACGAGTTATCTTTTTGATATGCAAAGGTAAAACATTGAATTAGGACGGTCCATAAAAAAGAAAACACTGTTGAACAATGCTAGATGTTGCTCGAGCTCCCAATAAGTGCTGTGCCTGTCGTGTAGTGTAATGATGGTTTGCAGTGGGGATTGTCATGTTGTGATGTATGGTATTATTATGTAGTATACTGTGTACATGTTTCATGGACTGAGGTTCCCGCAATCCAAAAAGAGACGAGATACCGTGAGACTCATTCTGATACAGTTCTAGAGTTGGATACAGACTCGGAGGTCTATAAATAATTTTGAGACACCTGTTCAGCAAAGTTTGTATTTTTTGAGTCTTGTTTTGCATGCATACCCCCAAACTAGCCCGTATTGGAGATGAGAATGGATGCACGCAAAATAGAAACTGATTAATGTTTTTTGAGACATGAAAGGTGATACTCTCTTCAGGATACCACAAATGGAAGCGAGTTTTTTCTCAACGAAATTCACCTGAAAACTCCAAGACAAGGTTGAATCTAGAATGACCCCTAGATATTTGAAGTTATGCACCCTTTCGATGGGTACATTTGATATCTGGGGATCAGGACAGGCTGTTATTTTCTTTCTAGGTGAATGGAAAAACATGTATTTGGTCTTCGCCAGGTTGAGGGACAATAGATTTGCCTGAAAGTAATCACCCAATATTGCTGCCCTGAGGTAACCCTTATTTATGAAACACAATGTGCTTTTGGCATTGTTAACTGCAACATATTGATGCCTACCAGTTAAGTAACCGCGCACTAAATCATTAGCTACACCTGGGATTCCGTAAGTGTTCAGCTTATTCAATAGTATATTATGATCGATTGTGTCAAAGGCTTTTAAGGTCTAAAAAGAGTGCGCCAACCATCATATTTCGATCAATACCACTAATGATTTCGTCTACAAGCTCAGTGACTGCTGTTGTTGTACTACAGCCTCGCCTGGAACCGTACTGAAATTTATGGAAGACTTTATTTATATCAAGGAATTCGCACAATCTGTTCACAAGCATTCTTTCAAAAATCTTGTTGAATACAGAAAGCGAAAGCGGAAAAGAATCGATAGTTGCATGGATTTCATGATTCACCGGATTTGAAGACTGGTACTACTTTGGCCACATTGAGACAATTCGGATAACTACCAGTGATCAGTATTCTATAAGTCTGAGCGGATCTTAGCGGAAGCCGCCGAGTTCTCCTTTCTCAAATGTACCGGAACGTTGTCAGGACCGCAAGTTTTTTTTGACGTAGAACTACGTCTTTCATTAAGGGTGCCAAATCAGAAAACAGGTCACGTTTTTATGAAATAAAGTTAACGTAAATAACTATTTTTTGCCGCGAACGGATTTTGGCGATTTACATACTAAACGAATCGGAAATTGCGTAAGATTTGTTTAATATGCTATATATTAGAATTCCCTGGTTTGTAAATGGTTAAAATTTATGAAAACTTTGAGCGTTTCCATTTTCCCATACATTTGTTCTGTACATTTGTGTGCTTTCCCGAAAAGAGCTGTCAATAACGAGCAACTTATCGACGACCAACGGAGGGGAAGTCGTAGAATTTAAGGTCTCCGTGAACAAAGAAAAAGTAGAAGAATGAAGGGGAATACTTGCCTAGAGTATAAACAGTGGATCTCGCCGAGGCAAACTTTCATTCGGCATCGGACTGTTAAGCAATCCAGTTCATTTTGCTTTCGCTGCGCTTCGATCTAAGATTGGACCCCACCAGTGGTAATCCAACTTGGATATCGTCGTGTGGTTTTTTCAGTTCGTTTTTGGCGTTATTCGTATCGTGTGTTTTTCTTTCCGTGTCATAAATTGGACACTTCGCGTAGTGTGTGATGAGCAAGAAGAAGAGGAAGGCAGGCTCGAGTCCTGCAAAAAACGAACGCATTGCCAGGGACAATAAAATTTTGAGGCAAGCGGCATCTAATGATGCACGCGATGTTAGTGCAGTGAAAAGCGCTCGCACTGAACCGAGCCTTCGCGAGTGTGACACCGCATCGAACAACAGCGAAGTAGGCAATTTTGGCGCGTCGGTCGAAAATGTAAACGCCGTTACCCAGGCAGCAACCAAATCAAGCTCCCCCCGCTGGTGGTGAAGGCGGTCGCTCTTGAAAAACTCATCAGCGAATTCACATCGATGGGTGTTACAGCAGGGTACAAGCTGTGTGGCATAATTCAGTCGTTTTCCAAGCAGTTAACATTGTTTGTTTTCCGTCATCATAAGGGCTTCGTTGGTGCCTTTGAGGATGCATCAATGCATTAAACTGACGTTATGGCGAAGCAGATCAAGATTGTGCGTCAAAGCGTTATAGAATAATATCCGAAGATATAAACAAGCGACTTATATAAAATAACAGTGTAGTTCTACGTCAACAATGCGGTCGTATCTTGGACACATCCTCCTATAATTTTTTACTATTCAGTTTATTAATTATAATTAAAACGTCATTTGGTGTTGACGGGTACAAAAATATCGAGTTTTGGACATATCGAGAATAGATCTGCGGCGTGTGGTTGTTATTTTTGGGTATCATGTTTGATAATTCATGTCCAATTCTCTAGAAATATTTATTAAAAATTTCGCACACTTCCCCATCGTAAGAAATTATTGCACCATTGTGAGTCAGTGTAATTTCTGATTTCTGTGTAGAGCGTCCTAGCAATTGATTAATAGTCTTCCACATTTTGGATTGACTTGAGTAGTTCAACACTTGTTGGAAATATACTTTCTTACATATTCGTTTTTCAGAGAGAACCCTGCTTGTTATGTGTGTTAACATATCTTTCAAGTACGAGTCATTAGGTCGAGTCTTTACCTTTTTCAGAATTTTACCCTCCATTTTCATCAATTTCCAAAGATCAAAAGACATCCAAGGAAAGTATTTTCTTTGGTTTTGATCTCAATAATCCCCCCTTATAAACAGAACCCCCCCCCCCCACCCCCCTCCTTATTTGCAAAAACCTCAGACAGCCAGATTTCGTAAGCCTCTTTTGAGGCCAACTTAGTATCACCAAGAGCGTTTTGCATGGACCGGAAGAGATGATAATCACTTGGAGCCAGGTCCGGACTATACGGTGGGTGCAATAGGACATTCCATCCGAGCTCCCGTAGCTTCTGGCGGGTCATCAAAGATGTGTAAGGCCGAGCGTTGTCCTGGTGGAAAACAACATCATTCCTATTGATCATTTCTGGCCACTTCTGGTCAATCGCCTGCTTCAAACGGTCAAACTGCTTACAGTAGAGAACCGAGTTGAGGGTCTGGCCATAGTTGAGTAGCTCATAGTGGATGATTCCCTTCCAATCCCACCATCCTGGCCGTCAATCCGGGTTTGCTGATGGTTTGGGCCGGCTCACCGCGCTTCGACCACGTCTTTTTTCGCTTTAGGTTGTCGTACGTGATCCACTTTTCATCACCAGTCACCATCTTCTTCAAAAATGGATCGAGTTCGTTCCGTTTCAGCAGTGCATCGCAGGCGTTGATTCGGTCTAAAAGGTTTTTTTGCGTCAACTCGTGTGGCACCCATACATCCAGCTTTTTTTTGGAATCCAATCTTCTGTAAATGGTTCCAAACGGTTCCAAACGGTTTTATGGTCTATACCCAGTTCCTGGCCAATCGAGCGAGTGCTCACATGTAGGTCTACTTGGATGATTCCAACGATTTTATCGGTTTCCACGACGATTGGCCTACCAGTACGGGGTGTATCTTCGACAGCCACTACACCAGAACGAAATCGATCAAACCAACGCTGTGCTGTGCGAATCATTACAATATCGGGTCCATAAACTACACGAATTTTTTCGGCCGCCTTCGTTGCAGTTTTACCTCGCAGGTAGTAAAAACGTAAAATATGGCGAATTTCTTGCTTGGTGGACTCCATGTTTGACGCGCTATAACTTGAGACTGAAAAGGACAATCACAACACTGTCAAAACGACACTTGTAGCAAATATTGTCGGATTTAAACAGCCGTATAGTATGACCCGATGCGATAAGTACAACACAAGATAGTTTAAGTGTTGCCATATATTGACAATATACGACATTTCTTTTTCCCCAACCCAATATTTCTAATATAGCTTATTTCATGAAGAAATGTAACCTTTCAACGTTAAGGTGAAGTTTAAGTGGCTATTACAAGTACAGTGGGGTTAAAATCGTGATTTTTGAAGATTTTGCTTAAATTTTCACCAGAAATTGTTTATATCGATATTGCAGCCAAATTAAGAAAGATAGAAGTTGTGCGTCAGAGAATAAATGGTGGAGCGGTTAAAGAACTTCATTTTAATTGATAGAAACAATCTAGTTGAATACAAATTTTTAGGATAAAATTAATAATAACACATTAAAAACTATTAACTTTTAAGTGTTTCGCTTCCAAAATGTTATTAAAATTCACTAATTCAGTTGTTCCACTACTATATCCTGTACTAAATTTTCTCATCTTTCTAATGAAAGCATCAGAATCGTCTTCCGTAGCATACTTTTTAATGTAGAGCCAGTTTGAAGCAACAGAGTCCGAAACAAAAAAAAAAGTTTCGTAACTCTGTCATTGTTGAAATTCGAACATATGCGTAGGAGAATTTTTTCATCAAATATGATCGTCTATCATTTCCTGAGAAAATCTGGATAATTTTTTTTTTCATGTGAGAAAGGTGTTTTCTGACTTTAAGGGGATGAAACAAAAATCAAATTCCTCTTTTATTTTCAAAAAACGAAAACTACTTGCAAAAAAAAACAAATAAAGAAAAAAAAATGTTTTGACTCGATTATCCAGAGAATTCGATTATCCGGATTGAAAAAAATAATCAATACTCCGGATAATCGAGTCCGACCTGTATATTATTATATATTCAAAGATATGCAGCACAACAAATGGGGGAAATCCTGAAGGACATTTAACTAAAAATTGGTTTTTTTAGGGGGGCGGTCTTACCCCGTCTTACCCTATGGTATTATCAAGGAGTTGAAAGGACGATGGTTCTTCAAACATATCCAAAATCAGCATGCAACAGGTAGCCTAACGAAATCCTACGTCAACAATGAGGTCGTGTCTCGGATACAACCCTCCTGTGACTTTTTTTGACAAATTCGTACTCGATAACATATATCTTCGTCTATTTCATATATTCATTTGTCATTTTTTATGTGTATCTAAAAGGAGATTTCACACTTTGTTTTTTTGTATTGGCGTAAGTTATAATACAAACATTCTATGTGTTAATTCGTATTTGTTCTTTTCTGAAATGTTGCGACATGATCAATTACACGATAGAGATGAGAAGCAGTGGATAAAAAATCATTAGGAACGGGAAACTTCCTTCTTGCACCTTTCTAAGTATGGAGTAAATACACCAATGACGGAAACACGCAACTAAGGAATATCAATATTTTCATTTTTTCATTCGTCACTGTGCGCTCGTTCCACATTCGGTCGCGTGCCCCGAACTCGTTCGCACCGAACGCAACGACGACCGACGGATGAGCGCGTTCGAGCTTGCAGACGACGACGGAATCACCCTCTAATCACGGCCGGCTTTGCTGAGTCGTCCAGCTTTGCACCTGTCGGCTCAGCTGACAGGGTGGTCGTGGGTGGTATGGCGTCGGAGGTGTTAGCACCCGACGCCCGGCATATCCTAGTGGGGGGGTGGTGATAATTCATGCTTTGCCAGCGTAAGCAACGCAATGATGATTGCTGCTGTTATGAGTTGGAGGACAAAAAGTGTGACGTATTTTTTTCTGTTTTTGTTATTACTCTTGTTCGTCCGCAGTTTCGTGCTTGTGTTTACACAACAAATGATCGCATGTGATTTCAAGTGGGTGGGTGGATGGTACGACACGGGGGCACGTGAGTCTGTGGTTTAGCTTTGGTGATGGAAACAAAACGCGGCGCTGGGGGAGTGAGATAAAATCCATTGAGCGCTCACAGGAGTAGAAACAAATCAGCTAACACAAGTTAATTACTTGTACTCAGTAGACAATACATTCTTGAATAAATATTTGTAAATTGATGACAGAAGATCCCATGGAATCTTATGCAAATTATAATATAATAATAAGTTATATAGGAATTAAATAGCCAAAACTGTATGGTTTTACATCATATAATACATTGTTGTAAAATAAAAACACTGGACCAGGTTTGTTAAAAAGAAACCACTTCCCTTAATTGCCACATTAGGATACAAGTACTTGGTTGAGAACCACAACACAACAACAATAGTACTCATCTCGCAAACACTGAATGGAATGGTTCTCTGTTACCGTCGTCTGGTTCTACACTCGCAACATATCCACTCATTTAACACATCTACCTTTCATCTTGTCATAATCCACGAGGAACAAAAAGCAAATTCTTCAACGAATTTCCCTCGCCGTCAAGTTATCCGCAGAGTTGCAAATCATCAAGACAAACACTTTCCGCTGAAGCGAGCGTAATTTGAAATTCGTTAATTAAGGGGAACGGAAAACATTTTCCCTCCGCCGCAGTCTTTCTTGGATTGGGAATTTTGCTCTAGAAATTTTGTTCGGGATATCGTTTTAGCTGTGCGGTGTGACTAGATACCGGTCCGGGTGGAGGTGAGGTGAGTAGCAGGAAATCACGAAGGCCTCGGAGGGGGCGCGAAAAACAGCAAACTCGGCCATTAGACGATTTAATAACAATTATCGCCTAATTAGCGCGGGAAACGAATCGGAACAGTTGGGTGAGTACCTCAGCGATTTTTTTTTGCCACAGTCGAGCGAAGTTGCTCAGGAGAAGTATTCCTTTGGGAGAAGCCGAAAAACTTGCTGACTTCGGTTTGTTTTCTGACTTGTTTTTTCTTCTTCTGTATCTTTTGGCTGGATAGCATATTTTCGGTACCACTGTTTAGATTATGATTGTGCATGAGCCGTTTACCTCGCGGCACACCTTAGTCGAATGTGGCGGGATATCTGTTTATCTGATTCTACTTTCCGCTGACATCGCATCGCGTCGCGGTTAATCCGAGCAGCTGCTGCAGACAAGGGATTGGTGATTTCGGAGATTTACCTTTAAACATTTGGTTGCCGCTTTATTCGTGGTGTTGATTATTTCTCTCAATACTTTTTAGCATTTCAATTCAAAGTTTGAGAATTATGATTACATGTTGTCCTTTTGTTGTTCTAATTCATTTGTCTGTTATTGTTTTTAGGTGTTATTATTTTTAGGTGTTTTAAAACCACTCAAATAATAAATGTGATTCATGATGAATTAAATGTACAAATTTTCCATATCTATTTTAGGGAAAACAAGCGAATGATATTGCATGTCAATCAACTTGAGAATAGATAAGATTATATTACTATAGCATGATCTTTTTCCAATTGTCCCGTATTCTACATTAACATTAACAATGAACTGACACTCTGTAATTCATCCAGATTGTGGAGGATTAGTTTTCGTTGGCTGTCTTCGTTTTTCGTATGGATTCGTTGAATGATTTATAAAGATGTTATATTTATTGTATTGATAATTTTGAAAATTGTCGATTTTTTTTGAGCATATTAGAATTAGGAAGATCAAGCCAATGATACTTTGAATTTTTCAACGCATATTAGTTTATAGAACTATGTTTCTTTTACATGCTTGTATATGCTATCAATGCTTAATACTTCATCGTTTGAAGACAGTTTTTGCTTCTATTATGTTTCACTGAAGTCGGTATTTTCGGTATTTCGGTATTTCCTGTAATCATTTTTGTCTGCCGGAAAATATTGCTTCATTCTGTTACTCTCTGTTCACATTCATCATGTGACACAAAATGGTAGTTAAAAGTTTTTTTTTATATTTCAAATATGATTTATTTGAATTGAAAATGAATTTATTTAACGATAAAGTGAATTTTAATTGACTATTGTAGGTACAGTGAAGTAATAATCCTGATTTTGGTAAATTCTAGATTCACCAGCAATTGTTTAAAATTATATTGCAGCGAATTTAAAAAAAAAAGATAGAAATTGGGTGTCAAAGAACGAACTGTAGAGCGATTAGAACGCTTCAATTAAGTCAAGGAAACATTTAAGTTTATTATGAGTTTTTCGGATAACATTAAGAATAACACCTTGAAAACCATTAACTTTTGAGTTGTTCTCTTCTTAAATGTTGCTCAAATCCACTAATTTGGAAGTTTCACAACTATATCATGTATAAAATTTTCTCTTCTTTCAAATGGAAGCAACAAAATTGTCCTACGTAGCGTATTTTTTTAATTAGAGCCAGTTTAAGGCAAATAGAGCCTGAAACATAGAAAAAGTTCATTCACTCTGCCATTGTTGAAATTCGAACATATGCGTAGAAGGAATTTTTTCATCAAATATGATCCTCTATCACCTCCCGGGAGAATTCGGATATGAGAAAGTTATTTTAAAATTTTAAGGGGATGAATAAAAAATTATTTTTTTTTTCTAAATTCTTCTTCTAAAAGTGAAAAAATATATGTATAAAAAACAGATCAAAAAAATATTTTTTTTGACTCGATCACATACAAAATTTGAATATATACAGGATTCGATTATATACAATGAATAAACGAATACTGTATTATACTTTTGTTTTACATTTTGTGTCATTCCTGACCCTGACTTTTCTTCATGCATGTCTACATAATTTTTGGAAGCTAGCATCCCTCACATAGTTTATGTTCCTCTCCAAATTGTATTCTGTTTTGTTTTGTTCGTTCAACGGTTTCTGAGAAATGCGTCAAAAAAAGAAAGGTAATAATTTTTTCTCAGTTTTGGAGAAGTTAAACTATTGTCCTTTTTAGAAAAAAAAAGAAGGAAAAGGAAAAGGAAAGGTTCGTTTACAGTGAAGTCAATCCTGGTTTCGAATATCCCCATATTCATTGCCATTATTCAGCCATTCCATGCCAAACCGATATAGTGGTTCTCAGATTTTTGTTACAATTGGAAATTTTGTACCTTATCACAAAATATTAGACCCGTATTTTTTATTCAACATATCATCATATCAAATTGATGCAAGTGAACTAGTCTTCTTTGGAAAAATACTACACATTCTAAAGGGTGTGTCACATCAAATTGCATCACGGAAAAAACGCTGTAGAAATTCGCCCAGTAGACCGATCCTTTTGAAAATTTTAGACAGTAAAATAAAAACTATTGAACAACTTTTGGCATTTTCTTTTTATTCATACTTCGAGCCCAAGCCCGTATGCTCGCACCTTCCTCTTTACCCCGTCCATATGGTTCTGTACAACGTCAGGTTGTAGTTTTTTTTGAACAGAAATCCATTTTCTCTTGAAGTCCGCCTCCGATTTGACAACTTTTGGGTTCTTCCGGGCCTGCTTCATAATCGCCCAATATTTCTCTATTGGGCGAAGCTCCGGCGCGTTGGGCGGGTTCATTTCCTTTGGCACGAAGGTGACCCCGTTGGCTTCGTACCACTCCAACACGTCCTTTGAATAGTGGCACGAAGTGAGATCCGGCCAGAAGATGGTCGGGCCCTCGTGCTGCTTCAATAGTGGTAGTAAGCGCTTCTGTAGGCACTCCTTAAGGTAAACCTGCCCGTTTACCGTGCCGGTCATCACGAAGGGGGCGCTCCGCTTTTCGCAAGAGCAGATCGCTTTCCACACCATGTACTTTTTGGCAAACTTGGATAGTTTCTGCTTGCAAATCTCCTCCGGAACGCTGAATTTGTCCTCTGCGGAGAAGAACAACAGGCCCGGCAGCTGACGAAAGTCCGCTTTGACGTAGGTTTCGTCGTCCATTACCAGGCAATGCGGCTTCGTCAGCATTTCGGTGTACAGCTTCCGGGCTCGCGTCTTCCCCACCATGTTTTGCCTTTCGTCGCGGTTAGGAGCCTTCTGAACCTTGTATGTACGCAGGCCCTCCCGCTGCTTGGTCTGCTGGACGAATGAACTTGACAAATTCAGCTTATTGGCGACATCCTGGACCGAACTTCTCGGATCACGTCTAAACTGCTTAACTACGCACTTGTGATCTTTTTCACTGACGGAGCATCCATTTTTGCCGTTCTTCACCTTCCGGTCGATGGTTAGGTTCTCGAAGTATCGTTTTAGTACTCTGCTGACCGTGGATTGGACGATTCCCAGCATCTTACCGATGTCCCGATGTGACAACTCCGGATTCTCGAAATGAGTGCACAGGATTAATTCACGACGCTCATTTTCGTTCGACGACATTTTTACAAATTTACGAAAAATTGACAGTGAAGCATAGCCAACGTGATCTATACACTCTTATCTGATTATAAGCGAAAGCTGAAGATATAATTCCTAAAAATTAAATTTCTACAGCGTTTTTTCCGTGATGCAATTTGATGTGACACACCCTTTATCATACTTGATTTTGTTTCCGTAATTATTGATTGTATTTGTTTTTTATAGTTTTGCAAGGTCTCGGGACCAGGGGCGCTATATTTTTTTATATTTTTTTCTTGGTGGCAGCGGTTTTTTACATAACATATCCAGAAATCATAAAAGCGTTATTTTTCGTTTTTGAGTAATGATTTTTTTTTAATATTAATCAATGGTTTGTGAAATCAATTTTTACCCCTGTTTCTATCACATACATTCATTATTTTTGAACTACTAGACCAATTCAGACGATCGATATGTCCACGATATATTGGTGAGCTAATTTTGTCTATTGTTTAAAAGAAATATTACATTTGTTTTCATATTTCAGGTTTTCTAAAGTAAGGTTTTGTTTTCATAATTATTGATTGTGTTTGTTTTTCATAGTTTACATATTTGTTTATATTTTTTTCTTGAAAGCTGAGGTATTTTGACATAATATATTTGAATATCATAGAGGTGTCTATTTTCGTTCTTGAGTTATGATTTTTCAAAGTAAACATGTTTTCAGTTTTCGTTCAATATTCCTATGCGACTAGACTACAACTATGCAACTGGAATTCAATTTTTACGCAAGTGTGATATTTTTCCAAAGAAGACCAACTCAGAGGCTTCAGATTCCAATCGCAGAACTATTCATTGATTGATCTTCTAATCGACCCCGTTGAATTTACCTTTCTCAAAAAAAAATCCTAGTACTCCTACCAAAACTCATCATTATAATATCAGATTGTTTTCAGACACAATTCTCGTTCAAAATTTTTCAACCACTTGCAAATAACATAATTCTCGGTTACACGGAATAAATGTTTGATACAGAAAATATGACAGAATGAAGACAGACCCCTCCCCTATTCTCCCCTTAGAGAGAGGGGAGGAGTGTCTATTCACCGTAGAAACATTTCGGGCCCCCTAAAATCTTCAGATGCCAAATATGGCTCAATTTGCTTGATTAGTTTTCGAGTTATGCAGAAATTTGTTTTTCATTTGCATGACAGCCCACCCTAAGAGGGGGAGGGAGGAGTGTCGGACCACCATAGAAACATTTACTGCATCCTAAAACCTAAAACCACAACGAAGGAAACATCATTAAACGTTGATATCGGCGTCAACGTCAACGTTGACAACGGCGTCAAATTATGGTTTCGTTTGCTTGACTAGTTCTCGAGTAATGCAGAAATGTCTGTTCCATTTGTATGGTAGACCCCCTTGGAGAGGGGGGAGGAGTGTTGAACCACCTTAGAAATGTTTCTTCACATAAAACCTCCACATGCCAAATTTAGTTCCGTTTGCTTCATTAGTTCTTGAAAATTTTTCATGGCAGTCCCCTTCCCCCCCTCAGAGAGACGGGAGGAGTGTCTATTCGCCTTAGAAACGTTTTGTGTCCCCTAAAACCTTCGCATGCCAAATTTGGTATTTTCTTGATTAGTTTTCGAGTCATGTAGAAATTTGTCTTTTATTTGTATGACAGCTACTGCTTAGAGAGAGGGTGGAGGGTCTAATCACCGTGATAGGATTGGGCGATCCCGGATCGATTCTCAAACAATCGATCTTTTCCATTCCGATTTCCGATTTTTTGGATCGATCTTTTGTACTCGAGAAAATCGAGAAAATCGATTTTCTGCTTTCGATCTTTTCGATCTTTTTGTAGATTTGTTTTTCAGTGTTCATCGATTTTTTATCTCACCAAAGGCCAGCTAACATTTCTTTTAAACATAATGTCAGCATTTGGATCGCTTCTTCTACGATTTACTTCAGTACAAATGCTGACAGAGACAGAACTAATGGAAGCTACATAGGGGATGAACTGTAACAGGCTGCGCGTAGGATCAATGAACCTGATGTTGACATTAATTACTGGCGAAAGGTTGTTTTTTAGATCTGGCGCCAAAATCGAGAATCGTATGGCACGATTGGCTTTTATGGGATCATTGTTAGCTAAGTTCTGGGCTGTTGTTCAATTTCTAATGATACTTTTTCGATTAATTCATCAAATAAAACAACTACCTGACGGCGCAAGATGAATTCCCTGTAGCTGTGGCCTTCATGCTGTGGAACAAGAGGAAATGCTTTTGATATTTGAATAGAAATATGAAATTTGTATTCCCTGTTTAAAGAAACGACAGTATTCATATAGGATAAGCATATAAATCGAAACAAGCTTCTAATTTTTCAAAAATCGATTCAGCAAAGATCGATTCTTTGGTACTGATTTAATCAGTGGATCGATCCCTACGCTGTTTGGAAAATCGATTCAATAAGATCGATCTTTTTATAAAGATCGCCCAATCCTACACCGTGAAAACATTTATTGCGTTCTAAAACCTCCATATATTTGTTTTCGTTTGCTTGATTAATTCTCGAGTAATGCAGAAATTTGTGTTTCATTTATATGGCATTCAGCAGCGATTCACATGTTTTTTTGCGTCAACGTGTGTGGCACCCATACATCGAGCTTCTTTGTGAATCCAAGCTTCTTCAAATGGTTAATAACGGCTCGATGACTTATCCCCAGCTCTTGGCCGATGCTACGGCTGCTACTATGCCGGTCTTTCTCGGCTAATTCAGCGATTTTGTCGCAATTTTCGACGACAGGCCTTCCGGAGCGTGGCGCATCTTCGACAACCTCTACACCAGAACGAAAACGTTGAAACCATCGTTGTGCGGTGGAAATGGAAACTTTATCGGGTCCATAAACTGCACAAATTTTATTGGCAGCTTGAGATGCATTTTTGCCTTTGTCATAGTAGTACAGTAAAATATGTCGGATTTTCTCTTTATTTTGCTCCATATTTGCGACACTATAACTCACGAACGACTTAACCATTTACAATGATTCAAAATTCCATTCAGAGATTAGATCTGATTCACAACGTTTCGCCAATAAACACGAACACCTGGTCCAACCACCTCGCTCGCTGGGCTCCTCTCCTTCTTGTTCCTACCGGATTAGATGCGAACACCATCTTTGCAGTGCTGCTGTCCGGCAATCTTGTAACATGCCCTGCCCATCGCACTCGTCCATCCTTGACGACTTTCTGGATGCTGGGTTCGCCGTAGAGTTGCGCCAGTTCGTGGTTCATTCTCCTTCTCCATACTCCGTTTTCCTGTACACCACCGTATATTGTTCTGAGCACTCGGCGTTCGAAAACTCCGAGCGCTTGTGAGTCCTCTTCAAGCATCGTCCATGCTTCGTGTCCATAGAGAACAACCGGTCGAATTAGGGATTTGTACATGGTACATTTCATACGGGGTCGGAGTTTGTTGGACCACAAAGATTTGCGGAGTCCGTAGTAGGCACGACTTCCATTGACTATGCGTCTTCGAATTTCACGGCTGTTGTTGTTGTCAGTTGTTATCAACGAGCCAAGGTAGACAAATTCCTCTACAACCTCGAGCTCGTCTCCGTAGATCACAACACTACTACCAATAAGAACTCTGTTGCGATCAGTCCCTCCTGCAAGCATGTATTTAGTCCTAGACGCATTTATCCCAAGCCCAATCAGCCCTGCTTCGTGTTTCAGTCGGGTATACAAGTCGGCTACCGTCGCATGTGTTCTTCCGATTATGTCCACGTCGTCGGCGAAGCAGATAAACTGACTGGACTTGTTGCAAATCGTGCCCCACATGTTGAAGCCCGCTCTCCGCATAGCACCTTCCAGCGCCACGTTGAAGAGCAGACAGAAGAGTCCATCGCCTTGTCGAAGTCCCCTGTGAGTCTCAAATGATTTCGATAGCTCACCTGAGCTCCGCACACCATTCATCGTTGCCTGAATCAGTCTTGTCAGCTTTCGGGGAAAGCCGTGTTCGTCCATGATCCTCCATAGCTGTCGTCGGTTGATTGTATCATATGCGGCCTTGAAGTCAATGAAGATGTGGTGCGTAGGGACCTGATACTCGCGGCACTTGTGGGGGATCTGCCGCAGTGTAAAAATCTGGTCCGTCGTCGAGCATCCGGGCATGATTCCGGCCTGATATCTTCCCACAAATCTACTTACTTTTGGCGATAGACGGCGGAAGAGGATTTGAGACAGAATTTTGTAGGCACCATTCGGGATTGTGATGGCACGATAGTTACCACAATCCAGCTTTTTCATACATGGGGCAGTTTACCCCGTCCTTTCACTCCTCCGGTAGCTGTTCTGTGTCCCAGATCCTGACTATTAACCGCTGCATACAGTCTACAAGTTTTCCCGGGCCTTCCTTGAAGAGCTCCGCTACGTGGCTATCCTTACCAGCTGCTTTGTGAATCTTTAGCTGATTGAAGGCCTCCCTAACTTCACTCATCTTCGGGGGTGGTACGTCGTCGCAAATATAAAATAAAGAAAATTGCACGAATTTTACTGTTGCAGTATCGATACTATAAACATCAATCCCAATTTCAGTGGCCTGAGTTGCATTTCCGCCTTTATAAAATAAAAAAAAAGTGTAAGATGTACCGAATTTTATCTTTGTTGACCTCCATTGTATACACCCTGTAACACTCAACTGAGTGGAACAACAAAAACCAACAAAATAATTTTTAAAACCTTTACAACGCGCCTAAACTTGAAATTGTATGATCGATATTACGCGAGATATTGATCACTAAAGCCAGCCAACGAGAAAATAATGGAATACTTTTCCCCCAACCTATTATAAATCATTTGGAAGCTGAGATTCTCAGCTTCCAAATGATTTGGTTTGATTTTATGAACTGAGCTCAAAATTCGTTTCACTTACCTCATCATAATTCATTATACGCAACTGCAATACACCCTTTTTTTCACTTCCGCGGCCAAACCATGCGCAATCTTTTTGTTGATCTATGCCAAGCGAAGAGACTGTTTTACAATGTATTCGTATGTGTGACTCTGTTTCATTAAAGTTTGACCGCTTCTTTGATTTGACAGTAAGCTTATTTGGCCAAATACACAAAAAATATTTTAGTTAGAAAACCATCGCGTAAAACTGTTCCGCCTTACGCTTCAATAAACCGTTATCTTCTGCTCGAACTTCGTTGATGATATGTACATGTATGAAATAAGCTTGGCCTATTCACCCAGAGTCTCAATTTAAATTTTCTCATGCATACAAAAACGTAGTAAGAAACACATAACGTTCCGCATAATGAGGCTTGGTTTAGTTGGAGTGGCATATTTATCCAG
Source organism: Toxorhynchites rutilus septentrionalis (assembly GCF_029784135.1). Taxonomy (NCBI): domain Eukaryota; kingdom Metazoa; phylum Arthropoda; class Insecta; order Diptera; family Culicidae; genus Toxorhynchites; species Toxorhynchites rutilus. Next base: position 69,620,178 of record NC_073746.1, on the reverse strand, counting down.
GGTCAAAGCAATTAAAAGATCTTTTTCAATAGCAGAATGTGATGAGGTATACCAATTTTAGTAAACAGAACATTGTAAGTTGTTATTCACCTATGACCACTTTGCCCCCAAACATGAAAATAATTTCTATGCTAATTAATTACTGCGATTAAACAAAATATCTGTTCACCTCTCCTAGAATATTTTAACAGTCGTCCAAACTGATGATTTGTCCAACATATCAGATTGAATAAATTAAATTTCACGAGAAATTCCTTAGATACAATGCGCACAGTACTATGGCCGAATTGCTATCGAGAGAGCAATTTCTGTTTTTGTTTTTTTATTTTGACATGCGACAGCTCTACTGAAGTGCAGGGTGACTCAAAAGTCATTGAATTCATCAAACATGAGGTGACTATCAATACGGCAGCTATAGTTGATAGTTATACTATCAAACAAGCAGGTGACCACTTTGCCCCCACTAGAGAAGAGAAGAGAAGTGTTTCCGAACATTATGTTGAATCTTAGCATAACGGCCACAAAAAAAAAGTTTGGAAGCCCAGAGGAATTGTATTTTCCAGGGCACTTGGCTTGGACCGTCATGGAATTGTCCCAACCGTATTTAGTCGAAATCTTGGTGGAAGCCCCAGTTCTTGAAAAGAATGTTTCGGCTGTACCTTATGTCACCAATTGGTCAAGTGGGTTTTGGTGAGATTAAAATCAACGTTCACTGAAAAACGAATCACAAAAAAAACTACGATCAAAAAGATCGGAAAGATCGACTTCGCGATTTTTCGGAGAACAAAGGATCGATCCAAAAAATCGGGAATAGGATAAGAAACGATCGTTCTTCTTAATATCGATCCAAGATCTGGAAATTTTTATGAAGATGTATTCTTTTCAAATATTCCAATTAATCCAAGCATCAATTTTGTATTTCTTGAAAACGGACGCTTTTTGGAAGATGTTATTTCGAGCTTGATGGCTTGAAACGACCACATCGTACTCAAAGTAGTTGATATTTACGAAGAAATCACTAAAAGTTCGCTCAAATTTTCATTGCGATCAAATTTGAGAAGAAATCACTAAAACATCGCTCAAGTTTTTTTTGCGATCAGAATTTCGGGTATGACATCAAGTTTCTAAGCTTCACATATGAACGAGAAAATGTTCTTGAGTTTGAGAGATCAGAACTTAATTTAAATTTTATTTTATTTTTTTCAGTTTTTGAAGCCCTTTCCGGACTTATCAATATTTGTTTTTCAGTGAACGTTGATTTTTATCTCCCCAAAACCAACACCAACCAACACTAATTGGTGACATAAGGTCCAGTCGAAACATTCTTTTCTAGAACTGGGACTTTACTTAGTGCATGCTCCTTTAAAAAATACTTTGTGTGAAAAAAAATTTTTTTTAAGACTTTTCACTATCAAGTTTTGCAATTCTCATTCTGAAATATAACTTGTTATGAACCAATTCATGTTCAACATTGTTATAAAAATGTAATTCCGATTTTACTTTGTTGTGTTCGATAATTTCTGTTTTTGGACGGTCTGTGAAAATCGAAAACACGGGAAAATGTTTATTAGAATGTAAATATTTGTTTGAGTAAAAATCAACCAAAACCAACACTTACAATTCAAATTTAAAATGGAGGGTATTTTATTTAGTACATTATATGGTGCTTTCACAATTCCACAAACTTTATCTACATTGTTTTTTTTGTGGTGTAGTACGCTATAAAGCTTATTTTTGACAAAGAGCGCATGACACATGAGCAAGCTTCAAAGTTTATCCCTAGCTTTAAAGTTCTATTATCAAATCAAAAGTTCAATGTGATAGTGAAATTTTCAACAAGCATGCGCACGAACAGTTTCTGTGATTTTGAAAGCTCATCGGTTATTTCACATAACAGATGGACCTGAACACCTTATCCTTCACAGTTGTTCATAGAGGGCCCTGAATCATGTAACATTACACTGTTTGTTTCTAGCAAATCATCCTAGATGTAACTCACCGCAATCCTGCTTTCCCATTTATAATCATTAAATATTGCATTTTATATTCGTTGAGAAATTATTGTTCAAAAATATATATAAGCAAGTGAAAAACAACAAACCGAATATAAATAATCCTATAAATTTTTTTTGAAAAGCTGGAAAAAGCAAACTGATGGTAAAGGTGATTAAATTTTTGTCCATACAAATTACAATGTAAATGTTATTAATATTATTTGAATATAATATAGCCAAACATAGCGAAGTCAATCGGCCAAATAATTTAGTTCTTATAGCTAATAATTATATGATATATGATGTTGACATAAATTTTGATGTGAAATATGCAGTAAGCGATATAGTGTTTTTTGACATAGGACTGTTTTTGATTTCTATATAGGGGGGCCAATCTACGAAAAATGTAACGATTCATTAAGAGATTTCAAACGCACATTACTCTATCTCGTTATTGCGACCAGTGTTGCCACATTTTTTTCTGTACCAGAGGGGTTAAAAATCTTTCTCATCTGTACTTTTTCTTCCACAAATCTGTACCATCGAAAATGTTCGCTGTGGAGAAAAATCTATTTTATTAACAACTCATTTATTTACTACAAATACTACATATACATTTGTAAGTCATTCGTGTGTTTGTTGATACTTAAACATAGTTTTTTGAATCTAGATTGCATACCTTCATTTATAAAAATTTTTGAGCTGCCGCCACGATGTTTAATCAAATCTTTTGATCTCAAAAATAGATTTTGAAGCTTAGTTTTGTTCTGATTATATTCAGAAAAAAATCGCTCGACAGCTGCTAAGGCATCGAAATGCCGAAAATGCAAGCGAGCCATCATTTTTTTAGACATCCAAAAAATCTGTACCTCTCTGTACTTTTTGACGAAAACCTATTGTCTGTACCGTACAGAATCTGTACCAAAAATAACTAAACGAATCTGTACCTTTCCAGATAAATCTGTACGTGTGGCAACACTGATTGCGACATGTGTTGTGTTGTATACCATTAGACAGGAAGTTTACCCAGCATTTTTTTTGCTTGAAACGAGAACAGAAGATATAGTGAAAAAGGTCAACTATTTGACGATTAAAATGGGTATGTTTTTTTCGATTGCACTAACCATTCGTTTTCTTCCCCGACGCAATGAGGAATCTTTTTGCCTACAATTCGGCGTTAGCTAACAATATGATTCGATGCGTATCTCGAGTTATTCTCCATTTTTCGAACAAACAGGCATTTATAAGTTGGCAGAATCAATGGAGGGACAATCTTGGAAGATGGTTTTACTCTATTATACCCGAAGTTTAATCAATTCGAGCCCAATTCACGTCTTTATCGTGTAGGTCTTGCTACTAACAATTCATGTAATTGTGGTCCAGGATGTCATTATAACGAGCATGTTGTTTGGTTATGTAACTAATACAATTAATGAATTTAACTGACTGCTGATTTAGACGTTCGAAAAGGTATACTCTCGCATATCATATTATGATAGCTTAAGTAGTCGCGATCTTAATATTATGTTTTCCATAGAAGCCCGTTTCATTTCCTCGAAAGTACTTGCCCATTCTCCTCTCCCTTTCTTAAACATAAACAGAACTTAGCACCCAATGAAATCAGTTGCTGCAGATTTATTAATTAAATATTTAATTAGTTAATAATTTAATTTAATAAAATTAATATTTTGAGGGATTAGCTTTAAAATAAAAATTTCAATTTCAATTAAATAAATAAATAAATATAGGCTTAAAAATAGTCATTATTAGTAAGTATGTTATAATTTATTTTATAAGTATATTATTTATTTTAAAATTAAATTATTTATTAAAATATAAATTTAAATAAAAGTTTATTAATTATGATAAAATTAGTATATAAATTTATATAAATTATTTATAAATGAGAGGTTTATATAAGGAATTCGGCAATAAATATATATTTACCTGTTTATCAAAAACATGTCTTTTTGAAATTGATTGAAAGTCTAACCTGCTCACTGAATATTATTAAAAGGACCGCAGTATTTTGACTGTGCGAAGGTAGCATAATCAATAGCCTTTTAATTGGAGGCTTGTATGAATGGTTGGATAAGATATATACTGTCTTATATAAATTTTTTTAGAATTTTATTTTTTAATTAAAAAGTTTAATTTTATTAAAAATTTTACTGGGGTGGTATAAAAATTTAATTGACTTTTAATTAAAATTAATAATATATGAATAGTTGATCCAATAATATTGATTAAAAATTTAAGTTACCTTAGGGATAATAGCGTAATTTTTTTAGAGTTCATATCGTCAAAAAAGATTGCGACTTCGATGTTGTATTAAGAGTTATTTTTAGGTGTAGAAGTTTAAAATTTAGGTCTGTTCGACCTTTGAATTCTTACATGATCTGAGTTCAAACCGGTGTAAGCCAGGTTGGTTTCTATCTTTAATTAATAATTATATTATAGTTAGAAAGGACCTAATATATAAATATATAAATTTTATTAAAATGATTAATAATAATGTTTAATTACTATTTTGGCAGATTAGTGTAAAAAATTTTGAATTTATTGAATAATATTTTATTATTATAAATAGTAGTTCATTATTAATTATTTGTGTTTTAGTTAGAGTAGCTTTTTTAACATTATTAGAACGAAAGGTTAGAGGATATATTCAAATTCGAAAAGGTCTCAATAAAGTTGGATTTGTTGGGTTATTACAACCTTTTAGAGATGCGGTTAAATTATTTACTAAAGGACAGACATATCCTTTATTATCAAATTATTAAGTTTATTATTTTTCCAGTTTTTTAATTATTTTTGCAAGCCATCCGTTAAAATAAAACGCACAGGAAAATTCACAAAGAAATTCGAGACAGGAAAATCGGACTAGACCCACGCAAAGAACACGGACTAGAGATTGGAAACTCGGAACATGGAACTACAAGTCTCTCAATTTTCTTGCGAGTACCCGAATTCTTTCGGGAATATTGAGAGCCCGCAATTTCAACATCGTAGCGCTGCAGGAGGTGTGCTGGAAAGGTTCGATGGTGCGATCGTTCCATGGTGGATATACCATCTATCAGAGCTGCGGCAACACACACGAGCTGGGTACAGCTTTCATCGTGATGGGGGAGATGCAAAAACGGGTGATTGGTTGGTGGCCGATCAATGAGAGAATGTGCAGATTGAGGATGAGAGGCCACTTCTTCAATATCAGCATTATCAACGTCCACAGCCCCCATCTAGCTATCACCGATGACGATAAAGAAGAATTCTACGCGCAGCTAGAGCGTGAATACGATCGCTGCCCAAAACACGACATCAAAATCGTCATCGGTGATTTGAACGCTCAGGTCGGCCAGGAGGAGGAATTCAGACCGGTAATTGGTAGGTTCAGCGCTCATCAGCGAACCAACGAAAACGGCCTAAGACTTATCGACTTCGCAGCCTCCAAGAACATGGCCATACGTAGCACCTTCTTCCAGCACAGCCTCCAATACCGTTACACCTGGAGATCACCACAGCAAACAGAAACACAAATTGACCACGTTTTGATCGACGGTCGGCACTTCTCGGATATCATCGACGTCAGAACCTATCGTGGCGCTAACATCGATTCAGACCACTACCTGGTGATGGTCAAACTGCGTTCTAAACTGTCAGTCGTCAATAACATAAGACACCAGCGCTCACCACGGTATCACTTACGACGACTACAGGAGCCGAACGTTGCTGCAACATATTCGCAGCGTCTTGAAGCTGCGTTACCGGGGGTAGACGAACTGGATGCTGTTCCCCTCGATGAATGCTGGAACTCCTTAAAATCAGCAATTAGCAGCACAGCAGAGACCGTCATCGGGTATGAACAACGAGGACAACGGAACGAATGGTTTGACGACGAGTGCCGAGCGCTCCTGAACGAGAAGGATGCAGCACGCGCAGCCATGCTGCAACGAGCGACTCGACAAAACGTGGAACGATACAGACTGAAACGAAGGCAGCAAACACATCTCTTTCGGGAAAAAAAGCGCCGCCTGGAAGAGAAAGAGTGTGAGAAGATGGAGCTGCTTTATCGTTCTCGAGAATCGCGGAAGTTCCTCAAGAAACTAAACGCCTCGCACAAAGGCTTTGTGCCGCGGGCCGAAATGTGCAGAAACAAGGAAGGAGGCATTTTGACGAACGAACGCGAGGTGATCGAAAGGTGGAGGCAGCACTACGATGAACACCTGAACAGCGCGCAGACAGGAGACCTAGACGGCGTTGAGGAGGACTACACCGGTGCAATGAACAACGACGACGTACCACCCCCGACGATGGGTGAAGTTAAGGAGGCCATTAATCAGCTCAAGAGCCACAAAGCAGCTGGTAAGGATGGCCTCGTAGCGGAGCTCTTCAAGGGAGGGCTGAGAAAACTTGTAGAGTGTATGCACCGGTTGATAGTCAGGATCTGGGACACAGAACAGCTACCGGAGGAGTGGAAGGACGGGGTAATCTGCCCCGTCTATAAAAAAGGCGACAAGTTGGATTGTGGGAACTATCGGGCCATCACAATCCTGAATGGTGCCTACAAAATTTTGTCTCAGATCCTCTTCCGCCGCCTATCACCAATAGTAAGTAGATTTGTGGGAAGTTATCAGGCCGGATTCATGCCCGGTTGCTCGACGACGGACCAGATTTTTACACTGCGGCAGATCCTCCAAAAGTGCCGCGAGTATCAGGTCCCTACACACCACATCTTCGTCGATTTCAAGGCCGCAGAGTTCTTCTTGGTAGTAGTGTTGTGATCGACGGCGACGAGCTCGAGGTGGTAGAGGAATTTGTCTACCTTGGCTCGTTGATAACAACTGACAACAACAACAGCCGTGAAATTCGAAGACGCATTGTCAATGGAAGTCGAGCCTACTATGGGTTCCGCAAATCCTTGAGGTCCAACAAACTCCGACCCCGTACGAAGTGTACCATGTACAAATCCCTAATTCGACCGGTTATTCTCTATGGGCACGAAGCATGGACGATGCTTGAAGAGGACTCACAAGCGCTTGGAGTTTTCGAACGCCGAGTGCTCAGAACAATATACGGTGGTGTACAGGAAAGCGGAGTATGGAGAAGGAGAATGAACCACGAACTGGCGCAACTCTACGACGAACCCAGCATTCAGAAAGTCGCCAAGGCTGGACGAGTGCGATGGGCAGGGCATGTTGCAAGATTGCCGGACAGCAGCCCTGCAAAGATGGTGTTCGCATCGAATCCGGTAGGAACAAGAAGGAGAGGAGCCCAGCGAGCGAGGTGGTTGGACCAGGTGGAGCAGGACTTGGCAAGAATCGGTGCAGCCGGGAGTTGGAGAACTGCAGCCATGGATCGGGATTATTGGCGAAAAATTGTGAAGAAGATCTAATCTCTCAATGGGATGTAGTATCATTATAAATAAATAAATAAAGTAGCCATTTAGGCGTTAGGTTTTGTGTTCCATAACATTATGGTAAATTGAAATTCACTAGCCATTTAGGCGTAAAGGTATTCTATCTGTTCTTCCATTGTTCAGCAGACTGGACAGCGGAGACAGTTGATATTGATCATTGTTGGGTTCTTTATAGAAAAGCATCCCGATGTTTCTTGCAGAGCAGAGCAGTTATATGGATGAATCGATCTTTGTTCCACCTTGGATCGATCTCCATCGCTGATGATGGTTGCGTGGACGTAGTTATTCTATAACAACACAAAGATGGTCAATTGAGGGCCCTGAGTTTGAACTCACGATCGATCGCTTAGTAAGCGAACGCGTAACCAAGTGGCTACGAAGACCCCCTATATATTTTTCTCTCTTTATAATGAATGATTTTTAGTATAAAATTATAAGAAGAGTTTACTTCTTTCTTATGTTTTCAAAACATATGCTGTAAAAGCTTATTAATTAATTTAAAAGGTTATCTCAGTATTTTGATAAAAGGGGATTAATAATAAAATATAAAAAAATATAAAATTGTTAAAATTTATCCTGTTATAATATAAGAGATTTCTACAGGTCGTGCTCCAATTCAAGTTAATAGACATGTAATAGTAGTTATTGTTCAAAATAAAATTTGGTTAAGAGGATAAAATTGAAGTCCTTGAAATTTACTTATATGAGTAAAAAGTAAAATTATTAAAATAGCAATTGATTTAACTAAAGCAATTACTCCTCCTAATTTATTGGGGATTGATCGTAAAGTTGCATAAGCAAATAAAAAATATCATTCAGGTTGAATGTGAACAGAAATTACTAAAGGATTAGCCGGAATAAAATTTTCGGGATCTATTAATAAGTAGTTAAATTTTCAAATAAAAGTAATTGAAATTAAAATAAAAATAATAAATCCTGCTATATCTTTGTAATAAAATATGGGTGAAATGGGATTTTATCAATATTTCTATTCAACCCTAATGGGTTATTTGAGCCTGTTTGATGTAAAAATAAAAGGTGAATTATTGTTAAAGCTAAAATAATAAAAGGTAAAATAAAATGAAAAGTAAAAAATTGGGTTCAAGTTGCGTTATCAATTGGGAATCCTCCTCAAATTCATTGAACTAAATCATTTCCTAAATACTGACATAAAACTTGTAATAACAAAAGACTTGTAATAACAGTTGCTCCTCAAAAAGATATTTGTCCTCAAGGTGAAACATATCTTAAAAATCCTGTTGCTATTGTTATGAATAATATAATTACTCCTACTATTCATATAGGAATATAAAGAAATGAATTGTAGTAAATACCTCGTCTTACATGAGTAAATAAACATGCAAAGAAAAATGAAGCTCCATATGCGTGACAAATTCGGAGTAGTCATCCATTATTAACATCTCGATAAATATGATTTACTCTATTAAAGGCAGTTTCAATATCTGCTGTATAATGTATAGCTAAAAAAAGGTCTGTTAATATTTGAATAATTAAACAAAGTCCTAAAAGTGATCCGAAATTTCATGAAATTGAAATATTAGAGGGAGTAGGTAAATCAACTAGTGCATTACTTATAATTTTAAATAAAGGGTGGGTATTTCGAATTGGTTTATTCATTAATTTTATTAATAATTTTGTTAATTAAGTTAATGGGCGTAAATTTTCCTCCATAATTTTTTATAGACATTTTTACTGTGACTAGTAATGTTAAAAATAAATAGTTAATTAAAAGTAAAGTAATTAAATTTGTAGGAAAATTATATATTTTATTTAAAGATAAAATATTTTCTATATATAAAGATTTAAAATTAGATAATAAATTTATTTCGTAATTATTAATAAATGTTTAAATTATTATTTTATCTATAAAAAAAATATTAAAAAGGTAATTAATATAAGGTATAGAATAATTGATAATTTTATTGAAAAAGAAAATATTTCATTTGAGGAAAGGGAGGTTACATAAATAAATAAAACTAATATTCCTCCTATAAAAATTAAAAGCAGCAGCTACACAAACTTCCCAAGAGAGCACTCATGGCCACCGGAAAACTTGGCAACGAAAGATAAAATCTCATTTTTATCCATAATAAATTTCTGTAATATATTTTTTTGACTTAGGATTACATTTATGTAGATCTTACCTATTTAGACTTGTGTTTAAAAATGACAATTGATGACTCCTTGTCTTCTTCTGCATAATTGAATAAACAAAAAAAAAGAGTACTAATGGATTTAATGATATTTTTGTGTTCATTTTTGAACAGAATGTGGCTCCGGATTCTACCACGTTATCTCATCTAACCTGTAAAGGATATAAGTTCATACTGGAGAAGGTTTTTTTCCAGGGCTTCTATTTGATGTATCAAAAGAGAAAACATTCAGATTTTGAACAATGAAAAAACTCAATTCAAAGCAATTACTACACACAATCACAGTCCTATGTCAAGATCATCTCCGTGTCCTTTGGCCCAGGCCCATCAACTTTTTTCATTAGGGTGTCCATTCCCATTTCAGGGAGGTCCGAAAAATCAATTTCATTCCCTTTTTCCCACAAATGACTTTTGAACCATTTACATTGTTAAAAGACATATGTATTTTTAACTTTTTGAGTTATAATTTTTCAACGTTAACATGTTTTAATTCTTAGTTTAATATTGTATATGGGCCTTTCACACAACCAAAACTAATGTTTTGGCACCCCGATTTATCACATTAAATGAGCCTGAACGAGAAGAATATAGACTCACGTTTATGCTCTCCTTTAACTTTCAGTGTAATATTATCACGCTTCTATTCAACAGTACCAGTGGCTATGTGGATAGCGTGGTCATGTGAAATAGCTTTGCCGACTTTGATTCGATCCCCGTTGAAATCGTTTTTTTTAGCACAATCGTAGGTTGACGTTCAGTCTGAGAGAAAGAAATGTCTGCTCCCATACATACAAGTATTTTGAAGCTTTTGAAAAGATGCTTTTATCTATTCAATTCACCCTTAAACACACGAAAGAGCATTTTTTCTGCCGAAGATGAAATGTTTTCTGCCAACGCTAGTTTGGGTATACACTAGGGTGTAAATTGAAAATTGGAAATGACAGCGACTTTGAAGCACTCCAGAATGAAATAAACGTGGTGTAAAAAATCCTCTTACAACTTAGTACAAGAAAATGTAGTGCAATGACATTCAGCAGAAAACAACAAACACAAAATATTGTAATATCCCAAGGAAACGAAACTATAAAAAAATGCAGAATAGTCATGAACACAGCTCAGTAATTAACAAAGCAAATAGAGTGTTAAGCTTCATAAAACGCTTTGCACATAACTTCCAGGACTCATATACAATAAAAACATTATACACCACATATGTAAGACCTATTTTGGAATACTGCATCATTGTATGGAATCCTTATATTGTCGCACACGTAGAACGCATAGAGTCTGTCCAAAAACAATTTCTTTTGTATGTACATCGTAAATTGAACTGGACATCTTTCCCTCTTCCTTCATATGAAGCACACTACATGCTCATCAACATACAAACACTTAAAGAACGTAGAAAACTTTCAATGCTTTTCTTTGTAAACTATCTTATTTCACAACGTGTACAGTCAGCGTAATTGTTATCTGGCTTAAACATTTATGTACCAGGATGTCAATTATGAACAAGGAGCTTATTCCAAATAAAAGCATCTAGAACAAATTATGCAAGCAACGCTCTTGTAAATCGCATGATGCTTATGTACAATCGTCATTACGACAAAATTGACATCACAATGAATAGAGAGCAAATTAAAAACATGTGCCGTGGAAATAACAATTAGTATATAAGAAAACATTGTAATAACATATGTATGTAGTCTACATTTGAGTGAGGTATGACTGTACACTAGGGTGTCAATGCAAATGGTCATCTCGAATTTCAAAAAGTTACCCTATACAAAATGTCCACCACCTCGAAAAAACACCTTATGCCAAATTTCAGCTCAATCGGACTTAAGGGAGAGTGGCGCAAAGCGATCAAAGTTTGAGTGTTTTGAAAATCATACCTCGATATGAAGCAACCTCGATGTAACGTAATTCGATATAACGAAACTTTATCTCGATATAACGTAACTTTTTAAGATGTCTTAGAGTTAAAAATAAACAATGCAGAAATAGTTTTTTGGAGCATGAATTATTTCGAATAAATGGTTCTAGTAAGTTTTCAAACAAATAAGTACCGTAAAATGGGGTAGCATTGGTCTTTTTCCCAATGTTTTGTGAATATATCTAAACCCAATAAGATTATGTTGCATATTTTCAAAACAAGTACTGCCATAGTTGAAATGGAAATAAATAAAGCTCACATTTTTTTAAACGTTTAAACGTGTTAAAATAAATGTTTCACGTCCAGTTTTCATTTTTGATATCAATCTGGATAACGGAATTATTCAATAAATTTGAATTAATTTAGTTCTGGAAACTTGCAACGCATATCGATACATGGTTGAATTCGTACTTACAAACAAATTTTCACAAACGTAAACAATGACGCCGATCGGTACATTTGGCTGATTGAAATATTTCAGGAAACATATTTATCGATTCGTGTTACTTTTACCTGAATTAATTTCATTTTTTTATAATAAAAAGGAACTTGTGGAAAAGCAAAGTACGGATTGTTTTGTATTACAGTCCACGACTATTTCCCTTATTAAATACGCTTGTCTTCAATCTGATATTCTTTGGCGGTATTTCCACTTGGTATTACTATGGCATTTTTTTTTAACTTTTAGCATAAATTTGAACATGTTTCGAGATAAAAATTCTGAGGAATTTCCATTTGGAGATAAAGTAGGTCAAATATAGAAACTATAAAATAAACATTGTTACTAGAGATGAAACGGATATCCGGCTCATCCGGCCTTTTTGCCCGGATACCGGATATTGGAAAAAAATCACAATTTCTCATTAACACAACATAAATCATAACAAAATAGTTCAATGGCTAGTAGCATAGCATAGCATGGTTATCCATAATTAAAAAATATGGTTCGATTACTGAAATGACAGTTTTTTTTTGAATTAAATTAATATTTACTCATAACATTAATTTATGATTAGTACTCAAATTTACCCAGTGGTGGTTAAATAATAAATTTTCAGATGTTGATGATCACAACCGCTTTGCTTCGTATACCAGGCCAACTTCAGAGAACAGTCTTCGCTGTAATACTACTGCAGGGAGCTGAAAGATAAATTCTGGCAATTCTTGACTGATTAGTTTTTAATGACCACCAAATTTAGAATCAATCGCAATCGTGATTCACATTTCGTCGATTTCGTTAACAACGGGATTTTTTTCCTGTGCGCGACGCTAACTATCGTTTTCATTTATCACTTCGTTGAAACACTTCCAAAAAGTGTACCGTGAGTTTCGTGTGTTATGTTTGATTCAGTTTCATCTAATTTGTTTCATTTACAGGTCTTGAAGACCACGATGAGCTGTTACTCTCAGAACATTCGTTGCAAGATATTTTATGTACTCCAATAACAGTGCCAGTAAGGCTATTCACGTTTCAAGAACTTCTAAATAGTCTGACGTGATCCTCGGGTCTAAAAAGGTTGCAATTAAGTTATTCTGATCTACTCCTAAGTAGTTGAATTCTTATCAGAAAAAAAACCCTGTTGAATATTACTTGCAGAAAATTCGAATCTCTATTAAAAAATATCGACGGAAACGGAAAATTTATTCATAGTTCATTATTTTTATGTAATGTGTAAATGTGATTATTTCTTTTAAAATGTAATCCTCCATTCGCTTCATGCACACATGCAGTGTCTTCCAGTTTCGTATTCGCAAATAAAAAACCGAATATCCGACTGTCTAATTGATACTAATTTCACTTCAATTTTTCCAGACCTTTTCCTCTACTTAAAACTGATCATGTTTGTCTACGAAAATTATCTTAAATGAGCATTAGAAAGGTTTATACATAATGCTGGGTGATAGTAAATTAATTTCGCGTATTTTTGAGTAGTCATGAACAGTTTTGCATCAAACAAGAAATTACTTCGTTATAACGTAACGAGGAAAAAAATAAAGTTGCCTTATATCGAGGTATAACTGTATAAAGATATTCTGAATTACAAAACTTTTTTTTAAAATAAATTTTAATTATCAAAATATTCTTTTTCATTGTCTTTTAAAAAAAATGTGGCAGAAGGGCTATATTTTTTCATTAAAATATTATCGTTACCTAAATTTTGTAGATCTTATACAGCAATTCCAAATGAAATCGTCCTAAAAATGCAGATTTTAAAAACTTGTTTTTTTGATTCCAATGAAAGTGTGTATTCCGTTTGGGTTGGAGGAAATATGAGTTTTTCACAGCAATTGGGAATTTTTTGACTCAAGTGTAACTTTTGAAAAGGGCGTATCGATTTTAGTAAGAGAAATCTTGGATAATTTATATCTCAAAACTATGAGTCGTACCGAAATATTGTCTTAGAAAGAGTACACTGAGAACAAAAATAGTACTCTTTTTTTATTTACAAAATAAAAATTCAATTTGCAATATCCAAAATACATATTTTTTATTTTTTTTTTTTCATACAAAAAAGAAGTCATGCAGAAAATTTAAAAAATGGGCCCAAGATGGTAATCCTATTTTTGACGAACTTTGTGGAACATCGAATTTTTAGGAATTTTCGAAACTTCGAATTTTTGTATGTTAACAATTATTTTTAGCCACAAATTATGAATCCTGATGTGATTTAAAACATAAAAGGTTATTATCAATCTCCTTTTCAATGTAGCCATTTTCGAGATATTTAAAAAAATATTTCTAATTTATTGTCTTTTTTATAGTAAATAATCCCTTTTAATATGTTTGTCGTGTTATGCCGTCATGTTCATGACATTTTATGAATTTGCTTATAATTTCCAACAACTTTTCCAAATACATCATCATGGTTCATTTTTTGACTCAAGCGTAACTTTTGAAAAAGGTGTATCGATTTGAGTAAGAGAAATCTTTGATAATTTATATCTCAAAAAATATGAGTCGTACCGAAATAGTGTGTTAAAAAGAGTTATAGAGTATTGTTGGCTTAATTTGAAAAAAAATATACACTGAGAAGAAAAATTAGTACTCTTTTTTTTATTTACAAAATAAAATTTTAATTTGCAATATCAAAAAACATGTATTATTTCATATTTTTTTCAACTTTTTCATATAAAATAGAAGTCATGTAGAAAATTTAAAAAATGGGCCCAAGATGGTAAAACTATTTTTGACGAACTTTGTGGAACATCGAATTTTTAGGAATTTTAGAAACTTCGAGTTTTTGTTTGTTAGCAGTCATTTTTAATAAAATATCATGAATCCTGATTGTTTGTAATTTATTGTCTTTTTGATAGTAAATAGGCTTTTTAAATATGTTTGTCGTGTTATACCATATTCATCAGTTTACCAGTTTCATCACTAATTGATACTAATTTCACTTCAATTTTTCCAGACCTTTTCCTCTACTTAAAACTGATCATGTTTGTCTACGAAAATGATATTAAATGGGCATTAGAAAGGTTTATACATACTGCTGGGTGATAGAAAATTAATTTCGCGTATTTTTGAGTAGTCATGAACAGTTTTGCATCAAACAAAAAATAACTTCGATATAACGTAACGAGAAAAAAAAGTTGCCTTATATCGAGGTATAACTATATTCAGAATTACAAAACATTTTTTTTTAAAATAAATTCTAATTATCAAAATATTCTTTTTTATTGTCTTTTAAAAAAAAATGTGGCAGAAAGGCTATATTTTTTCATTAAAATATTATCGTTACCTAAATTTTGTAGAACTTATAGTAGAAAAAGCAAAAAAAAAATATTCAAAATTTCAAAACATTTATGTTTAAATTTTCAGTGTAATCTAAAAAAATGTATTGGAAAACGATCTCTTCTGGAACCAGCAAATTATATTCTCAAGAGCTTCAGAAAACAAATCGTTACAATTGATATGAGCTTCCCCATGCAAGAAAATCGAAAAATGTATATTGTAATTCTTAGCTAGCTGAAGTTTTTGGAAAACATTTTCAGTCATGAGTTTATGTGTTGCGGTAGGATGCGATAAAGTTAAAAACACAGAGGATAATTAAACCACTGGCGGCTAAATATTTCGGAGTATCTAGATACTTCCGCTGATGAATGATGTTCACGCTGGAATAGTTGTAATTATTGTGCTTATCCCAATTCCTTCTCCGTTTCTCTTCAGATATGCGCCCTATTTCTTTGATCCTAGACGTTTTCTAAATGGCTGCAAAACACAAGATTGCATCGAAACAGTATTCATACAAAACTGTACAATTCAAATGAAATGCACACATATCCACACCTATCCGCACCTCCGATCCCTTCGCATCCCACCACATCAAAAGCTTTCGCTCGTTGCAAACCTCATCATCGCATTACTTCTAGGCTGGTATTCGGTTATTAACCGTATGGTATTCGCCTCGCCTTCCGTGTGCGACTATTATATCCGTAATTGCTACACTTTGCTAGAGTATTCAAATAATTGCTACAGAATGCATCCGGATCCCACAAAATCCTCCGACAAGAGGCATCATAATGGCACCCCATCGTAATAGTGGACAATTGGAGGCTCCATCGTCACTCGTCGCCCCCAACGGCGCTCAATGCGCTGCTCCCACACGGAGCGGATGCAACACAAAATTGATGCATCGAGTCGATAAAATCCTCACTTCAACAGCTGCTCCATCATCAGCTAGACGACAGTTGGCCCGACTGTGCACCGGCAATCCTTTCGGCCACTTTCTGCACGGACAGACAGGCAGACCGACGGACGCAAGGGGTATGGTTCTAGCCTAAGGTCCCACTCGAAGTTCTGCTACATCTATGGGAACCGCAATGTGGAGCAAATCATCGAGCAAGTATTGCCACCGCCAGTGGGTACAGTGAGCTTTGTGCGGAAGACTCCTCACACCCACAGCTTCCCACGATTACCACAATATGACTTCCGTAGCGGGGGCATCATCTTTGGTGGGGTGCTCTGTGGAAGCTTTTGATATAGCATTGACAATTGCCGGAGCAGTTAACAGCATTGTTGGAGGGTTTTAATAATCGTATTGTTGTGTTATTTTATTTATTTATTTTTTTTCTATATTATAGTGACTTTCAACTCTTTTGGCTGGTTCGTCACTTTAACTTCTATTTTTGGAAGAATGTCGGGAGTGAGAGTTGAACTCGTGACCTTGAGCGTGAGATGTATGGATGTTACCATACCAGATGTATGGATGTAGTGTTTGCGAAATACTTGAAAATATTTCGAGCTAGTGAAACACTAATAATCATCATAAACCTATTCACATCTTTGAGATAGATCAGAGAAAATTAAAATAGGTGTACGGGCTTCCACATCATTTTTAAATAGTACATATCGAAATAAACCAAAAAATATCAAGAATAAAAAGATTCGCATATAATTAAACCTGTGTATGTTCATAAAGTTATAATAATAAATTTCGTTTCATTTCAACATTTCGGGTCAATTAATTACTTCGGGGACCACATTCAGGCAGAACGTTATAGTTAGCGCTCAACTTCCGAGTCGATAAGTCGATTTTATCAGACGAGAAGATTTTGGAAGTCGTTCACAGACTATTTGATACGTTGTTGGTTTCTTTCATCTACGCTATCCGCGACGGCACTTTCCGTGATGCCGCGTCGCGAAAATACGTTTCGCGTCGACTACTCGCAATTTCCGAAATTGCTTTCTCATGACGAGATCCATAAGTTCGTTGGAAAAGAACTCGGACTTACACGTGAGAATGTTCTGCAACTTCAGCCAAGCAGACGGCTTGCATGTACCTTCGTCAAGGTCAACAACCTCCAACTTGCTGAACAAATAGTGGAGCAGCACGACAACAAGCACGAGTTCGTGTTTGAAGGGAAATCATACAAACTACGAGTTACGATGGAGGACGGTGCGGTAGAGGTAAATTTGCTTGAGCTACCCGAGAGCGTCACCAATGATCAGATTGCTGATTTTCTCACCGAGTACGGCGAAGTCGTCAGTATTCGTGACCTACTGTGGGATGACCGATACAGCGACTTCGGTGGTATTAAAACCGGGGTTCGTATTGTTCGGATGGTGATCACGAAAAACATTCCTTCTCTCGTGACAATCCAGGGAGAAGAGACTGCGGTGAAATATAAGGGGCAACGGCAAACGTGCCTACACTGCCATGAGTTTGTACACATTGGCATTCCATGTGTACAAAACAAGAAACTGCTGGTGCAGAAGCTCGCAGCAGACCAATCATACGCTAGCGTAACGAAGGGCAACCCGACAAAACCTCAACACACCAAACCAACGAATCTTCGTAAACCATCGTCAGCTTCATCAAAACGTTTGACAAAGAGTCCGCTCACTGTCGGTCACTACGACAACACGCGTCTGAAGCCAAATTTCTCTGAAATGAGTGGGACAAAAACCGCAGTACAACAACAAAATAACACGATGCCACCCCCCGCTACACCTTCAACAACGATACCATCCGTAACACAAGCTGTAATCCAGCTATCGCCCATCTCATTCCCGAACGCCACCACGTCGCATCGTAGACCCGATGGCAACGAAACAGACAATTCACAAGCTTCCCAAGGCTCGAATGGCAGCCGACGCTCGCGTAGACAACCACCAGGCAAGAAAATGCGTCACTACGGAGAAGACGTCATCTTCACCGAACACGTACAAGCTAGAATCTCCGACGAAGAAATCCAATAAAATGGAGTACGTCAGTTGTAACATCGGGACGATCAATATAAATACCATCACCAACCAAACCAAGCTAAACGCCCTTCGCACGTTTGTTCGCACAATGGAGTTGGATATTGTGTTTTTGCAGGAGGTAGAGAACGAGCAGTTAGTCTTGCCTGGCTACAACGTTGTCTGTAATGTCGACCACTCAAGGAGAGGAACGGCAATCGCTTTAAAACAACACATCAAATTCTCACATGTAGAGAAGAGTCTAGACGGAAGATTACTCGCCCTCCGTGTCCACAACACAACGCTCTGTAATGTGTATGCCCCATCAGGTTCCGTTCTCCGTGCTGAAAGAGAGCGGTTCTTCAACAACAGCATTGCCTATTACCTTCGTCATCGGACCGACCACGTCGTCTTAGGTGGCGATTTCAACTGCGTGATTCGTCAATGCGATGCGACGGGGCAAAACTCGAGTCCCGCTCTTCTAGCCACCGTTCAGCAGTTACATCTGCATGATGTGTGGCAACGACTTCGTTCACGAGAGATCGAGTATACTTACATCACACACAACTCTTCGTCTAGGCTCGATCGTTTCTACGTGAGCAACGGTCTCCGAGAACAGCTGAGATCAACAGCTGTACATGTGTGCTGTTTTTCGGATCATAAGGCCGTCACCATGAGAATTTGCCTTCCTCTCCCCGACAGAGCACATGGTCGTGGATTTTGGTCTCTCCGTCCGCATCTACTGACCGCTGAAAATATTAACGAGTTCCAAATACGGTGGCAGTTTTGGACTCGTCAACGACGAAACTATCGGTCGTGGATGGAATGGTGGCTATCGTGCGCAAAGCCTAAAATAAAGTCTTTTTTCCGATGGAAGTCCAAAACAGCATTCGATAACTTCCATCGTGAACAACATCGTCTCTTTCAGTTACTACGGAATGCGTACGATGGCTACCAAAACAACCCTGCCATGCTCACCACCATCAATCGAATAAAAGCAAAGATGCTGACACACCAGCGAGCGTTCTCCGAAATGTTCGTGCGAATCAACGAAACCTTCGTTGCTGGTGAGCCGCTATCGACTTATCAGCTGGGCGAGCGAGTGCGACGAAAAACAACCATCGAGCGTCTGCGAAATGAGAGAGATGAAATCATCGATGATTCTGCTGCTATACAGAACCATATGGTCGAGTATTTCAGTAATCTATACGCGCCCGGCAATGTAGAAGAGGGAGAATGGGGACATTTCCAGTGTGATAGAATCATTCCCGAGCAGGATGATGCAAACGAAGCTTGTATGTATGAAATCACTACGGCAGAAATACTTTTTGCTATCCGCACAAGCGCATCGAAAAAGTCTCCAGGACCCGACGGACTGCCAAAAGAGTTTTTTCTGCGAACTTTCGATGTGATACATCGTGAGCTTAACCTGGTTATGAATGACGCTATCAGGTCAAATTTTCCATCCCATTTCGTCGATGGGGTGATCGTTCTGGTGAAGAAACGAGATTCGGGGGACAGCGCACGTTCCTACCGCCCAATTAGTCTAGTCAACTATGACTACAAAATTTTGTCGCGTGTTTTGAAGCAGCGACTTGAAAATGTGCTTCGAGCTCATAGTGTTTTGACTCGCTCACAAAAATGCTCGAACGGCGAGCACAACATTTTCCAAGCAACGTTAGCATTGAAGGACAGAATTGCACAGCTGAAGGCGGGCAGACAAAAAGGCAAGCTGATCTCGTTTGATCTCGATCATGCTTTCGATCGTGTGGATCATCGCTTTTTATTTACTACGATGCGAGATTTGGGTTTCAACCCAGAACTGGTGAATTTGCTTTCCCGTGTAGCAGCAGCCTCTTCCTCTCGCTTGCTCATCAACGGGCACCTCTCCGCTCCAATCCAAATCCAACGTTCTGTCCGACAAGGGGACCCTCTCTCGATGCATCTCTTCGTGCTCTATCTTCACCCACTTCTTCTGCGATTAGAGCAAGTGTGTGGGGCAGATTTAATTATCGCTTACGCAGATGACATCAGTGCCATTGTATCGAGTGCCGAAAAGCTTGATGCGATGCGAGGCTTGTTCCAGCGTTTTGAGAGAATAGCAGGGGCACGCTTGAATGAAGATAAAACCACCGCAATTGACGTCGGATGTGTGAATGATCCAATCACTGCACCGTGGCTTCGCACGGGAGGTTCCATCAAAATTCTTGGGATAATCTTCACCAACTCGGTCCGAGGTATGGTGAAAACAAATTGGGACATACTCGTGACCAATTTTTCGCGTCTAGTATGGTTGCACTCTTCAAGAAGCTTATCACTACACCAGAAGGTAACACTGTTGAACGTTTTTATCTCATCACGGACATGGTACATGGCAGCAAATCTGTCTCCAATGGCAGCACACGTGGCAAAACTGACAACCATTATGCGACGCTTTCTTTTCCGTGGTGCGTGTGCAACCATCCCAATGGAGCAGCTAGCGCGAAGACAGGAGGATGGCGGTCTCAACCTTCAATTGCCAGCGATGAAGTGTAAGGCGCTGTTAATCAATCGGCACCTACACGAAATGAGCTCCCTTCCCTATTACAATTCCTTCCTCTCCCAAACAACCGTCCCCCCCTCAGACCTTCCTTGCCTAAAGCTTATCCTAAATCATCATCCAAATTTCCCCTTCCAAATCCGAGAGCAGCCTTCCGCCAATCTCATCCATCGTTTCTTCATAGAACGTACAGCAAAACCGAAAGTGGAAATAGCAAATCCTGCAATTAACTGGCCCCGTGTGTGGAAGAATATTGCTATTCGGAAGTTATTGCCTTCACAACGTAGTCTTCTTTACATGTGGGTAAACGAAAAATTCTCGCACCGGCGTCTGATGTTCGTTATGAGGAGAACGGACGATGAAACTTGCTTACACTGTTCTTCGAGTGTGGAAACAATACAGCACAAATTTTTTGGCTGTCGGAGAGTACGAGATGCTTTCAATGTGCTACAACAAAAGCTGCTAGTGGTATCTGGTAGACAACGCGCACTCCATTTAGAGGATCTCCTTCGACCGTCGTTGGAGGGGTTTGAAACAAATGAACGAATTTTGATAATGAAACTGTTATTGACATATATCACCTTCATTGATAGTAGTAATGGTAGGATTGATATAGATGAGTTGAAATTTAGTTTTGAAGTCGAGAATGAATCAACCATGTAAATAAATTTTTACCAAACAAAAAAGACAAATAAACGTATTTATAAAAAAAAAAAAAAAAAAAAAAAAAAAACCCGCTGTCTCCCGGGCAAAGGAGATACACCCAATAAAATGGAGCTACGATCACGAAGAATAATTAGAATGCGATCACCCGAGGAGGGTCCCCGAACTGGAGCTGGTCCTGGAACGGGCGTAAGAGCGAGCGGCCAGCGGCTGGAGGGCGATGTGCAAGAGCGGGCCACCAGCCGGGTTCAACCCGAAGAGCTACCGCCACACGGAAACAGCAGCCATCGACATCACCCAAGAAACGCTGCGCCTACGAGACGTGTTGTGACTGCCAGACGGCAGTCGTCCACACTCGTGGGTACCACTAGGCGCCGGATCATGTGGACACACGAAATGAATGAATTCGTGATCCGCGCCTATTACATCTGCACTGCTTTGGAGACGGACATGAGTGGTCGCCCTCGAATACTAACAATGTTCGAGGAAGCGTATCCAGAGTTCGTTGGGAGGCTTGATCAGAACGCGATGAACGCGAGGCGTAGAGCGATAGTACGCAACAACATGCTCTCCCAAACGCAAATCGACGAGATCAAGCAGCAAGTGCAGAGAGAAATAAGCTCCAGGAACAACAGAGCAAGCGATGTGTCGAGACGAAGTTCAGTACGGCTGAGCAATTCATTCGCGAGTGGGGCACGCGAATCAGCACCAGTGGAGGCCACAGTACAACAACCCCCTGAGCCGGAAGACCCACAGCCAGATCAACAACTACTACGCGATCTGGTCTTCCACTACGACGAGGCGATCTCACAGTTCCGCGACACAGACCCATTGTCGCGCCCCAGGATCCCGAAGTTGCAGCATTCCCGCAGGCTGACAAGTGCAGTAAAGCTCATGAACGAGCACGTTCTTCCGCTGCACTTGGTTGATGCTGAGAACATGGAGGAGCTGCAACTGAAAGTTTACTGCGCTGCTGTGGCGACCGCCAAAAGTTTAGGATACCGTATTAGGCCAAGAGGCGGACTGCTCCAACATCTCCGTGAAAGGCGTGAGCCTCCATGGCGAAGGAGATTGGAGCAACGGATCCTAAACAAGCGCGTCGCAATTGGAAGACTGATGGCGTACAAAAGAGGCAGCAGATCGGTGAAATTATGTCGCCAAGTTGCTGTGATCGTGCGGCCTACTGAACTTCGCCAGCTGGGAGCTCACCAGCTGACGGAAAAACTCGACACACTGGTACAGCAATTGAGCGTCCTTACAAAACGGCTGAAACGTTACTCTGACTCTGCAAAGCGCCAGGAACAAAATCGGATGTTCAGAGATAACGAGAAAGCGTTCTACGACCACATTAGCGACGAGAAGCCCGACTACCGCGAAGGTTTGCCAGATATTAGCGATGTGACGAACTTCTGGGCTGGTATTTGGGAGACCCCAGTAGAACATCGCGACGGGCAAATGTGGTTAAGACGGGAGGAGGAGAGTTGTGGTGAAATTGGAGAGATGCCAGCTATCATCGTCGGAGAGAACGATGTCCGCGAAGCCTCGCGGTACCTGAGGAACTGGGCAGCACCGGGCCCCGATGGTGTTCAGAACTTCTGGCACAAGAAGCTGACCGTCGCACATCCAAAGATAGCTGAGTGCTTCAACAAGGTGCTACGTGACCCACACAACCTTCCTGAATTCGCCACCCGTGGCGTCACCTTCCTCCTCCCGAAAGACAGCAACACATTGAACCCATCAAAGTACAGACCGATAACGTGCCTATCGAGTCTGTACAAAATACTGAGCAGCATAATTACCGCCAAAGTTTCTGCTCACTGCGAACAGCATCACATCATCGCAGAAGAGCAGAAAGGATGCAGGAAAAATACGCATGGCTGCAAAGACCAGGCCATCATCGACGCAGCCATAGTCGGCCAGGCGGTTTATAACCAGCGGAACCTAAGCATGGCCTATATCGATTACAGGAAGGCTTATGACTCCATACCTCACTCGTTTCTCGTCCGGGTATTGGAGCTCTACAAAATTGATCCCTTCGTCGTTAGGTTCCTGCAGCATGCGATGAGGCAGTGGAGTACGTCTCTGCACCTCAGTGATGGAGAAAATGTGTTGCAGTCTAGAACGCTGCAGATAAAGAGGGGGATATTCCAAGGCGACTCTTTCAGCCCGCTTTGGTTTTGTCTGGCATTGAACCCCCTCAGTAGGACGCTCAATAGAAACGGTCATGGCTATAAAATAAGGTATGGCGACGGCGCCCACGAAGAAGTGACCCATACCTTCTACATGGATGATCTCAAGGTCTACGCTGATTCACGTCAGCGTCTAGGTGTAGCTATCCGGGTTGTCGAAGACATAAGCAGGGACATTTGCATGGAGTTCGGCCTCGACAAGTGCCGCTGTGTCCATCTGCTGAAAGGGCAGCTTACCGAATTCGGAGGTTACGAGGTCTATGACGGCGAGTTCATAAGAGACATGGTTCGTGGCGAATCCTATAAATATCTTGGATTCCGACAGCTCACCGGGATTCGCCACTCCGACATCAAGACGGAGCTGCGAGACAAGTTCTTGAGTCGAGTGAACTGTGTCCTGAGGACTTTCCTCAACGCGGGGAACAAGGTACGCGCGATCAACACATTCGCGGTTCCCCTGCTGACCTTCAGTTTTGGTGTAGTCAAATGGAGCAAAACTGACCTAGAGGACCTTGAGAGGAGGATGAGGAAAGCATTTAAAGAGGCCGGAATGCACCATCCTCAATCGGCACTGGAGAGAGTTTCACTGCCACGCAAAGAAGGGGGACTTGGAATAGTCGACATATCTGCACTGTGTGTTGCCCAGGTACGACAACTGCGCGAGTACTTCGCAGAACGCGCCAACCAAAACGCGCTATACCGGGCTGTCTGCGCCGCCGACAGAGGATACAGCGCTCTGCACTTGGCGCAAGCGGAGTACCAACTCAACTGCAATCTGCAGACAGTGGAGGAGAAGATTGCAGCTTGGAAGCAGAAGGCAGTGCTTGGTGCCCACCCCCATCAACTGGACCGGCCACACGTCGACAAGGCCGCATCTAATCTGTGGCTAACGCGTGGTGAACTCTCTTCAGTAGTAGAAGCCGACATGATAGCCATCCAGGACAGGATAATGCCGACGAGAAACTGCAGGCGGTACGTCTGGCATCAAGACGTTGATGACATTTGCCGGATGTGCCATCAACCAGGTGAAAACATAGAGCACATTATGGGAGGCTGTCCCGTTTTGGCCAACGCAGCCTACACCGAGCGCCACAACAACGTGGCCCGTATTGTTCATCGACAACTGGCGCTCCAATGTGCTCTACTGGAAGACAACGTACCAAACTACCGGTACCTGCCTGCACCTGTCCTGGAAAATGACCGTTTCAAGCTGTACTGGGATCGCACTGTTCTGACCGACCTCTCGATCCACCACAACCGGCCAGATATAATGGTTTACGACAAGAGCGACCGCAAAGTCACCATCATCGATGTCGCTATTCCACTGAACCAGAATCTGGAGGAGACCCACGGTCGCAAAATCTGCAAGTACCGACCATTGGCCGTGGAGCTCAAGGAACTGTGGGGGTTAAGGGAGGTCCCAAGAATTGTTCCAGTCGTTCTCTCTGGAACTGGAATTGTCCCGAAGACACTTCTGGAAGCGCTAAAGGTGTTGAATATGGAGAAGGAATTGGCCGGCATCCAAAAGTCGGTCATCCTTAGCACCTGCGCGATTGTCCGACAATTTCTCGGTCAGGACTGAAACAGCACGAGCATGCAGATACGTGCATTCCGCAGAGCCTAGTCCCCCTTTGGCATTCAGAAGCCCGGGGGCAGGTGAAAATTCTGGCTAGGTTCGCCTAGTTAAGAAGTGAGATAAGTCTGCCAAAAAAAAAAAAAAAAAAACCGCAATGTGGAGCAAATCATCGAGCAAGTATTGCCACCGCCAGTGGGTACAGTGAGCTTTGTGCGGAAGACTCCTCACACCCACAGCTTCCCACGATTACCACAATATGACTTCCGTAGCGGGGGCATCATCTTTGGTGGGGTGCTCTGTGGAAGCTTTTGATATAGCATTGACAATTGCCGGAGCAGTTAACAGCATTGTTGGAGGGTTTTAATAATCGTATTGTTGTGTTATTTTATTTATTTATTTTTTTTCTATATTATAGTGACTTTCAACTCTTTTGGCTGGTTCGTCACTTTAACTTCTATTTTTGGAAGAATGTCGGGAGTGAGAGTTGAACTCGTGACCTTGAGCGTGAGATGTATGGATGTTACCATACCAGATGTATGGATGTAGTGTTTGCGAAATACTTGAAAATATTTCGAGCTAGTGAAACACTAATAATCATCATAAACCTATTCACATCTTTGAGATAGATCAGAGAAAATTAAAATAGGTGTACGGGCTTCCACATCATTTTTAAATAGTACATATCGAAATAAACCAAAAAATATCAAGAATAAAAAGATTCGCATATAATTTAACCTGTGTATGTTCATAAAGTTATAATAATAAATTTCGTTTCATTTCAACATTTCGGGTCAATTAATTACTTCGGGGACCTCATTCAGGCAGAACGTTGAATGAAGGTTTTATTTTTGTTCTACATTCGTCAGGAAAAGGCAAGGAAAAGTTGTCCATTATTTTTCCTAACGTTGAATGGAACGAAACTTAGCCGTGTAATGTGTGACAAAATCGTCCCGGAAGGGTACTTTTTTGGCTTCCCATAGTACCGATGAATGTGAGAAGATTGAGCTCAATTATTGAACAGTTTTCGTCTTTGTACGAATTTCACGAGCATATTCAGCCTCCAGAAAAAGGTTATACGAGAAACAATAGGTTAGAGCGAAAGAGGAACTTAGTACGATTACAGTTTAAAACAATTGCCAAAAGTACTTCGCAGAAGCTATCGCTGGTTTCAGGTATGCGTCACTTCGCTGGCGGGAACGTGAGTTAACATTGTTGGTAAAAATTAATTGTAGGTTTGGTTTCGATAATAGTTGAAATTATATGCTATTAATTGGTGGTAGCATCCACACAATGTGCCCTCCAACTTGGTGTCGTACAATTTGGATAGCAGAGAGCACATTCTTCACTGATGAATTTCCCATTTTGGTACCAATTACATATTCATGACGGTGTCACGTATCTTGTACATCTGATCTGTATGCCGGAACAGCGATGACAGCTTTGTCATGTTGTCCCGGTGTGGTGACAGTTATAAGGGCTTATTAATCTGTAGCGTGTTGCATTTGTTTGATCAGATCTCGCGAGAAATGACAGATGGAGCGTTAAACTGAACATGCTGCGACAAACTATGAGTAGTTGTAAATCGTACATCGCGATCGATATATATATATATATATATATATATATATATATATATATATATATATATATATATATATATATATATATATATATATATATATATATATATTAATTGTAAGCACACTTAATATATTCTCTCTAATCTATAATCTTTTCTAATAGATTATTTTCAAATTTATAAAAACACGGCCTTTGTAGTTTATTGAATTGTTTTTCCTTCTTCAAACATCAAACAAGTTTATTTTTTATTTTTATTTTTTTCCTTCACTCACCCCCATCTCAAAGAAACTCTCATTTGAGCTTCCTGTAGTGGGCCTCATTTGATTTAACACGTTCGACGCCCAACGCGACGTTTTTGAGTTTCTTGCAGAGCCCAACTTGCGATTAAATTATTAAATGAAGATCAAACATAGTTAATAGATAACTTTAACATGATCTAGCAATGTTTGTTTTCAATTGAAGACGAATTGATGACAATAACACATGCCAAAGTCATAGAATAGGGGTTTTGCAAAAAACTGCAGTACAAACCATCCGTACTATAAATTAATAAAAAGTATAGTATAAACAGTATAATATTATGGTTATGATTTTATTATTTTTCTTCATATCCTATAGTTACATTTAGGTGCCTATTCTATCAAATACCTTTTAGAAATCCTACTCAATTCGAGCGAGGAAAATATCACCCATATCTGGGTGACGGGGCGTCGAAAGTGTTAAAACAAATGAAAAAACGAAATAATGAAAAATAGAATAGTAAGATGGAGGCGAGCGAACAAACTAGTAGAACACTGACATTTGGATTCCAGTGAAAACAATATTTCATTTAAGGGATCCAAAATTAAATGATATTGAAAAGATTAAGAACGCAAAACTCTGTGTTAATCATATTTTTTTCACAAGCTCCAAAATCTAAAATCCACTCATTATCGTTTGTGTTTGACATTTGCTTAGCATGAGCACGTAGTATTCACCCCTTCATAAATATTTAAATTTCTCTCATGTTTCATCAGTTCTCATCATCGTTATCAGGTTACTGTGATTGTTTGGTAAGTGTTTCGCAGTTGACTATAAAATATAATCAAGTGTAATGTAATTTTCGTTCAAAAAATTACAAAATAAAGTGTCTGAAATTTGAATTCAATCTGTCCGAAATTTGATTTTTTTTTTATAAATGGTGTCCGAAGTTTGATTCTTATTCACTTGATTTGAAAAGCATTTTATTCGATGATTTTTCAATGTTTTCAATCAAATATTGGTACATATAGGTAGAAAGCTTAAAAGCATATTGAACTAATTTATTTAAAATATCAACCAAATAATACCTGTGCATAGAGTTGAGATCTGTTTTCTGCATCATATGCCTTAAGCGTCCGAAATATGATTCAGAACGGTACACTACATTTATTTAGATAAACATATATTTCATGAAAGTATGCTTTCAAATTCCAGCAGGGTAACCTTACTGTTGCATGTTGTGGGTTTCGATCACATCTCAAGCGGAATATAAGAGCAAAAGGGTTCATAGTTTGCGATCGATATCTGAGTGGGAAGGAGAAAGTCATCAGTTGAACCAAATAAACGAGAAGTGCTGATAGCTTTCGACTCTACTCGACTCTTTCGAGTCTACTGAAGTAATAAAAAATTAAATAGCTAAAACGATATTACAAAAATTTTGATGCATTCTATAATAATATCCGAAGTGATAAAAAAGTGGATTGAATAATATAATCCCGTAGTTCTACGTCGAAAACCGCGGTCGTGTCCTAGATACAACCCATTACAATTTTGACGTAGGATTACGTCTTTCGGGAACATATTGGGGTACAAATTGAAAATCGGTAATCGAGCACATCGTGAAAATTGTCCAATTTCAAACGCTTATTGCTCAGTTGTTCCATGATGGATTGATGAAATTTTTGCGTCAATCGATTTCGGCACTCCATAACAATTTTTTATATTGAATAAAATAATATACACTCGACAAAAAAATTAGAGGAACAGAGCGCGAAGTCGGATATTTCAGGTGATTTTTGACATGCTGTATCTTCGTGAAAGATCAACGCATATCGATGGGAGGCGCATCATTTTGAAGCTACAACTTTCAGGTATTATGGCGGGTTTACATTAGGGAGATCTATAGCTATAGATGGATTTATTCACGTGAAAATAGGTGTAAACGGGTGAGAATAAATATGATACACTTATTCGAGGTATATATAACGTGAATAAATTCAGCATATGTAAACGCTTGTGAATTTCTCACTGGTGAGAAATCACTAAAGTTGGATGCAGTTCTACTTTAGGTGAATAAATTCACCGAAAATATGAATACATTCATTATAGAAGTTCACGCTAGTGTAAACGGTTGATGCGATTTCTATAAATCTAATCATATTTCTTCACATGAATATATCACTAGTCTAAACCCACCCTTAGAATATATTTCGTACATATTTTTATCTTGGTCTTTGTTTTTTCAAGAATATTCTGGACTAACCCATTTTTTTGGCAGCAATCTCAACAGCAAATCCAATTAACCTTATCAATCAGCTTTTATTTGGTTCCAAGAACGTTCCTGTAGGACCTTCCCACACAGAGATATTTCAGTGTGAATGAAAAATTACCCCTTCGTCTTTGCTGATGAATAATTCAATAAACAACCATCGCACCGAAAATCGAAAGGTAGTTTTAAAAACTCCAGTAAATGCCTCACAAGGATAATTTATTACTTTGATGGAAAGAAAATATTTAAATTTTTTGCATCGATTTAAAAAAAGTGCCAAAAACAGGATTTTTAGAGTGTTTTACAAAATCTACTGTAGTTCTGCAAATATCGCAGTTAGCTCTAATGTTTGCAAGTAAATTTTTAGCCTAGTGTATTCCCTAAACATCCGTGAACGTTTCATATTGATACGTTCAGCCGTTTTTTTTAAGTTTGGAGTAAATTAGAGGAGTATTTAATCGCAAATCGTACCAGAAGTATAAAATCATACGCGACTTTCAGAATGAATGATTCGTATCTTTCGTATTTATGAGTTTGTGGGTGTGGAGTGCGTGTGTGTGGAAATGCGTATCAATATGTGTGAGTATCATCACTCCTTACAATATTTGTACATACAAACACATGAAAACGAAAGTCACGAATCGTTCGTTCAGAGAGTCGCGTAGGATTTTATACTTCTGATACGATTGCGATTAAATGCTACTCTAATTTACTCCAAACTCAACACAAAATTCTTAAATCTATTCGTACTCCTGTTTATAGCAAGAGGACCAATTACTCACAAAGGAAGAAAAGGAGAGTAGATTTTATATATAAAACGATTTATTTCAATTTTCATAAATATAAACCAAGGCTCCCGCTCGAGAACGGGTCGTTCGATTTAAGCTGTCTGTTTTGTTGTGTTCATTTTCACCCAAGGAAAATTCATACGGCGAGAAAAATTGGTAAAGTGAAGGAATATTCGAAAAAGTGATTTCCTATATGCTCTACATATAGTATTAGGTGTTGTTAGTCTAATTAAAATTCGCATTGGGTTGAATAAATACTCAGAAACTAAAAATTATAAAAAAATTACCTTTTCAATTTCAAATATGTTTTCGTGTTTTAACTGATGAGAAAAAATGATAATATTACGGTATTGATAATTATGTTATATTGAATTGGTGAGTATTTTTTTCTTTATTTCATCCATACATAACAAAGGAGGCATCTCGTCTAGGGTCACCGAGGACGGTTTTCATCATATATCATTCCACTTCGGCATCTTCTATCTGATTCGCACCATCCAACGACTGACCACCATCCTTCTGTCATATTCACTCGGTTGTAAACACTGGTGGAGCGAACAAACAATATCCAACCACCAAACAAAACGGCCCTTTTCAGGGCCACCAAATCATTATCAAAGAGTTTAACGATGTATTTCTTCAAACACGTCCAAAATCAACAGATAGCCTAACGGAATCCTACGTCAACTATTCGGTCGTGCTTTGGACACAACTCTCCTGTGACTTTTTTATTTATGAAAATTTAAATAAATCGTTTCATATATCAATTCATTTTTAGCACAACTGTTAACATATACAATGTCGATTTCCCCCAGGCAGCTTGGTTTTGATGTCTCTGTTAGGGACTCTCCGCATGTGTCTTCAATTTCGACTAATCAGAAGTGGGTATTTCCGTTAGGACAGGAGTTCCCTAACAGAGACATCAAAACCAAGCTGCCTGGGGGAACTCGGCATTACAAATACATGAAACTAGGGGGAACGTTTGTTCCTACCGAAATGTGTTCCCTAACAGAGACATCAAAACCAAGCTGCCTGGGGGAAATCGGCATTGCAAATATATGCAAGTCGGGGGCATTTTTATATTGCAAGTAGGATGAGTGATACGATTAATTCTTGCAAATAAAATTTAAATTTGGAACTTTAATGTTGGTTGCTTCGTGAAATTTTATATCAATGACCGATCATGTATGATGAAAAATTTAGCACAAGTGTAAGTGTCAAATTTTATATGGTAGCAGTTGTGTTAAAAATGACTTGATATATGAAACAATTTGTTTCAATTTCCATAAATAAAAACCAAGGTGTGTTCCCGCTCGGAAACGGGTCGTTAGGTTTAAGCTGTTTGTATTGTTGTGTTCATTTTCACCCAGGGAAAGTTTATACGGTGAGAAAAAATTGGAAAAGTGAAAAAATATTAGAAAAAGTTGTTCCGTCCGAGAAACGTACGGAAGGGGAAAACGAATGATGTCGTAAGTACAACCCCTTCTTCATTCGATACGAAGAGATTCTGCATAAAAATGCGCCCCAACCGTGCGAAGCTATCAGTCTTCAATCAACCATCACCAAGTGCAAAAGTGCAAGTCAACAGCAAGCAGCAAGATAAGAATAAATATCCAACACATCATCGCAAGAATGCAGTAGCAGCAGGGCAGCAGAAGCAACCGTCGCAAGAGCGCGACAGCAGCAGCAGAGTTAATTGCAGTATATTTATTTGCCATCGATGAATTCACATTAGCGGTGGCATCATCAAGCTGCAGCAGTTAGCAATTTCAATATTAACGACGCATTCGCATTCAATGATTCGACGCTATTCGCAATTACTTTTCCGTACATACCTAATATCGCTTCTCTGCCAACAAACCGAAATATAACCATGAACGAATTCAATTTTACAATTAAACCACTCAAAATGCTTAATATCGGAGCCGCGAAAATTACATCCACACGCGGAATCATGTCTAATTTTCGGTTTTTGTTTCCCTATTCCACTTTTGATCAGTATTCATTGTCATATGAGGGTTTTAATACTATAGAATAGTATGTAGAAGGGGTTCCCATCAACAGAAATTTGGAATTCATAATTTTCAATTCAAATCAAATCAACCACCTGTCCATTATACCGGTTCCCCTACTAGTGAGCCAGAATCCAATGAACACAAAAAGGACAGCTTCTACCTCGTATAAACATTAGCAGAGAATGCATTTTTTTGTTCTAAATATTTGGTTGAATTTATCAAATGTAATAATCTAAATTTGATCTTTTCAGAAAATTATTTCATCTTCGATAAATAAGTTTCTTTTTCACATGGTGTTCAACTGATTCTAATTTATTATCAGGATAATCAACAAAATTGTAATTGTTTTTTGAATTCTTGTTTTACATTTGGGTTTATTTATTATTCGGGTAAATATTCTAACCGGATAAATGTTATTCGAGTGACCTTTCATGTAAATGCTCAGTTTACCATTGTTGTAATTCAATTTCTAATTGTGTTGTAATCACAAAACTATTTTGAGGTTCATTATAGTGAATGTGTCGGTAGGTGTTATTGGTGTTATTGGTAGGATATTCAAGTGTAAAACAATAAGTCATACTAGGTTACAGGAGTATAAGTTGCGTGCTTTGCGGTTTACCATAATCTTCCGCTTGTGTAAAATAGCACTTCGTTCAGAAAAATATGGAATATTTTTACAGTATGATGAACATGTCAGAAAAATTTCGTTCAATTTATCGTTCAAATAATAGTCTTTCCAAAGTATTATGTGTTTTCCAGTATGTATGTTTAACGGATTTCAATATCTCCTCCTGTGAGTTTAATGTCGAATGCTTGAAGTGGACAGTTTTGTTCTCCTCGTGGGCTTGGTGATCTAAATGGCTGGATAATGTTTATAACAAAAACAATAATGGATAAAGTCCTTTATTCGTATAAAACTATAAATTCAATGAAATTGAAATATAATGATACTATAAACTTGGCTGAACAAAAACAAAAGAGGTTATGATTATTTTCTCATATCTAAATCGAAATCTTGATTCTCATGAAACTCTAAGAGCATTTCTTTATATATGTAAGATGACCTGTCAAATCAGATATTTTTTGACGAAGAGAATTTTGGTAGTTTCATGTCTTGAAGATGTTACACATCTTCTGTCACGGAAGATACTTTAAGTCTGATTTATATTTCGCGTGCGAGAATCTCGAATTTAGTCGTTGCACAAGGAAATCTTTCTAACATTGCTAAAACTCTTGCAAAGATGCCATACGCCATTACGAACACCTACAAAATGAGTTATCGTTATTCAAATGCACACGCAAAAGAAATACACCAAATTTAAGTTGACAACGTTTTGAACGATGTACCTTTTATGTCAACACCTGATGGAAAGATAATCTGATAAGGCAGCCTAGTAAATTCTTCTTCAATACAGTGTCGTATTTATTGACCAATCGTGCGTAGTACTCTTTCTCATATTGATAACCGGGGACGGATAATATCAGAGAATATTCCTTAGTGAACTGCTTGAAAATTAAACGAACCTGTAATATATTAGGTCATTTGAAACGAATCCGCTGTTTTGACTACGTCTACCTACGTCTAACCGGAATATATGGGGATAAAATTAAAAACACAGAACACACTGGAAAAATGAAAGGTTCCGAATGCTTATAACTCGAACATTCCTTAATAGATTGGAAAGATGTTTGCATCAATTGATAGGAAATATTTCTACGCATCTATCATAATTAATAAAATGTTAGACTTTAAACGTAAGTCGTCATTTCTCCAAAACATCGATCAGCTAAACCTCGATGATACCCCATCGGTCCCATCAATCGCTCGAGGTCTTGCGATGAGTCATCATTTTTTGAAGTGTTGGATGGAATCAACAGCTCTGTTGCGCAACAACAACCTGACAGACTCATGGTTGGAGGGCAATTCCTAATCGGTACACGTCTCGACGGGTAAATGGATGCCTGCGAAGAGGACATAAGCGCAGTGGAATGAAAAGCGAATAGAGAGAAAAAAATGTTGAGAAAAAGGGAAGGACAACGCTAGTCAGCGTTGAAAACTCGAAGAGTGCATGAGCACAGCCGCCCCCTGAAGTAGTCGCCTAGATGTGGTCCCAGGGGGAATAAGGCAACGAGTAGAGGGCTTGGTTTTTGTGGGTGCGATCCCCACTCGACGTCTGGGTTAACCCTTCCCAGATAAGGCTGGTAGAGCGTTCCTCACCTCTATATAAAAAAAAAAAAAAAAAAAAAAACAGACTCATGGTTGGAAACCGACGTGTCCATATATTAGCAAAGCAACAGTCTAGGACCACTTCTAACACGATTGCATCTACGCCGGCTGTACCAATCGAAAACTCGGATAAACAATCAGTGAACGAGTCTTCATCTCTTGTTCATGCTGTTGGTAACAGTAATAGGCCGCACTCTAGCATCTCCGGTCATCACACCTCACCCACTAACAGAAACCAATCTGGTGGTAACGTTATCCGGTGTAGCACAGGGACTTTGAACGTTGCTAAGATTGGACAGGCTACTGACGACATGGCAGCGTTCTATGTGACCCCGTTTACCCCAGATCAAAGGGAGGACGATGTTAAACAACATATACATGACATTGTAAATGTGGACTCGTCTCTGGTCAAAGTTGTGAAGCTAGTTCCTTGTGGGAAAAGCCTGGATGACTTGTCATTCATTTCATTTAAAGTGACAGTCAGTAAAGCTGTTTCAAACGTGGTCGGCGATCGTTGGTACTGGCCTGAAGGAGTAACCATCCGAGCTTTCGAACACAACCCAAAAAACGATTCTGCTTCAACTCGTCCGCATTTGTCATAGTGTTAGCAAAAAACGACCTACCATCATTAACATTCAGGATCGAGGACAACTCGGGACGTACACAAACAGGTTATATGGGCAGCCCTTATCCCCTCGGCACAGTCGAGCCATATCACTTCAGTCACTGCCGCAGTCGTCCCGTTCCTGTGTTCGATGGTGGAGACAGGGCAGCCCAGCCTGTTCTGCCAGGCAAGTTTTTTTCCGATACTGAATCAACGTTCTCTCACAAAATTTCGGCTTTCGGCAATTCCTCGCAAAACGTTCGCTACCATCAAGCTTCTCATCATATTGAGAGTACTGGAGGTGTTAAGCGGTTACCGGGATGCACGTCAATAAGCACTATGGGAGCCTCTTTTATGTGCAGACCAGTCGTGACCGATCAACCAACCAGTTCATCCCTGCAATCAAATCGATTCGGTTCCAATCATCGCAGTCGTCCCGGTCCTGTGTCTGTAGCTTTAGAAGAGGTCTCCCAGTCTGCTTATCCAGGCAAGAACACATCCACTTCGACCAATACGCTTCCTGATTCATTCACCATTCACAGATCTCCTCAGCCAACAGCCATAGACCAGCGGGTCGTCAACCCTGTTAATGGCAGCGATGGAGTCGTGGATGGCATCGATGGCTCTAGCGAGGAGCGTTCAACGTCTGACAATGATTCGTGCTCTCCGATCCGCTTCTACTACCAGAACGTTCGTGGTCTGAAATCCAAAATTGATGACTTTTTTCTGGCTTGTTTGGAAGTGGAATACGATGTCATAGTGCTAGTTGAGACATGGTTGGACGAAAGAATCAACTCTGTTCAACTGTTCGGCAATAGTTTCAACGCGTTCAGGATGGATCGCAATCATAAAAATAGCTTGCGTAAAGTAGGAGGAGGCGTTTTAATTGCTGTCAGGAAAGTCTTCGATTCTTGTTTATGCACCGGAGGAATGGTTGATAGTCTTGAGCAAGTGTTCGTACAGATATCGGTTACAGACTGCAAAATTTTTGTTAGATCTTTTTACCTACCTGCGAAAAACGTGGTGATAGGAATCTTATGGCGAGCCACGTAAGCTGTATAGAAAAAGTACGTGAACGTGCCGGAATCGACGACATCATTGTTGTCACGAGTGACTACAATCAGCCAAACTTGGTTTGGTCATGCACTACCAACAGAAACAATTTCGCGTATCCTATGTCGGTGCGATCTGGACTCGAACAACAATATTCTGCTATCGAGGTGTTATTGGACGGTGTAGCACGATGTAATCTGATCCAATGCAGTACGATTCGAAACTATAACCAGTGTCAATTGGACCTGATTTTTGTCAGTGATAGAACGGCTTGTGCTCCCGTGGCCGAGTGGTTAGCGTCATAACTAACATGCCGGGGGTTCGGGTTCTATTCCCGTTCTGGTCGGGGGAATTTTTCGTCAAAGAAATTTCCTCCGACTTGCACTGTGATCACGCGTATTCTAGAGCTTGCCACTCAGAATGCATTCAAGGCGTGTTATTTGGCATAGAAATCTCAACTAAGTACTAATAAAAATGACGCAAGTAATACTACGTTGAGACGGCGAAGTTCCTCTAGGAACGTTAGTGCCATTGAAGAAGAAGAAGAAGAACGGCTTGTTCAGTAACCACAACTGTCGACCAACTTGTGCCGTTGGACAGCCATCATCCAGCCCTTATATTTACACTTGAAAACATTGAGCACTTGAAATACGAAGATGTTGTCGACCCCGGGTCACTGAACTACAGACGGATGAACTTCACTGGATTGACTGAAGGTTTGGAATTGACTGACTGGTCTGCTGTTCTTAGCTGTACAGATGTTGATGAGTCGATTAATCAGTTTGGCCTCATCGTGAACAACTTGCTCATGAGCCATACTCCCCGATTCAAACCATCACCTAAGCCACCATGGTCGAACGGCAGGCTTCGAAACTTAAAAATCAAACGCTCGACGGCGCTTCGGAGATATTCATCGAAACGGTGTATGTATTCGAGACTCAATTCAAGGAAGCATGTTCGGCTTACCGTGCATATAATCGCCAAAGATATGCTGGTTATATGAGGAGAACCCAGGAGCAATTGCGTCGCAATCCAAGGATGTTTTGGTCGTTTGTAGAATCAAAGCACAAGAAAGATGGTTTACCCCTGACTATGTCACTCGGAAACTCTACAGCCTCGACGAACAAAACGAAATGTAAATTGTTTGTACAGCATTTTGCGTCAGCTTTTGGCAAAGCTGGTCCGGAAAATCCATCCAATGAATTTCTCGATACTGTTCCTGCTGATCTTGTCGATGTTCACTGCTTCTTTGTATCCGAAGAAATGCTTTTTAGAACGGCGCGCAAGCTTAAGTCTTCGTATACTCCTGGACCCGACGGTCTACCAGCAATTGCTCTGAAACGAAGCATTCAACCACTATCAACGCCACTCCTGAAGATCTTCTGACTTTCAATGGAACAAGCAAAATTTCCTGCAGCATGGAAAAAATCATACATGTTTCCAGTTTTCAAAAAAGGTGAAAAGCGGTCTGTAAGTAACTACAGAGGTATCACTTCGCTGTGCGCTGGCTCTAAGCTGCTGGAAATAATTGTGAGTGAAGTAATTCGCTTCAGCTGCAGGAGTTACATTGATCAAGAACAACATGGGTTCGTACAAGGCAGGTCTGTTGATACAAATCTGATGGAGTTCATCACGTTTTGCATTGACAATACTGGATCCGGTAACCAAGTTGATGCTATTTACACTGATCTGAAATCAGCTTTTGATAGGATTGACCACGACATTGCCTTGAGGAAGTTTGATAAACTCGGATTTTCTAGTAGCCTCTGCCGCTGGTTGGAATCGTACCTCAAGGATAGAATACTGCAATTCGAAGTAGGTTCATCGTTGTCGAATGTTTTCGTGAATGAAACTGGAGTTCCCCAGGGCAGCAATCTCGGTTCCTTACTATTTGTACTGTTTTTTAACGATGTCACTGTACCGCTTGATGGAAGGTGCAAACTGGTATATGCCGATGACCTGAAAATATACATCGTTGTGGAAAGTTTGGACGATCACTACGTTCTACAATCACTGCTGAACAAATTCTACGACTGGTGTAAAGAGAACAGAATGACTATTAGCATTGAGAAATGTATCGTTATTTCATTCCATCGAAAACTAAGCCGTGAGATCTTCTACTATAGTATCAATGATCAAAAGCTTGAGCGTGTGGAGTGCGTCAAGGATTTAGGCGTCCTGATTGATTCCAGATTGACACTTCGAAACCACCAGGCTGCCGTAATCGACAAAGCGAATAGACAACTTGGGTTTATGTTCAAGATAGCAAAAGAGTATATAATCCGTATTGCCTTCGCTCTTTATATTGCGCGCATGTTCGTTCTCATTTGGAAAATGCTTCAATTGTGTGGTCACCGTACCACAGCAACCGGACGAACCGAATAGAAGCCATTTAACGTAAATTCATTCGGTACGCCCTTAGAGAGATACCTTGGAATAATCCGCAGAATCTACCGCCTTACGAAGCTCGCTGTCAGTTACTTGGACTGACTACTCTCGAGAAAAGGAGAAAACTGGCAAAAGCTGTTTAGGCAGCTAAAATTCTTACATCTGAAGTGGACAGCCCAATATTACTGGAATCGTTGCAAGCAAACGTGTTACCCCGTAATCTTCGCCAGCGCAGCGGATTTCTGCGTATGCCACGGAACCGTTCGGATTTCACAAAAAAATCACCGTTTCAATCCATGTGTTCAGCATTTAATGAGTTTTAACATTTATTTGATTTCAATGAGTCCCCATCTGTCTTCAAACTGAAAGTGCTCCAGCTGCTTAGCTCAACTAGATAATTTAAGCGGCTTCAAAATGATGAATCTTCTAATTGTTTATGTTTCAACGTAGTGTTTGTTGCCCACATGTATATTTGTAGTTTTTCTTTCATGTAGACCATGTTAAGTCCGATGAATGTATATATAAATAAAATAAAAATAAAACATAAAATAAAGCGCTATCTAAACGCCCTAACTGTCTCATTTCGGTTGACCTGATTTACCATTTCCCCAAGGCCACCAAAATCAAGATGATCGGGGAAATTGGCATTGCAAATACATACAAGTTAAAAGAACTTTTGTTCCTACCGACATGTGTCCCCTAACATAGCCATCCAAGCCAAGGAGGTGCCTTACATTACATGGCGTTTGTTCAAATTCTTTACTTACACATCAAATATGTTGAATTCAATCCGGGAATTATTTCATTCAATCATTAGTTAAATCAATACAAACAAATGATTACTAAGCCAACGGTAGTCCCACATCAACCTTGCGGATATAACCCGCCCATTTTTTTGTTCAAATTTTAAAAAGGGCCGCTAATCCGGCCCTCTCCGATTTGTTTGCAACTTGACACTTATGATGGAAACTACCAATAAACACAATGTTCAATATCATATGACCAATTTTCATTACGATTGGTTTTTTTAACAGGGCGTACACAAAAACATTGATTTCTTTTTCAAAAAATCGCAATTCCAAACCCAGATGTCTGATTAAAATATAATGGTTGACAAAGTTGACAAAGCTAATGGTTGACAAATTTAGGAAAACTATTTGACTATGTAGGAAAAAAAACATTTTAGATACACTGTTAAAAACTCTTATAAAACAATGAATTTAATATTGGAAACTTATATCCCCTTCGATATTTTTTTGTGTATTTTGTTTTTGGAAATCCCCTTTGAATTGAGTTTGACATATAGTGGTGCCTAGGGTGGATGTATGGGAAAAATTTCATCATCGAATTTCAAAAACCGACCATATACTTTTTATTTATTGGCTCAAAAAATTATCTGGGCAAAGTTCCAGCTCGATCGGACATGATTCAGGGGGGCCTCAAAGCGCTCAAAGTTTTAATTTTTTTAATCCTTGAAAATCTTCCAAGGGGGGAGTAAAGGAAATTTGGAAAACCGAAACTTTTTTTTGACTTAAAAATGCATAAAACGTCGAGATCTGGTGTTGTCACGAAGAAAATGTTTTGGGTAAAAATGAACACAAAAATTGGGTGGGTTATATCTATGATATAACCGCAAGGTTGACTACCTTAGCTTAGCAATCATTTGTTTGTATTGATTAAATTTTTAATTGAATGAAACATTTTCCGAATTCAATTGAATTCAATATATTTGCTTTGTGAGTTAAAAGATTGTATAATGCCATGTAAGGTTCATGCATTGTGATAGATTATGTTCTTCGTTACAAGTAACTTTAATGACAGTCGTTTTACGTTTGGTATAATGCCCAAAGCAAAATATGTGAACGGAAGAATTAACAAACGTCATCTTATTCAGCCTCTTCAGACCCAGACATCTTGGTTTAGAAGTATGTGTTAGGCAAACACATTTCAGTCGGAACAAAAATGCCCCCGACTTGCATGTATTTGCAATGTCAATTTCCCTACGCTCCATGGATTTGAAGTCTGTGTTAGAGAAACACATTTTAGTCGGAACAAAAAAAAACCCGATTTTCATGTATTTGCAATGCAGATTTATCCAACGCTGTTTGGTTTTGATGGCTGTACCGAGGAATCCGTAAATCGGGCCAATCGAAACGAGACAGTCAGGGCGTTTAGATAACGCTCAACATTTCACAGTTATTCAATTGTTTATCTGATGAAAAACAACATTTTATTAATTGCGATAGGAGCGTAGAAATATTCCCTATCAATTGATGCAAACATCTTTCCGATCCAGAAAGAAATGCTCGAGTTATAAGCATTCGGAATCTTTCATTTTTTCCTGCATGTTCTGTGTATGGTGTAGGATTTCGGAAATTATTTAAGAAAGTAGAGCACATGTACTAGTTTCAAATATATATATTCTCACGTTCCGTACAACAACTAATCACACTCACTGTTCGTCCACTTCTGTTCTACTGTCTCCGAAGTTCACGGTCACCGCATGACATCCCATAGGGTAGCCAACTGTACCACTCAATAAGGGTCGGAGCTAGGCACGATCCGACATATGGGTTTTAATTTTACCTCCATATACTCCGGTTAGACGTTGTCCCACGTCAAAAAACAGACAGTATAAACCGAACGACCCGTTCTCGAGCGGGGTTTTATTTATGAAAATTGAAATAAATCTATTCATATATCAATTCATTTTTAACACAATTGCTAACATGTATAATTTTTCACAATCACACGATCGGTCACTTTATATGAATCTAGCTGACCCGGCACACTTCGTCCCGCTCAAAATTGTTTTTTTTTCAACCTTCAAACATTCACGTTTTCTTACTATGAGAAAGTTCATAGGTCCAATCGCAGAACTGTTCATTGATTGTTCTACTATTCGACCCCGTTGAATTTACCTTTTACTATAAAATTCCTAGTATTCCTAACAAAACTCATCATTATAATATCAGATCATTTTCAGACACAATTGTCGTTTAAGATTTTTCAACCACTTGCAAATAACATGTTTCTTTGTTACATGGAATAAATGTTTTATACAGAAAATATGATAGAATAAAAACAGACCTAAATCGGACAATTCCTTCCTCGAATTATGCTCTTATCAACACATCCGGCGATCTTTTTTTTGGTATAGATAGAAGAAGATATAGGAGTGCGTCTCATCACAATCAAATCCATTTCCAGTTTCGAACAAAGATCAATTTCGCTTGCGCAAACATCAAATGGACTAACGGCACTTGTCACTGTGTAATTGTAGAACATATGGGAATTTATTTCTCCGAATTTTCCCTTTTTCCTTCAGAGTTTTCCGAAATTTTTCAATTGTCATGTTTGGTTGGAATATTTTTGGTTGAAATATGTGTAATATTTATATGGGACACGCTCTCCATTCCAGAGGAGGGAGGGGTGTAATACCATTATAGAAACATTTCTCATACCCAAAAACCCTCACATCCCAAATTGTGCTTGATTAGTTCTCGAGTAATGCAAAAGTTTGTGTTTTGTTTGTATGGCAGATAACACCCCCCCCCCTTAGAGAGGGGGTGGAGAGTCTAACCACCATAGAAACATTTATTGCACCCTGAAATTTGCATATGCATAATTTGGTTTCATTTGCTCGATTAATTCTCGAGTAATGTAGAAATTTGTGTTCAACTGCCGCCGCATGTGTCGTCATTTTTGACCAATCAGAAGTGAATATATCCGTTAGTATAGGGGTTGAGAATTTTCAATTGTTCGATAGTTAATTTCATGACATATATTATTTTATACGACAGCTATGGAGGATCATGGACGAACACGGCTTTCCCCGAAAGCTGACAAGACTGATTCAGGCAACGATGAACGGTGTGCGGTGCAGTGTGCGGATCTCAGGTGAGCTGTCGGAATCATTTGAGACTCACAGGGGACTTCGACAAGGCGATGGAATCTCCTGTCTGCTCTTCAACGTGGCGCTGGAAGGTGTTATGCGGAGAGCGGGCTTCAACATGCGGGGCACGATTTTCAACAAGTCTAGTCAGTTTATCTGCTTCGCCGACGACGTGGACATAATCGGAAGAACACATGCGACGGTAGCCGACTTGTATACCCGACTGAAACACGAAGCAGGGCTGATTGGGCTTGGGATCAATGCGTCTAAGTCTAAATACATGCTAGCTGGAGGGACTGATCGCAACAGAGTTCTTCTTGGTAGTAGTGTTGTGATCGACGGAGACGAGCTCAAGGTTGTAGAGGAATTTGTCTACCTTGGCTCGTTGATAACAACTGACAACAACAACAGCCGTGAAATTCGAAGACGCATTGTCAATGGAAGTCGTGCCTACTATGGGCTCCGCAAATCCTTGAGGTCCAACAAACTCCGACTCCGTACGAAGTGTACCATGTACAAATCCCTAATTCGACCGGTTGTTCTCTATGGACACGAAGCATGGACGATGCTTGAAGAGGACTCACAAGCGCTTGGAGTTTTCGAATGCCGAGTGCTCAGAACAATATACGGTGGTGTACAGGAAAGCGGAGTATGGAGAAGGAGAATGAACCACGAACTGGCGCAACTCTACGGCGAACCCAGCATTCAGAAAGTCGCCAAGGCTGGACGATTGCGATGGGCAGGGCATGTTGCAAGATTGCCGGACAGCAGCCATGCAAAGATGGTGTTCGCATCGAATCCGGTAGGAACAAGAAGGAGAGGAACCCAGCGAGCGAGGTGGTTGGACCAGGTGGAGCAGGACTTGTCAAGAATCGGTGCAGCCGGGAGTTGGAGAACTGCAGCCATGGATCGGGATTATTGGCGAAAAATTGTGAAGAAGATCTAATCTCTCAATGGGATGTAGTATCATTATAAATAAAAAAAAAAATATTATTTTATTCAATGTAAAAAATGGTTATGGAGTGCCGAAATCAATTGACGCAAAAAATTCTTCAATCCATCATGAAATGATTGAGCAATAAGCGTTTGAAATTGGATAATTTTCACGATGTGCTCAATTTTCGATTTTCGACGCAAATTAACCGAAGGTCAACCGCGAGTGCATGAGCACTCCAACCATTGCGAAATAAATTAATCAATTTATTCCTAAACCTATTCAATTCCATTTCCATTCCACACTCGTTAAAGCTCGTTATCAATTGCGGACAGTGGCATCATCCGCAAGTACCGTAAAACTGCGCTTCCACCGGCAAAAATGGCAGTAATCAACTATCAAGCTTGCCGGCGAGAGTCCTGCCGAGCATCGTTTCGCCGTTTCGTATCGCTACCAGCGGGCGAGAGCCGAGCTTCTTGTTTACACTGATGTCCGAGAACATGGTCCTCCCGTTGCCGATTTGGCTTCCCCAGTGCTTCCGATCCGGAAGTCATTGCCAGCGAGCAATATGCATTGGACGCGGTCCGTTAATGAATAGCCACACGAAGCGGGAAGGCGGCCTATAGAGAACCTCCGAGAACTCCCTGTCGTGTGCACTAAAATGAAACTGAAGCCAACGAACCGAGTCATTATTTGCTGCCGTTCGAATGCCACACATACGATCCCTTATCCTGGGGATGGTTGGTGGTGGGGCTCAAGCTTGGTTAGGGAGGGGGCGAAAAATATGGCAATACCAGTAGCATCGAATATATATAAATTTGCATTTGATTATGAAATCTATTTCTCTAAATTCTAATTTGGGAATGGACAGCGCGCGGAGAGACTCGAATTGGAGCGGATAACAACACACGGAATACCATTCCGGAATTGTCGTGCTTGTTGTCGCAGCCGTGAACCACCGGCACAGAAGAAACCCTCACACCCTGGACCGTTCATACGCTCGCCGGGTCCACTGCTGCCATGTCCGTAACGAGCGTAGTAGCGTTGTTACCGGCAAGGAAATAAACGAAACCGAGGATTGAATTTCATTCTCCATTCATTTTCACCGATTCCACCCCGACGACTGTATCGGGTTTTGTTCCAGGCAAACGGAAATCTCCTTCTTCACGGGACATGGGGTCGTACGATTAGTACGCGGCGGCAGTTGCCAAGCAGCACCGAGGAGAATATGGTTGTGCACTAGCTTTTCATTTGCACATACCATCCGAAGAGAGCAGTCAGCTAAAAATATGCCTTGAAATGGACTATCTTCTCCGATTTTCGATGTTGTTCCCACTTACCAGCTGCTGCTATTACCAGTCTGGGGCTCAGCGGTGAAAGTGTTGCCATATCTTCATCCAGAAACTATTGCGAAAATTTCGTTACCAAAGCAGCACTGCTGCATATTCACACGAGTACCCGCGTAACACATCTCTGATGCTACTTCGAGTACCGACATCGAATAGAGGCATCAGTAGCTGCAACTGTCGGATAAGATTCCATTCCACAGCAACAGCAGCAACACAGCCTCCAGACTCCGAGGATGACCCCCAAATAGTACCAGCTTAAGATGAAAATTTATGTACATAAACTTGATAGTATT
Source organism: Toxorhynchites rutilus septentrionalis (assembly GCF_029784135.1). NCBI lineage: Eukaryota > Metazoa > Arthropoda > Insecta > Diptera > Culicidae > Toxorhynchites > Toxorhynchites rutilus. Next base: position 69,575,370 of record NC_073746.1, on the reverse strand, counting down.
CCATGTTCTGCTCGTCGCACGGTGGGCACATGTTATGTTACGTTGCTTTGTTGTTACCAATTTCTGGAAGGAAATTAGACTAGCTTCTGGGGGTTAAGTGAGGGTCAGTTTTTACCACTCACTACTGCTCATTGAAATGATGTGCCGTCATACATATATGTGTGTGTGTGTGCGTGTATGTGTCTAAGTGTGGGTGGTCTGAACCTGCTAAACTATCTGCAAATACGAGGAGATAAACAATCGTTATGGTAATCATCGACGAGAAGATTCGATGGGTCGAAGCAGAATTGGATCACAGAATCGTGCACTCGCATTTTGGATTACGAAAAGCAAAACCATCGAATGCAGAGGAATAGTGAAGGAGGAGAGCGGCTATTGATCCGTTTGACCCGCTGTGGAATGTGGTGATAACTTCAAGAATTGGCTGCAGTTTCTGGTGAGTACGGTAGCGTTTGAAATGCCATTTGATGCGTTGGTTGTGGAATTTTTGAGGCCTTGTTACCGGACGCATTAAGATATGCTGTTGTTGATTCGAAGCCTCACACGATTGGGGAATAGATTGAGTTTCTACCACCAACTCATGGGCACATCTAGTCAATATCAGTCCTAGGCGTTTCCGGGTCAAGCACAGAGTGAATTGGAAACTAGTACGAATAGGTTCATGCCACTGATAATATTGGAGTTGCAGTCGATGTCGGATGGATAAAGCAAACATTCAACGAGTTTTAGTTAGTGTGACTTTAAGCAGAATGAAACCTAAATTGAACAGGATTGATGTATATTTAAGTCAGTTTTGAATTACTAACCGCACAAGCTCTGTGCAAAGCTTCTTTTCTATGTTCGACGGAGAGCATTATATCAATATATAAAATAACCGTAGTGTTTCCGACTTTATTAACTGTCGGCCATAACATTGATGTTTGAGTCTGCAATTTATGAACTCATCTGACTTTCTTCAATGCATCACCATGTTTTTAGTCGAATCAACATTTTTCAGCAATGAATAACCTTGGCGATCATTCGTCTTCGTGAAGTCGAGGCCGCCGGGTGTATTTTCTCCCGTCTGGTGATACCGTTATCTTGTGATACTGTTGTGATACCGTTACTTTCGCTGCTGGTGAAATAATTGTTTCACCCAAACGGGATTTTTGAACTGCAATAGTGTGAAGCAAACAAAGCGGAAGGAAGAAGACCTGGATCGCGGGCGCTGTGTGCTGGCGTGTTTATCGCCATATCATCGTCATCGAAATCATCATCCACTGTGGAGCCATACACCGTTGCAGCTGTGCTGTACGATCGACACGCGGTTTGCTGGGAACCGTTCTAATTCAACCGCACGGGTGTGCGATATAATTATATTTTTTATTAGATTAAGGTTTTTAGTTTAAGAAATAATCAGAGAAAGATTGAGAAATTACTGAAAAATTGTACATCTGCCACTTTATATGGCAGAATGCGGAGAACCCATTGACATGGAGATTGAATCCACTGTCTATCCCTCCACATCTACGGGAGGTGGGAAGTCTCGCTCTCCCTCTCGCTCCCACTCCCGTTCTCGCTCCCCCTCTCGCTCCCGCTCCCGCTGAACTCCCGATCACGCCACCCAACCCTGCTGTTTCCGCTTCCGCTCAACAATCGACCCCGCTTTCCTCTCCTGTTGTGTCTCCACCCCGTGTCAAGGTTTATCCAGAAAATGCAACTGGAACTGGCCCATGGGTTGTTTTCTTCCAACCTAAACCTAAAGGAAAATCTCTGAATGTCATCATGTCAGATCATGAAAGATTTGACAAAAAATTATTCCTCCGTGGTCGAAATTTCCAAGGTTCGCCCGAACAAACTGCGTGTTGTCGTGGCTGATCGGAAGCAAGCTAACGAGATTGTTGTCGACAAGCGGTTCATTTTAGAATATCGCGCATACGTGCCCTGCCATAACGTAGAAATTGCGGGAGTGATTACAGAAACGGGTCTGACGTGTGAATTTATTAAAAAAGGAAATGGAAAGTTCAAGAAGCTCCCCTCGATGGAAGTCGAGATCTTGGACTGTCGCCAATTATTATACGCTTGGACCGTGATGACAGATACGGAGGGGTGCTATTGGGGATCAATAAGTGCCACTCATTTTTTCGAATTGACCTTCCACCTATTGGAGGGATTGAAGCTGTTGCTTGTCATGCAAACATCAGAGGCAAAGACCTCTGTATTGTCAGCTTGTATTGGCCTCCGAGAGCTGCGGTTAGCCGCAAGCAACTTGTTGACATGTGCTCACTCCTTCCTGAGCCAAGATTGATCTTGGGAGACTTCAATTCTCACGGAACTGCCTGGGGGGAACAGTACGACGACAATCGTTCATCGTTGATATATGACCTTTGTAACAGCTTCAATATGACCGTTTTGAACACTGGGGAAACAACACGTGTACCTAAACCTCCTGCTAAACCAAGTGCTCTTGACCTCTCGCTTTGCTCGAATTCATTATCGTTAGATTGCAAGTGGAATGTAATCCAGGACCCCAACGGTAGTGATCACTTGCCAATCAAAATTTCCATCACCATTGGGTCGAATTCTTCTGAATCTATAAACATGGCATATGACCTCACAAGACACATTGACTGGAAAAAATATGCGGACGCGATTACTCTAGCCATCAATTCCAGAGATGGTTTACCTCCATTGGAGGAGTATAACTCCCTTTCTCGTTTGATCTATGACAGCGCAGTTCGCGCTCAAACGAAACCCATTCCAGGTTCCACCATTTCCCGAAGGCCTCCCAATCTATGGTGGGATAGCCAATGTTCTAAGCTTTATATAGAAAAATCGAATGCATTTAAAGCTTTTCGGAAACGTGGAACTCCTGAAAATTTTCAAACGTATTTAGCCCTTGAGAATCAGTTCAAAAATTTGATCAAAGGGAAAAAACGTGCTTATTGGCGAAATTTCGTGGGAGGTTTGTCACGAGAAACGTCAATGAAAAAATTATGGAAAGTGGCTCGAAACATGAGAAATCGCTCTTCAACGAATGAAAGCGAAGAATATTCACATCGATGGATTTTTAATTTTGCACGAAAGGTTTGTCCCGATTCCGCTCCCGTGCAAAGAATTGTTCGAGATATACCACAAGATAGGTGCGATCTTGATTCCGAGTTTTCGATGGTAGAATTCTTTCTTGCTCTCCTTTCATGTAACAATTCTGCTCCGGGATCGGATAGAATTAAGTTCGACTTGCTGAAAAACCTCCCTGATGTGGCGAAACATCGCTTGTTGAATTTATTCAATCGGTTTCTGGAGCATAATATTGTTCCAGATGATTGGAGACAAGTGAGAATTATAGCTATTCAAAAACCCGGAAAACCTGCGTCCGACTTCAATTCGTACCGCCCAATAGCAATGCTGTCTTGTATACGGAAATTGTTGGAGAAAATGATCTTGTTTCGCCTTGATCGATGGGTTGAAACGAATGGCCTACTCTCAGATACACAATATGGGTTCCGCAGGGGCAAGGGGACGAATGATTGTCTTGCGTTGCTTTCTTCAGAAATTCAAATGGCTTACGCCGGAAAAAAACAAATGGCTTCAGTATTCTTGGACATAAAGGGGGCCTTTGATTCTGTTTCAATAGAGGTTTTGTCAGACAAATTACACTCTCGGGGTCTTCCGCCTCTATTGAATAATATGTTATATAACTTGCTTTGTGAGAAGCATTTGAACTTTTCTCACGGAGATTCGGCAGTAAGTCGGGTCTCTTACATGGGCCTCCCCCAGGGCTCATGTTTAAGCCCCCTTTTGTACAACTTCTATGTAAGCGACATCGACAATTGCCTTACACAAAATTGCAGCCTAAGACAACTTGCAGATGATGGAGTGGTGTCTGTCGTAGGATCAAACGAATCCGACCTGCAAGGACCCTTACAAGATACTTTGAACAATTTTTCAACCTGGGCCATTGGGCTAGGGATCGAATTCTCCACGGAGAAAACAGAGATGGTGGTTTTTTCTAGGAAGCATAGACCAGCAAAACCAAAGCTTCAACTTTTGGGTAAACCGATCACTCATGCTATGTCATTCAAGTATCTTGGGGTCTGGTTCGACTCCAAATGCACTTGGGGGCCCATATTAGGTATCTGAGTAAAAAATGCCAACAAAGAATAAACTTTCTCCGTACAATTACCGGCACCTGGTGGGGAGCCCATCCCGAAGATCTTATAATGTTGTATCGAACAACTATTCTCTCAGTGATGGAGTATGGCAGTTTCTGCTTTCAATCAGCTGCCAAAACACACCTCATTAAACTCGAGCGAATTCAGTATCTTTGTCTCCGTATTGCGTTGGGATGTATGCCCTCAACGCATACCATGAGCCTCGAGGTTTTGGCAGGCGTACTCCCACTAAAAGATCGCTTCAATTTATTATCTCTTCGGTTCCTCATCCGGTGTAAGGTTATGAACCCATTGGTGATCGGAAATTTTGAGCAGCTGATCGAGCTAAATTCTCACTCTGGATTCATGAGCCCATATCATGAATTCATCTCCATGCAGGTTGATCCTTCTTCTTATATTCCCAACCGTGTTTGTTTTCCTGACTACATCAATTCCTCTGTACATTTTGATCTGTCCATGAAGCAAGATATCCATGAATATTCAGATTATCAACGATCGAGGATCGCTCCAACGATCTTCGATGCAAAGTATGGGGGTATCAATTGTGATAATATGTACTTTACTGATGGGTCCACTATAAACGAGTTCACAGGATTTGGAGTGTTCAACAAAATTTTCAGCACCTCCCACAGTCTTCAGTTTCCTTGCTCAGTGTATATTGCTGAATTGGCAGCGATACACTGGGCGCTGGACAGCGTCGCCTCACGACCTGTTGAACACTATTACATTGTAACGGATAGTCTTAGCTCCGTCGAAGCTATCCGTTCAGTGAGGCCGGAAAAGCACTCGCCGTACTTCCTTGAGAGAATACGAGAAAATTTGAGTGTTTTATCCAGACGCTGTTATGTCATTACCTTTGTGTGGGTCCCTTCTCATTGCTCAATTCCGGGTAATGAGAGGGCTGACTCATTAGCAAAGGTAGGTGCGATTGAAGGCGATATTTATCAGCGTCAAATCGCCTTCAATGAATTTTACTCTTTAGTCCGTAAAAATACCATCGCTAACTGGCAACGCAAATGGAACGAAGGTGAATTGGGCCGGTGGCTCCACTCGATTATCCCTAAGGTTAGCCTCAAACCATGGTTCAAAAGTCTGGACTTGAGTCGGGACTTTATTCGCACCTTCTCCCGACTCATGTCCAATCACTGTTCGTTAGACGCGCTACTCTTTCGTTTCAATCTGGCCGGCAGCAATATCTGCGTTTGTGGCCGAGGTTACCACGACATCGAACACGTTGTTTGGTCGTGTGAGGTGTATCTTGTTGCCAGATCGAATTTAGAGAACTCCCTTCGGGCTAGAGGAAGGCAGCCCAATGGCCGGTGAGAGATGTGTTGGCTCGGTTAGACCTTGATTACATGTCCCAAATATATGTTTTCCTTAAATCTATCGATGTTCGTGTGTGATTATCCTTATATCCTTATACCCTCCATTTCTTCCTTTATGAGTAATTGGTCCGCTTGCTATAAACAGGAGAATGAAATGTAAATTCACAATAGATGTACGAATAGATTTAAGAATTGAGTGTGTGTGATTATCAACATTGTAATAATTTCCTTATACCCCATCCTTTTCCTGAGAAAAATATGTCACCCTTCTAATCTCGAGTTCACCGCGAGTAATCGGTTTCCCACATTACTAACCATAGATTTAAGAAAATTGTTCATATATATAGTGTTAAAAATATATTTAAGATTTCGGCTCCTTTAAACTTATGCAACTGAGCCTGTAAAAATAAACGAATTTATAAAAAAAAAAAAAAACTCATGATCAGAATTGAGTTCATCAATTTGCGTTAAATTAATGGTTTAGCTATGTAAATCTGATTGAAATGGTATGCAAGCATGATGTTTATAATATTTGTAAGTGTTTAACCCAGAAAAGATCTGAATACGTGCCAAATAATCATCAGCTCGAATGAGGGGTGTATTGACACCAAGAGATGGCATATTTTATAATCCTTTAAAACATGTGATTCCGCAAAAATATACTATAAAATTACTGTAAATCATGAAAATGACAATTTTATTTATATGTTTTGAAACATTCGAATACCTGATTTGACAAACGTGTGCTGAATTAGAGCATTCAAGAAAGTGAACAAACTATGATCATATTTTCGACTGGACAAACCAAAATCATTTACCTTATGAATTTATATAAAAAAACTTCTCGGGGTTGGAAGAAATTTTCGAAGTTTCAGGCGAAACAATATATTGCCACGTGGAAAACGCAGAGAGTGAGGTGCATTGTTTCCGGGTCAAAGTGTCTTCAAAGTCATGACAGATATAATAAAGTTGTGTTCCTCGGCGATGAAGATGAAAGTTTGGACACTACCCTTCTAAATTTTTTGAACCTTGTGGCAACTATTCAAAATCGCAATTTTTATTAGTAGATGACCAACTTTATTCACAATTGATTTTTTAAAGGGTGTATCCAATTCAATTGTCCTTTTTTGGCAAAAAAAATCGTTACCCTAAATTGTTGAGAAATCAATGAATTGTTTAGTAAAAATAACATTTTAAATACATCGTTATAGAATCTTACTCAAAAATCAATATTAAAAATATTGATGGCTGATAGCATGGCCCCATATTATTTTTTATAAATCATTATAAATAGATCAGTCGTAAATAAAACTGGTAATAAAATTGTATAGTGAAAATAGTGATGTTTGGTACCTGCGACCATACGTATAAAGTTTTAAAAAATTGAAGTATCGGGGCAGCGGTTGATTGCAAAATTCCGCAAAATTACGATGAGAAATCTCTAATATTTTGCGAGCACGTTAAATACTATATAACGATATGGAGCTCACCTGGTGAGCATTGTTTGCCTTTACCATCGTAATGGACTGGTTTTATTGTCGTGTTTCGCGCCCTCCATCAGACATGAGCTCATAGGAAAGCACCCCGTTAATGTTTTTCTCTTACAGTCCGATTCCGGGTGACCTGTCATGACCTCATTTCTGGGTGGTTCATCCATTTCAAGGCTTATGAAAAATGCATCACACCTGGGATGCTAATGGAAATGTATCAGATTTTAGGTGCGCTTTTTTGGAATCGAACATTAAACAAAAAACAAAAAAGCTGGCATAGTGAAAGGGATGCTGGAAACAGGCTTGGAAGCACTCTCGGTCCCACAGGAAAACGTAAGTTGCGAGATGGTTTTCGGTTTTCGCTGTGCGGATTCCGCTATGCCGAGTTGCACTGAATACAATGGAGATGTGCGAAATGAATTTACGCCGTGGAAAAGAGCGCGCGTCGATTCGGGTGAAAGGATGCTTCGAGCGGAAAACTAGCAAAAAACGAGACGAAAAGGTGTTTCAGGCTTAGCCACTTTCACCGCTCACCACTCGGAGAGTGCTGCTATTGTGCAAGCGAGCTACGGAGAGGGATATAAATTATGCAAATTATAAAACTGTGCTGTTCCGGTTGGTGGGAGTTCGTATGGCTTTAAAATAGTTTTATTTGTTATCCGTAAAACGCGACGGTATTTCATCGACAGAGAAGAAACTACCTATGCATTTGTAAAGGAATGAAATAAAAGTGGACTTTAAAAGAACTGTATTTTGTAACACATTAAAAAGCTGCGTGTTTGCTTGCAAATATCAGAACAAATTATAATATGCTTTTCTTTCCTTCACATAACCTTCGTTAGACAATGGGAAGTAGCAACTGAAATCATCAGAACACATATTCAACTCTTACGATGAACAGCATCGAAATCGAGGCCACATAAATTCACACAGGTAATACCCCCACAAAACTCAGATATTGTGTCTACTCCGTAACGACCCGTATTTTCGGTCCGGGAAAAGAGAGCAAAAGTTGAACTTTCAGTCCTAAAACGAGACAGCGGTGACGTATGAATATTTCATCGTTTCCAGAGCCGTGGAGCACTTATGCATAGATTCACCACACTCCCCGAAGCAGACAACTCTGTAACAAGATTGAGAAATGGTAATGAAATTAAATTTTGCTGCTTGCATTTTTAATCAAATGCTTTGCATACATTCCGTCTCTCAATCAGTCATGTGGCAAAAGTTGGGCAGGCTTGAGGGGAGGACGGCGGCCGGAGCGATATAGTGAAAGCTCCGAATTAGAACGTATTGTGTACGGAAATGCCTGATTTTTGGGTTGTTGCACAGTTGGGACGGAATGGAAAATCGGCATGCCGGTTGATAGAATTCTCTGACAGCCTCAGTGCAACATTTCAAACAGAATTTTTGAATGATTACGGAACGAGAGTGGTTGGATTGTTTTGGACTATCGTTCATTTGAATTTACATGCACTGCCATTAGTTTATACTCGCATGGAAATCCATTAATTATTCTACCATTCTAAAAATAGTAGACGAAAACAGCAATACCAAATATGTTATAATGGAAGCTGCCTCCCAACACCGTCACTGATTGAAATAAAATAAATCAATTGCCGTTGTCCTTTGGGGGAGCTCCGAAAGAGAACAGAACTTCCCTGAGACAGATGTCAGCCAAACTTTTACTTTCGCTCGGAAACTTTATCACCCTGGTTCAGACAACGTCGTCAGGTGAAGCATCCATTCCGGCTCCTCGTACGAAATTTACGACAAGTGCTGGTCCCCCTATATTGCTCACCTGTGCGGGAAGATTTTCGGAGCGAAAAGTGATGCTGTCAAATTTTTACGATCACTCATCTGGGGCGCTATAAATGAGACGACAGAAGCATTCTCGGCGTATGTCATGTTTCTTGTTAATAAAAAAAAAGAAGATGTACGCTCGATTAGCATGAGGGATGATGCCGGAGAATTTAGCAGACCAAAATGATGACGTTTTATGAATATTTTTGGAATTACTTGTAGCGGATGAACATGGAATATGTTTCATATGTATATTTTCATGAACGATAATTTAGTCATAATTCACAATGGTGCATGATGCACAAAGCGTGTAATTTCACTTATCCGTTGTGCGTGAAGTCGATTGTCGCTTGTAATAGTTATGTCACCCAAGAATAATAGCAGACTCGAGTAGGACGAATTTCATTCCAATTCGACTGGCGATTGCACAATGGTCCAGGAGATGCATTTAAGTGGAAATTATCATTTAAAGCTCGGCAGTTATTTTAGACAACAATTGTCTTCGACAAATTTGTTACATATGATAGAGCGCTCATTGTCATGTTACCAAAAATAGGGTGACCAAAATTCTCGATGAAATAAAAAATCTTACTTTCTTATTTTTCTAGATAGAGGTAAACATAGTTCGACAATGTTATAGTCCCAGCTATATGAGACATCTTTGTAGAACAAAGTTTTTTTTCTATCTCTTGAAAAAACCGATATAGCGCCTCTCTTCTAAGTTTCGTGAAGGTCACTATGAAATAAACTGTTTTATTGCTCTATCTTTTATATTTCAAATTCTACATACGAACTGTCTTCTAAATACTTTTGCAACATACTAATACAAACATTTTGCGATGCAGTACTTGTCAATATCTCAACTTCACTCAAAGTTATTGATATTTCTTCCCAAAAAACACGATCTCTTCAAATACTCGCTATTCTTTCTGGGGCAAACATAAAAAATGTTTGTTGGCGGAATTCGAAAGAACAAATTTCATTCTATATGATATGTGATTTTCAAAGATATGTTATTTTTCGCATTTGAGTAAATTGAAACTGAAATCATGAGTTTTTGGGTGAAAACCCATCAATAACTTTGAGTAGGATTAAGATATTGACGAATTCTGCATCGCAAAATATTGGTATTCATAAGCTCTAAAAGTCGTACAAAGATAGTTTTGATGTAGAATTTTAAATATAAAATATTTTAATATTTTAAATATAGAGTAAAAAAAAGACGGGTGGGTAATGTCGGGGACATAACCTGAGTGACGTAGGACTATGCAAAGGGGACAGCTTTTGTTAAATATATATTTTAAATATATTGTTTTATTTTCTTCTCCTACGTGAAGAAAATAAAATCCTATCTACCTGAAAAATGGATTAGTTTACTGTTTACTCTTTATGAACATGTTGGTGGTTCTGAAAAGAACCTTTGGTGTTGTGTTTTTGCGTTTTTTTTATGAAGGTTCACCACCTAGCCCCGTACATGGAATACATCTTTATATTGTCTTTGATCCCCATGTACGTCCATCACGACCATTTGTTTTAGAAAGCATTGAACTGTTTTTCCTAAACTCTTTTTTGGAAGGTTTTATGGCCCTGAAAAGCGCCTTGTTTTATGGAATGGTTCCAATTTAGAAAACTTAGTACTCGTGGTTTTGAAAAAAACTATTTCGAACGCCCTCGATGCCGCCTTGTTCTGGATTTGCCACCAAAGCAGTTTGTATAAAGAACAAACTTTTTTCTTCTGCTACCTGCTGCCGTTTTGCGATTGCGTTTGCCACTCGCCACTCGCTGCAACTGCCTGTTGTCTTGATGTCCACCGAACCGAATGTGTTCTGTTCCGAATGCGGGTTTTCTTATCGTCGCGAGCAGCTTTGCCAGCTAACTCGATCACTTCGGCGGCCGGAACTATATAACGGCGGCTCGGCCTAGCTACCCTTGCGGGAAACTCCAGACCAACACGGTTCGAGCGGGATTTTCCCTTTCCCTTCACTTTACCTCCTTTGCCATGTCCAGACATGGCTGCTTGGGTTGGTTTGTTGATGTGTTGTGATGCGAACCGATGTGGTGTACGGTTTGAATGAGAATGATCGTTACGGCAGCGGAGCGGGGATTGCGTGCGCGTATAATATTGGATACGGAAATATCCTACTGATGGGGAAGAATAATCTTCAGAAGCTTTCCTGCTAATTACACTTGGTTGAAAAATTACAAAATTAAATGATTTTGATCGCTGTGTTACATGGTTAGAAAACATTAAAATAAACTCTTTCACATGAATGTATTTTTGAATTCCCAGAGGAACTGGCAGATTATTTTCCAGAAATGATTAGATCTTTCCGGAGCTTTCTCGATGCTGAGTGGCATCCAAACGGAAGGAATTCCGCGCGTGTATGTGTGTGTAGCGATGTCTTCCCGGGGAACCGTTTGTGGCATCACTCTCCTCCTGATGGATTTCCTTCTGGCCTAAGGTGCACAAACATGCTCTTGTTGATATTGTTCATGATAAACGAAGAGCTTTACCACAACTGCGACAACATGCTCCAATCGCTGTTCAATTAGAACTGAGTGGATTTCCGAGTGGCGCTCGCTTATATACCGATTGGTGATTTCAATAGCCTGTTTCGAGAACAATTTTAAGGCTATTGAAACAAGTTTTGACGTAGGATTACGTCTTTCGGGAACATATTGGGGTACAAATGGAAAATCGAAAATTGAGCACATCGTGAAAATTGTCCAATTTCAAACGTCTATTGCTCAGTCATTTTCAGCACTCCATAACATTTTTTTATATTGAAGAAAATAATATATGTCATGAAACTAACTATCGAACAATTGAAAAACCTCAACCCCTATCCTAACGGAAATACCCACTTCTGATTGGTCGAAATTGACGACGTATGCGGCAGGCCCCTAACAGAGACATCAAAACCAAGTTGCCTGGGGGAAATCGGCATTGCAAATATATTCGGTTTTCATCATATCTCGTACCACTCAGGTATCTTTTATCTAATTCGCATCATCCAACGACTGTTTACCATCTTTCTGTCATCATCATTCGGAAAACACTGGTGGGATGAACAAATAATATCCAACAACCAAACAAAACCGCCCTTTTCAAGGACACCAAATCATTATCAAAGAGTTTAACGATGTATCTCTTCAAACATATATAAAATCAACAGATAGTCTAACGGAATCCTACGTCAACTACGCGGTCGTGTTTCAGACACAACCCCCATGTGACATTTTGGATCAAAAAGTAACAAGTATATAACGCGTAGACATTTTATCTTTCGAATGAAGTGTTTATCATACCATTTCGTTCAGTTGTTCAGGAGATTTTCAAAAGGAATTTAACAGAATAGGCATCTAAATGTAACTATAGGATATGTAGAAAAATAATAAAATCATAACCATATTAATATAATGTTTATACTATACTTTTTATCAATTTATAGTACAAATGGTTTGTACTGGAGTTTTTTACGAAAACCGTGTAATGTGCTATTGTTGTCAATTCGTCCTCAAATAGAATAAAATTTCACTAGATCATGTAAAAGTTATCTACAAACTAAGTTTGATCTTCATTTAATAATTCATCCGCAAGTTGAGCCTCGCGAGAAACTCAAAAACGGCACATTGGGCGATGAACGTGTTAAATGCGTCTCCTGGACCATTGTGCATTGGCAACAACATCTTAGATAGCAGTGGAACGTTGTGGTTGTAAACACATGGATCTTCTAAGCAACTTTGCATACTTGGAATATTCAAATAGGAATTAGACTGATTTTTGAAAAGAGCCTAAAACAATTCTTGATTTTTAACAAAAACATATAACTCAAAAATTATAACGCCTACAAAATTCTGCTAAAGGATGAAATGTAGGAAATTGTATATGTTAGACATGTTCTTGAGATGTTTCTAAATAGAAAAGGCGGGTGAGTAATGTCGTGGACATAACCGGAGAGACGTGGGACCTTCTCACTCCCTTCCTCCACTTTTCATTCGGCGAAAATATCTCGATGCTAATAATGATGGGCACCGTAGCCCCCGCCGGCAACTAGTTGCTAGCGGACTGACTGTGGAATTGTTGATACTACAAATTTGAACCACATAACGGACAATGTATACATCTATTTCTCTCAATGCAACTTTTTCTATTTCTATTTCCCAGGCACATTGATTTTGAAGTCAGTGTTAGGGAAACACAGCTCGGTGGAAACAAAAATACACCCTACTTGCATGTATATTTGCAAAGCGGATTCCCACAGGTACATTGGTTTAGAAGTCTGTGTTGGGGAAACCGTAAAGTGGGTCAATGAAAACTTGGCAGTTACGGCGTTTAGATAACGCTTGACATTTTACAGTTATTCAACTGTTTATCTCATGGAAAATAACATTTTATCTATTGTGATAGACGTGTAGATATATTTCCTATCAATTGATGCAAACATCTTTCCGATCTATTAAGAAATGTTCGATTTATAAACATTCGGAATCATTCATTTTTTCCTGCTTGTTCTGTGTTTTGGTTTTCATTTCATCCCCATATACCCCGGTTAGACGTAGTTCCACGTCAAAAAAGTTAGCAGAGCATGTAAATCGCGATAATTTATACATAAAAATGTTACGTATTAAATATTAATATGAAAAAGTTGTTGTTCGAAAAACTTTTTCGCTGTAAAAGTTCCCATCTTCCGAAGTATGAATGACTTGTTGGAAATTATTAGAGCTATTCTGCCCATGATTTCATAGGCGACGTAATCAAGGAAGAAGATTATTAGTGTTGGGAAAACGCATTTTTGTTGTGTTTTTTGACGTAGGACTACGTCTTTGATTTCTATATAGGGGGGTCACTCTACGAAAAATGTAACGTTTATTAAGAGTTTTCAAATGCATATTACGCAGAATCGTTCTTACGATATATGTTATAATATATACCGTTAGACGGCAAATTTATCCAGCTTTTTTTTTGTCTGAGACATCAACAGTGGAAATAATAAAACAAGTGAGCAATTTAACAAACAAAAGAGGTATGTTTTGCGAGCGGATGCGAAGATAAATCATGTATTATGCATTCTTTCTTCCAACTTCGTTCCCATGAATGTTGTATGTAACACAAAATTGCGTGCAATTCATGCGTTCTATCTAACAAATTAGCAAGATGTTAAAGTAATCAGATGCAAGACTCAAACTTCATGTAAGATTTCTCCAAAGTAACGAGAAAAGTGTCACCCATACAGTGATCGTTCATTAATTGGGAGGAAGCAGCGATTATCGTGCGAAGACTTATTCAGATCGGCATTACATCGCATCACAAAAATCAAACGAAATGAAATATTATTATTCTTCATGACTCATATTCATAATTCTCAATGACTTAATTCCGTCTATGATAGATTGGGCAGTAGAACCAATACGACTTGATTGTGATAGTCAGCAAACGAACATTATTTCACCGAGAAAGCTACTGCTCCCGATGCATAATAATAAGAATAAGACAATGGAAAGAAATCACAATAACATAGCTATCCATTAAAAATAAAGCAACTTCATGATTTCATGTATATTTTACCTCAAAATATCACGAAATCGTATTTTCAACTTGTTTTTTCGTTTCTTCCCCATAAATTTCATAATAAATGTAATCGATGACGATTCACAAATACTTCATCTACTATTCCACCCTGTTATGTGTCCCACTGATATTCATTAATCATTTTCAGTTAGACAGTTGAACTTCCTTCCAGAAGCTTATTCTCTACTTTTGGTCGTTGCAAACCGTTTGAAGGTTGTGAGTGCATACGAAAAAACGGCCCTTTTCAGGGCTACTATTTAGAGTTTCAAAAGAGTTAAACTAACAGATTTCTGAACAATGAAAAGAATTACATTTATAATAACCAAGTGTTCTGAACAATCACAGTCCTACGTCAAACAAACCCTACTCCTTTTTTTTGCCTACAAGCGTAACCATGCAAATTCCCAATGAAATAATCTGTCCAGTTGGCAAAAAGAGGGCCTAGGAGATTTTGCGGAATAAAACATGTTTTTTTTCCATTTGTATAACACTTGCGTGTATGTCGGTAGTTTCAGTTGTTATCGGATAAAATTAAAAAGGTTTGGAAGAAATTTAGTGAAATGTCTGGAAAAGGAATAGCACTTTTTTCCTGAATACTCTAGGGTATGAAAAGAACAGCAGGTTCGTGTTCTTTCAATTGATTGAATTTGTAAAGGCAATCTGCAATGTTGGTAATTTTAGCAACATGATTTACCAATATCACGATCAATCGCATAAAGATGGAGGAGTAACTTACACCAACGGTATGAGTAAATGGAATGTGGAATAATTCGATGTTGAATCCGAGGTGTTATAATGCTAAGAACCAATATTCTTTTAACTTTACTACTGATCTGAAACAATCAGAAATTATCTACTTGAAGATTCAAATGTAGAAATTTAGGTGATTATAACGTTAAAAAACACAATTGCTCCTCTTTGTTCATCGCAGTGCAGTATACAGAAAATAGTAATTATATGATGAGTGTTTCAATGGTTTCATATATTCATTTATTAGGAAAAACTAAGTAATGAGACACTATCGGTGATAGGTATAAACTGTCTTACTTCCACGATTTTCTCTGGATTTTGAAGATCACTTTAAGATTTTTACAGGTTTAACTTGTGATATATATCGTTCAATTTACAAAGAATTTTTTACTACTTACTTTACTTACTTACTCATCTATCTGGTACAATTCGCTATAACTTTTTTTATGTTCCAATTTTTTCCTCTCCTTCTCCTTCCATCCGGTTGATCTGTCAGGGTGATTGATCGATGATCTGAGTAGTGTTAGCCCGTAGCTTAAGCCGGATACCTACTGGTTTTCGTCACATACGGAAAACATGTAAAACTTGTTTTAGTAAGTCAAAAGGTTGTCACGCCATGCTGGAATGGGTCTATATATCTTCTCAGTATAGTTCAGAGGCACTCGAACATCGTCCGTTGTATTATGCACAACTGAGTTCTCACATGTGTGAATTTCATAACCGTTATTATTCAACAAGTGACTACCTAAAATGTGCCGACTACCTTTTGCCTCCGAATTTCCGAACAAAACAAACTTTCCGCAATTAACCAACACCCCAAAAAGTTACACACCAAACTGTCACTCAGTCGGTATGTCAATGGGGGATAACAAGCAGACAGTCACCGCCAACTGTTATTTATTTTTCGGTAACAATCATTCCCCAAATTTCCGCTAAACTTTTGCCTTCCGCCGCTTCCGCCACGATGGCGCACTTCGCAGCCGCGCTGATTGCCTCGGTAGCTGTCATGAAGCGCTCCCACTGCCACCCTTCCATGGAATGGGTAGACAGCGGATCTCAAATCAAGCCTTCAGCCATTTTTGTGAACAGAGAGAGAGAGAGAGCAAGAAGTAGAAGCAAAGTCACACAAAACTTACATTATCTTTGTAGTGTAGCGGCATATGGGCCGAAAATGCGGAGTATTATACACCCACACAGAAACAAAAACGTAGTAAAAAGTTGTACATTGCAACATTAGAGGAAAATAACCCAATGCGGTTGGAGTTGAGAAAGAGTTTAAAACTCGGAGATTCCGCGCAGCTTTCCTTTGCCGGGACTGCGTTAAGCGGATTCCTCTCAGTTAGTTTAAAGTTAGACTGTTCCATGTTAATCCCCGTAGATTTGCAGATGCTGGAGAAGACTACATTGGTAGACAAACGGGATGTACCTGTACAACAATAGCGGTAATATTCGACTGTGGCGGGGGGAACGCAACAACAAAGAAAAAGCAGACACAGCACACACGCCAGCCGAGACAGGCGTTTCCGGCAAAAAGATCTTTCTTTCTGAAAATTTTGCACAATTACATGACTCGGTGTACAGCCGGAAACGGCGAGGAAGCGACATGCTGGGAAAGGAAACGAAATGCAAAACACACGGAGGCCATATATTTTCGAGAAGTTGGTTCCATTTCACCTCAATTACCCTCTATTATTTACCCCGAAGTCATCCATCTATCTTGTCTAGGTTAATGTCTTCTTATGTCGTCTGCGGGTGGGTAAGAAGGCGGCAAATGTGGTCGTATTTTCACAATCACAGTGTTCCTGTGGGGTTCCGTCCCGGGCTGTTACCGCACCTATTGTCCTTTTCCCCCTCCCCCCTCACCTTTTTTTGCAGGTCTTTTACCATCCGTTTTGTGAGCCGAGGGATGAGCAGATTGAGGCAATGTTATTTCGGACGAATAACTCTGCAACAGAATGTCCCAATGATACTGACATGTGCAATGGGGCATTTAGATAATCCGAGTGAAAACAATGTTTATGTATTTCTTGATATTGCAACCGATTTAAGCACCCTCTGGCCAGCAATGGTATGTGCATGTGTGCAAACTTCAACCTGTCCACCATCTACACCCTTCCGGTGGAGACCACATTGAAATCAAGATAGTATAGTCCTGAGATACCCAAGCGTTAAACGTTAACGGAGAAAAATGCCTCCCACCTGGATGCGCTTTCTTTTTGCACTTTAGTAAGCTTTTCCGTTGTGAATAATAATGCTTCCATTGTAAGAAGCAGACATCGTATGTGTGTACTTGTAGCTTCACCTCAATAGCGTACATTTTTTTTTCGCTTGTGGAATTGTAATTTTCGAAAACATTAAAATCAAATTTCGATATCTGCAACGAAACATGCCGCCCTGTTGAAATTGAATCCCGAAGCGCTGCTTTCAGCATTTTAAACATTCATCATAAATCCTCCGACACGCTCTCCATAAATAATACATAATCCGTCCCGCTCGACAAAAAGCTTCGACACCGTTTCCCAGCACCAGAGAACGCGGGGGAGTATGGAAAACGTTTAAGACGAAAGATCTCTCCAAATCCTCCGCCGCTTTTAACGAACCTCGTGTTGTGTGTGTGTAACGGGGTACACTTCAACCGAGACGGTTTTGTGAATCGAGAACCGTGACAAATCAAGCTGCGAGCGAACGTGTCGAAATAAATCTTTCTGTAAACAGGTGAAGTGTGAACCCAGGTTTGACGTCTGTGCAAAACCGTTTCGAACCCATTCCGGTATATTTTGTTCGATTGACGAGTCGAGCTCCATCGTTCGCTGGGAAGCGGGAATGCATCTGCGTTGGGGATGTTGGATGACAGTCTATAAGCAGGGCTTGTAACGTTTATGAGATTCACTCACTATTATTGAGGGTTTAAATTGTCGACGTTCATTTAGTTGACTGTAATTTATTGTTTTATACATCAGGTATATACAGGGTTTTCCAACTTTAAATTCCGAAAGTAAATTGAAATAAAACACACTTAGAATTCGAATTTCGATGAAACTTTTATTTCAAATTAAAGTTTGGTTTATGCCATTATTTGTGAAATACAACATCAGTCTTCCGTGTTTCACAAAAAACACTGCGTCCGGGATAAACATGTCCACGCTGCTGTTCGCAGTTTTGTGTTTAAATACAAACATGATTTTTTCGTACCTATGTTTGAAAATGTGACATGTTTGTATTCGTTGTATGTTTGGACATACGATGTTTAATCCCAATGTTTCACATGATGTTCGAACATGGTGAACAGTTTCTCTTGCATTTTCACCCCAAGCACCGGCAGTGCGTAGAGTAGAAGAAGCGAATCGGACACCACACCACCACCACTCAACGCGTGGTGTGTTGGTATGTTGACATGGAGAAAATGCTTACCTATTATGACAATGGATGCTTCGTCTTAAATATTGGGCAAATTAAATAAACCTCTTTATCCGTTCTGAACAAAATAAACGTCGATTGATATCAGAGTTTTTCACAATTGATATCATTATTTAGTGCACGCATCAATTTATATATTGAATTCATGTAACATTCGCTATTATTAGCTATTTGAACAAGTACTAAAATTGAATAGAGCGTGGCGGAGATGTTTAGTTAACCACAACAAATTTTGATTACTATATTTCTATAATTTTAATCGAATATAAGGTACCACAATTATTCAGCAGTGACATGTTAGGCGTGACGCTAATCACTCGACCACGGGAGCAACCATTTTGGCTGGATCTTTGAATACAAATGGCCAATACTGCTTGTTCGCGACGAACGCGACCCGAGCTATAAAACGAGCGAAGAAGAGGAGAAGAAAGGATGATGCAATCGCATGCGCACATAGCATATGCAGTGCAGTGTAAGTGTAGCTTTTAGTTTTTTCCTTCATTCAGTTTGTGATAACATCGAGAAACTAATAGTGTGTTTTAGCCGCTGAAATTTCTCTGCTGGTTCTGCTGCGTGCCGCTGAAGGAAGCATCTAAGACTAATTTTTGGGTATTTATTTTTTTGGTCAGCATTTGTACGACGTCGCCCGCTGTGCAGTCGGTTCCCCAGACTTTTATTGCCAACATGCACGCAAAAAAATTCTCATAGAAAGCTTCTTTCTATTCAGAGAATGTTTCTCTGCACGAAACCAAGGATTATTTAATCAGACTTGCAAAATATGTATGAACTCATGGCCTCTCAGCTCATGTAATTTTTGTAATGCGAATTAAATTTCAAGTTCGTTTCTGTGAAAAAGTATTCTACGAAGAAATGTTTTGGGATGAATAATTTCTTTCCGTGTATGAAAACGAAACGAAACGAAAGCAATGAATACTGCGACATCGGGTGATATGTTTGTACATGATGTTCTTGAATTATAAACATCGTGTTTGTTTTCACATGTCTATGTTTGTGTATCATTGTTCGTGTTGGGGATAGACACTCAACACTAGCGAGAATCATGTTCGAATTCAAACAAAAACATGGAATTTTCACATCGCGTGGACATGTGTAAGTGTTTTTCGGAAGACTGTACAACATCATTCAAATGTCCACCTAGGGCTTCCTCGCACACCTTGATCCGGAACAGGTAATTTTCGATGACCTTTCGGCACATATGGGGCGGTATCTCGGTCATAACTTCACGAATGTTGTCTTTCAAATGTTCAAGAGTTTGCGGAGAGTTGGCATAGACACGGTCTTTCGCATAACCCCGCAAAAAAGTCTAGCGGGTTCAAATCGCATGATCTGGACGGCCAATTGGCATCACCAAAACGCGAAATTATGCGTCCCTCAAATTTCGTTCGCAATATGGCCATGTTCGGTCGTGTTGTGTGGCACGTGGCGCCGTCCTGCTGAGACCACATGTCATCCGTATCCATATCTTCAATTTGTGGTAAAAAAAAAATCGGTTAACATGCGGCCATAGCGCTCACCATTCACAGTTACCGTCTCGCCGTCCTCATTTTCAAAGAAATACGGCCCGATGACTCCACCAGACCATAATGCGCACCAAACAGTGACTTTTGGCGGATGCAATGGCCTCTCAACAATCACGTGTGGATTTTCTGAGCCCCATATACGGAATTTTTGGGTGTTCACATAGCCACCGAGCTCGAAATGTGCCTCGTCGCTGAAGAATATTTGATGCGAAAATTCAGCATTTTGCTGCTGTTGTTCGTTCACCTAATCGACGTATGCCCGACGCATTCCATGGTCACCACGCTCTAATTTTTGTACCAGTTGGACTTTATATGGATGTAGGTGCAAGTTCAAATGCAAAATTCTCCACAATGATGTGTTTGACAAGCCCAATTGCTGAGCACGCCATGGAATCGAAACATTCGGGTCATCCTCCACACTGGCAGCAACAGCAGCAATATTTTCGGCCGAACGCACATTACGATGATGCACAGGTCTCTCAATATCCGCTACGGATCCAGTTTGTTCGAATTTACGCACTACATTAGCGATTGTGTGCTCTGTAGGCCGTCCATGACGACCAAAATCCGTTCGTAATGCTCGAAGAACATTTGCCGGTTTTTCATCATTTTTATAGTATAATTTAACAAAACTAACACGTTGTGCGATGCTAAATCGATCCATATTGTAAAATGACGCTTATGACGATATGACGCTTTGGTTGATAGCTATGTCAAACGGTTGTCAGCACAGGGCTGTATACTTTCGGAAGCCCGAAATGGAAAACCCTGTACAAATAAAACATTAATTTCCGTACTAAAGCAAACTTTTAAATTTTCATTTATTTCATTTATTTTTTAATTTTATTGTTAATATTTACCTTCCACTACCCTTCAATTCTCGCTAAAATAATTAATTTCTCCCCAATCAAGGTTTATACAACGCGTATTTTTAGTTGTTTTGCAAATTATTTCGATACTTCCTGATATAATGCTTTTGCTTTGTGCAGCTTCAAGCTTCCGGGCACCATATACGTTTTTCGGTACACCCAGGGTTTTTACGCTGTTTTTTTTGCGCGTTTTTTTACGAGTTTTTTTTTACGCGGATTTAAGCTTGAGCTTGAGCTTGGGTAGACTGTACAACTCGTAGTTGCTCTCTGTGATTGACCTGAACCAACCAAATTGCACAAAGAACACACAGAATGATGCTTGGGACTAGCAAATCATTCTCGTTGTGCAATTTTCGGCGATTAGAGCTTTAAATGGTCAATAACGACGCCGGTCACGTCCTTACAGTCACCAGAGGAAGGGAAGGAATGTTTGTATGATAATCGCCGCCCGAAGGCCAAAAGGGTCACCTCTATAGCGTGGTTCCCTAGCGATTATCATGGAAGGGAAAATTGTTAGTGGGAATGGGTACGAATAATCAGGATTCACTGTGGTAAGTGATGTGATTCTCGTTCTCGGCGTAACGAGATTTCGAAAATAATATCCATTCTGACCTGAGAAGTCACTGAGAAAACTCAATTAAAAATTCTCGAACGATATATTCTCATTCATCACTCGTGCTGTATTTCAAATTTTTTAAAAATTGTTTCTACCGAGGTTGTTTTTGGCAACCTGAGAAGTCGCCGAGAAACTACTTTAATATTCCTCCAATAGGCAATATATTTTCCAACCTGAAAAGGTCATAGTAGGAAATCCTGACTTAGAGGTTTATCCATTTTTCTTTGCATAATAGCCTTTGCAACCATCCTCCCTAGGGGCCTGGTTCCTCTGCTTTGGTTCCCAATAGTTTCAGGTTCCTTCTCGGACATGCTACTATCGAGATCTGTCATTCGCAGGCGGAGCTCCAAGTGTAGAACCTTTAAAATGTGGGTTAACATAAATCTGCAATTCAAACCTAAGCCTGCATAAATGGGGAACGTAATCTGGAATCGACCAATTTAAAAAATGAGTGGGTTACATCTATGATATAACCGAAAGGTTGACGTGGGACTACCTTAGCGTAGCAATCATTTGTTTGCATAAATTAAATTTTTGGTTGAATAAAACAATTCCCGAATTCAATTGAATTCAATGTATTTGCTTTGTGAGTAAAAAGATTGTATAATTATATATAAGGTCAATTCATGCGTTGTGATAGATTATGTTCTTCGTTACAAGTAAATTTAGTGAGTCCTTTTACATTTCGTATGATGCCGAGGACAAAATATGTGAACGGAAGAATTATCAAATGATTATTTTATTTTACGTTTCCTTCTGATGTTTGCATCTCTCAAGTGTATGTACTTCTCGAATCGCGAATTTGCTTGATTTGATGAACTCCAGGCACTCAGTTTCGATTTTGACATGAACGTCGAACGCATATTGTTTAATCAATAGGCGTCATCGCAGCTATTGGTTATCAACATCTTGCCTAATCATCAAATGGTTTACGAAGTAATTCAGAGAGCAGAAGATATGAAGATATGCCTTCAATGCAAGCTTGAATAACCGAGCCAAAGCGTGGTATTCGTACCCGCTTTTGTAATCCGTGTTAGGAAAACACTTTTCGGAGTGCAAAAAAAAAACATACGAGTGCAGAAGTACCCCCGGAAGACCGTGTTAAGGAAGCATATTTTAGTTTGCACAAAGGCAAGCGAGTACAAAAGTACTCGCAGTTGCATTTATATGCAGAGCCGATTTCCCCTGACATCTTGGTTTTGAAGTCTGTGTTAGGCAATCACATTTCAGTCGGAACAAAAAAGCCCCCGACTTGCATGAATTTGTAATGCCAATTTCCTCAGACACCTAGGTTCTAAAGTCTGTGTTAGGGAAACACATTTCAGTCGAAACAAAAATACCCCCGACTTTCATGTATTTGCAATGCCGATCTCTCCAACGCTGCTTGGTTTTGAAGTCTGTGTTAGGGAACATATTTCGGTAAGAACAAAAGCCCCCATACTTTCACGTATTTGCAATGCCGATTTCCCCGAGGCTGCTTGGTTTTGATGGCTGTGTTAGGGAAACCGTAGATCGGGCCAATCAAAATGAGGCAGTAAGGGCGTTTAGATAACGCTTAACATTTTACAGTTATTCAATTGTTTATCTCATGAAAAATAACATTTAATTAATTGCGATAGAAGCGTAGAAATATTCCCTATCAATTGATGCAAACATCTTTCCGATCCAGTAAGAAATGTTCGAGTTATAAGCATTCGGAATCTTTCATTTTTTCCTGCATGTTCTGTGTTTAGGTTTTTCATTTTACCCCCCATATACTCCGGTTAGACGTAGTCCCATGTCAAAAAAATACGTGGTCGAAATAAACCGAAGATGAGATGAGATGAGATAGATGAAATATTACATTTTTGCTATCTATGAAACAATGCACAGTTGTATTAACATATATAAGCATAGCTTTTATAACATATGGACACAAGAAAAATCCTTGCCTCTGCCCTACCACAACTCTTATAGATAAAATAATGAGAGAGCGGCAAAAGGAGAAAGAAAACAATCTGCCCCTGGTGAACGTTTCAGATCACGTTTCATTCGCGTTACTGTATGCTATCGCTTACACTTATAACCCTTCACTCACTCTCACTAAAATGGCTATTCAAAATCTCACTGTACGCATCTTACTCTAAGAGAACAGAAAAACAGGAAGTGGGTTATATCTATGGTATAACCGCAAGGGTGACGTAGGACTATCGTTGATTTAGAGATCATTTGTATGAAGTTGAATCTGAATTCATTCTGAATGAATGAATATTTAGAGAACTTCGAAAACGAGAGCGTTACGTTGGAGGCACAAGGTTTTATGCATCCAATATTGGATACGGAAATATCCTACTGATGGGGAAGAATAATCTTCAGAAGCTATCCTGTTGATTGCGTTTGATTGAAAAATCACAAAACCTAATGTATTTGGTCACATGGATAGAAAACATTAAAATAAACTCTTTCATATGAATGTAATTTTAAATTCCCAGAGGAACTGGCAGATTATTTTCAGTAACGATTAGATATTTCCATATTTTCCTCGATACTGGAAGCCCACGAGTGGTTAATGCTAACTCGATAACCATCTGTTAATAGCACTTGATTGAAACATATTTGGTCACAGTGTCACATGGATAGAAAACATTCAAATAAACTCTTTCACATGAATGTATTTTTAAATTCCTAGAGGAACTGGCAGATTATTTTCCGGATCTTTCTCGATCCAAACGGAAAGAATTCCGTGCGTGTATGTGTGTGTGTGTAGCGGCTGCTTCGAGATCTTCCCGGGGAACCGTTTGTAGCATCACTTTCCTCCTGATGGATTCCCTTCTGGCCTAAGGTGCACAAACAGGCTCTTGGTGACACCGTTCATCCGCGCTTTCATGATAAAGAGCTTCACCACAACAGCGACAACATGCTCCAATCGCTGTTCAATTAGAACTGAGTGGATTTCCGAGCGGCGCTCGCTTATATACCGATTGGTGATTCCAATAGCCTATTTTGAAAGCAAATTTAAGACTATTGAAACAAGTTTTTGGATCAGAAAGTAACAAGTATAGAACTCGTAGACATTTTATCTTTCGAATGAAGTGTTTATCATACCATTTCGTTCAGTTGTTTAGGAGCTATTAACACTCAAAATCTCGGTCTCCGGCGTAACGCTTTCGTTTTCGAAACTTTGATTTTACACCCCGGTATAGAAATGAAAGACGTAGTCCTACGTCAAAACCTAGTAAATTGCGCACCAACACCATCACACCACAAACTCGTAAAGTATATACTCTCGCGAAATATGGGGCTCGATCACGAACGCCACCCCACGGTAATCTTGCATACAATTCATTCCGCCCCCACTGCGACGCGGCGCCCATGATCTGGCCCATGAGAAATCACCACGGTATAGCCATCTCATTGACACCAATAATTCAGCGGAAAAACACGCCCGTTAATGTTATAGCTCTTACACATTGATAACTAGTATGCTAGCTGGAATTATCACTCAACATTGACATAACTACATTGAGACAAATCAATCTAAAACACAAAGAAAAATCAATATCAAAAATTTCCTGTATGAAATACCTGTAATACTATACACTAACGCTACATATGTGCGTGCTGTTATAAAATTTAGACTGTCCGTGATAGATTCGGATTCGGATTTACTCGGATATCATGGCGGACACTTTCGTAGCTAGCACACTATGCGACTATACATCTGTCACATCAACAATATACCAGATTTCTAATAAACGTAAAAGATACCATAGCAACCAATTGAAAAATCTACTATTAACAATAAATGAGTGACCTCAACTCCATTTAATAACAACATAAAAAGACTCTCAGCATTATTCCTAGAGTAGAACTTGCAGACTCACTTCATCATTTCCTCTCGCTCATACACACGATAATTATTATCAGAGCAGAGGGATATTGATTCCAAACGAAATGCCATCAACAAAGTTCACAAAAGGATGCACGATGTTGGCCATAATTTTCTTTCCACTACTACTTCTATTGCAATTGGTGCTTGTAGATAATACTGAACAAATCACTATATTCCCTGTTCCAGCCTTCTTAGCACACAAGACACACAAAAACAAACAAATATGGCGCATCTTCAATATGCGCAATTAATCGACACATCATATCAGTAATCAAAATGTTTTTTGAAAACTTAAGCGAGCTTCTCCACAACACAATTTAAATGTATTTTATACGCGAACGCATTTGAAAAACTGCAATTTAAAATGAAGACGCTAACAAAACTAGAACATGTATGACCGTGTCGAATCGGGCGATCGAGAATGAAAAAATACGCGGAGCAACTGAAAATACGTCCGCTCTCGACGGTTGCCCGGCAGAGACCCGAGTTTATTTTTACGCGGATATTCCAATTAACGCTGTTTATTTCTACGCGGATTTTCCAATTAACGCGGTTTTTTTTCACGGTACCCGCATAAAAAAAATTGCCAGTGCAATTTCACATCTCTCCCTCAGCTCACATTTCTCTCTTATACTCCCTCAGAGCATTATACGGTAATTAGTGCTTGTAACGAAGCTTAGCGCTTATGAAGGAAATTAGTGCCGCGCCTTATCACGATTCTTACGTGGATTTTAGGTGTTGGGTAACGGGGAACTCACCGGGCGGTACAACGGGACGAGGTTTTTACGGGCAGCGATTCGTGAATGTCTTTCCCTGTCTACTTAACTCTGGACGGTCCAACAGTGGTACTGCACGTGCATTGGCAGAAGAGTGTACAAATTACTAGGGAATCTTCTAGCAACAGCAGATGACCTCATTCGTGAGGAAAACCGAACTATAGCCACCAGTAACCAACGAAATTGCAGTAAAAAACTAAGGGGTTTTCGGAAGCGAGCAACACTCAGCTTTTTACTTCCGTTTTACGTAAAGATAGTCCAATTTGATACCTATCATTAGATGACATGGTTTTTTTACGCGGATTTTCCAATTAACGCGGATTTCCAATTAACGCGGTTTTTTTACGAGGTACGTATCGCCCGCGTAAAAAAAACCTTGATGTATACCGATATGATATGGTACCTAGCAAAACGTGATGTCAAGTACCGTAAACCGGGGGCAAATTGATCACGATTTTCATAAAATTGTGAATATTTCCAAAATTTTCTTTTTTCATTCATACCCAATTATTTGCTAAGGTGCTAAGTTCACAAAACTTTATGGAATGTTTCGTTGAAAAATTTTCTTAAATGTTAGTTTGGACATTTTGTAGCGGAAAATTTGGGGTGAAATTAATCAATCTATTTTTTTCATTATTGTTAGGGTAATATGGACCAACATACATTAAAAATTCAGTGATTTCTGTACAAATGGTGATTCAAGGGTTTGAGGATACAAAATCTGATGTAATCCACCTAAGTATAGTCGTGCCTTTCTCATATCTCAATCTAAAGTTTGATCTGCAGGTCTTACCGAGAACATCCGGGTAACTCTGTATGTATAACTGTATGACACTGACTATAAAGTGGTCACTTCCTTCGGAAACCTGATCCGGTACATATACGGTAGGGTGGCAGCGAAAAGGCTCATGTCAAATTTCAAAAACCGACCATGTACATTTTGTTTATTGGCCCAAAAAATGGACGGTGTTAAGTCAGAGGGGACCAAGTCGCAAAATTGAAAATTTCGAGTTATTGATTACATTTGGTTAAGCATTATGGTAAGCTACAAAGCACATTTATCAGATTTCGAAAATCACGCATACAGCAGGTATAATTGATCGAAATTGTTATGATTGGTGATCAACGAAAACCCCTCATAGTATGCAGTCAGAGCGGACCATAAACCATTTACCATTGCGAAATGGCTCTATATCATGTACAGACAGAGTGGATCATGTATCAATCATTGTATATTGAATTTAAACAATTTTCAAGCGCCGAATTCAAACCAAAAAAACTTTTTCTTGAAGCTAATAGGTACCTTGTTGAAATGCGCTTGTACACGTTAGTGTAAAAGTGTAAAGTGTTAGTGTAAAACATTCTGAGTATATTAAAAATAAACTTGGTCCACTCTGACTGAACGGATCAGTGAAAAATACTGGTTTTCAGTGTGAATGATCGAAAATATATAGTATTTCTGAGTGCTATTTAGACTATAGCGATGATAATGAATTCGAATTTGACGATCCTATTGAAGATTATGGTCTAAGATGATTGAAAATAAGAATCTTATACTTTAACATGTTTGTCGTGCAATCATATTCATGCCTGTAATGAATGGCAGAGCTATTATGCTGAACGCAACCAAATGTTTAAGCAGTTCCAAACTCACAATCCTTTTCACTCTAATATTCATAGCAGAATGCCATACTTTGACTCACAACTGTTAATTGATTGAGAAATATTTCGAAATTGTTTAGTCATAGTGAACCAAAACTTAAAAAATGCTTCTTTTGATTCAGTCAGAGAGGACCATGTACGTATAGGCAACCAAATAAGTGCCTTTTTGGCATGATTCTTGATGTTTTTTACAATTATCATACGTCAAAGTATAGCCAGAGAATAGCTAACATTTCTGAGAACAATATTGAACGAAAAAATTTAACGCTTTGAAAATTACAGAGCACTGAACTTCAAGTTCGTTTTTCTCGCAACCATAAAAATGTCATATGGTCTGGTCTGACTTAACACCGACCAAATGATATGTGCAAAATTTCAGCTCAATCGGACATGATTTAAGGGTGCCTCAAAGTGCTCAAAGTTTTGATTTTTTGATCCACGAAAATCTTCCAAAGGGGGAGAGTAAAATAAAATTTGAAAAATCGAAATTTTGTTCTCGATGCCAAATGACGTAAAAATGCATGAAACGTCGAGATAACTTTTAATGCATTTTTTTATGTCGTGATAGCTATTTTTGCTCGCAAGATAATCTGCTAGGTGCGAATTGATATGTTTAGCGCCTATTAATATCGTTCAGAAAAAGATAAATTTTTATGCAATTTAACTATCGCTTGTTCGATGAGAACCCCTGACGAAAATAATCTACAAATGATTATTTGAAGTCGCATATGGAAAAGTTTTTGAATTTACTGGTACCTTGGATATTTTTTTCAAAGTTTTCATTAAAGAGCAATTCGAAATTAGAAAAAAAAAAGATTTTAAAAACATGTATTTTTGATTTGAATGAAAGTTTGAATTCCGTTTGAATTCCAGGAATTGGGATTTTTTTGACTCAAGCGTAACTTTTCAATAAGGCGTATCAATTTTATTAAGATAAATCTTTGACAATTTATATCTCAAAAACTATGAGTCGTACCGAAATAGAGTCTTAGAAAGAGTTAGAGAGTATTGATGTTTAAACATGAAAAAATATACACTATGAAAAAATTGTACTTTTTTATGTATTTATTATTATTATTATTTAGAGTTATGGCACTTCTCAGCATTGAGCTGGAATATTCACCTACCCCCGGGCTTCTTAAATGCCAAAGGGGGATTAGGCTCTGTGGTATCTTTTTTTTTTCTTTTTTTCTCTTTATAATAGTGTCTGCGCAATCATCGTGTTCTAATTATGGTGATTCAGGAACCGTCGCACTATGTTACACGTTCCAAGAATCACCGCTTTCTGCATAACCGCAAGCTGCTCTGTTACTTGCAGCTCCTCCAATGACTGCGTGAGAGAGTGTGGAACTAAACCAGTAGCAGAGATCACTACTGGTATAATACGGATGCCTTTCAAATGCCACATTTGTTTTAGTTCTTCTGCCAAGTCGTGATAATTGGTTATCTTGGCAGCAAACGTAGATTGTAGATTGTGGTCTAACGGTATTGCAATGTCTATTATTTATCAGCACTTCTTTCTTATTTTTATCGTAGACCACAATATCAGGGTGATTAGCTGGTATTCGGACATCCGTAATAATCTCGCGGTCCCAGTACAACTTGTAGCAGTTATTTTCCAAAACCGGATCCGGAATATACTTGTAGTAGGGTACCAACTGATTTACCAAGTTGCGTTTTGATGCTAGCTGTTGATGAACAATCTTGGCAACCGAGTTGTGACGATTGAGATAAGCTGATTCGGCTAGCGCTCCACAGCCGGCTATGACGTGTTCAATCGTCTCTCCTACTTTATTGCACTTTCTGCAACAGTCAACAACGTTTTCGTGCAAGATGTACTTCCGGTAGTTTTTAGTCGCTATTATCCGGTCCTGGATGGCTACCATAAACCCTTCTGTTTCAGAAAAGAGTTCACCTCGCACCAGCCACGTGTTCGATAATACTTTGTCGATATGCGCTTGCTCTAAACGATGGGGGTGCGTCCCATGAAGTTTCTTTTGCTTCCATGATGTTGTTTTTTTTCTTCTATGGTCTGCAAATTGCAGCTAAGTTCGTACTGCTCCTGCGCCAGATGCAGGGCACTGAATCCACGGTCCGCTTCACAGACAGCGCGATAGATATCGTGACGGGTCTGACTTTCCACGAAGTAACTCCGCAACTGCTGGATCTGGGAACTGCAAAGCGCTCTAATGTCAGTGACACCTCTTCCTCCTTCAACACGTGGCAAGGTGAATCTTTTTATGGACGACTTTGGATGGTGCATACGGTGCTTTGTGAACGTCACTCTCATTGCTCTTTCTATTGCTTCTAAATCGGTTTTCGTCCACTTCAGCACCCCGAAACTGTACGCGAGTAAAGGAACGGCAAACGTATTGACGGCTTTGATTTTTTTGCCGCCGCAGAGGTTTGTTTTCAAAACCTGGTTGATTCTGATCAAGAATTGTTCCTGGAGTTCCTTCTTGATTTTTGTGTGACAAATCCCTTTCAATTGCAGAAATCCCAGGTACTTATAGGATTCGCCTTCCACCAAATCTTGAATCACTTCACTCTCGTTAATGCGGAATCCTTCAGTCTCCACCAATCGTCCACGGTGGAGCTGTACTGCCTTACACTTTTCGATTCCGAGTTCCATCCGCACATCGGAACTAAAGTCGCTAACACACTGTAGAAGACTATGTAGCGCTTCTGTTGATTCCGCAAACAGTTTCAAGTCGTCCATATAGAAGGTATGGTTTATTGTCGTTGTTCTGTTGATATGGTAGCCATGGCTGCTTCGGTTGAGTGCTCTGGTCAAGGGGTTCATCGCAAGGCAAAACCACAAAGGACTGAATGTGTCACCTTGGAATATTCCCCTGCGAATATTGAGAGTTCTGGATCTCAACATAGTTGTTCCGTCGGTGATACTAAGCGAGGTGCTCCAGTTTACCATTGCGTGTTCCATAAACCTGATGACGCCATCATGTATCTTGTATTATTATTATTATTATTATTATTATTATTATTAATCTTCGACCTAGTCGCACAGATCTTAAACTTAAACTACGTTCATAATTCGGTTTTTAAAATCATTTTTAGCCATATTAAAGTCGAAACTGCTACTAATATTGTTGAACGCCGTTAGGCAGCTGCTGAATGGGCTGTTGAACCCATAACTTGTTCTATGTCTAGGAACGATAATTAAAGGCAATTGACGTTGACGTTGCGTAAAACGTTGACGTTGACGTTGACGTATAACGAAACTTTTTCAAGTAGGTCCGGACAATCGATGTTGTTTTTCAAAAGGTCGAATATGACCAGCCGTTGTGTCTGGGTTCTTCGTGCTGATAGTAACTGAAGGTCTATAAGTTGGCAGCGAGCCGCATAATCAGGGAGATTAGCCGGGTCGTACCAGGGAAGGTTACGGAGGGCGAAGCGCACGAATTGCCTCTGTACACGTTCAATGCTGACCACTTGAGCAACGTGATAGGGTGACCAGATCGGCGAGGCATATTCCAGAGTACTGCGCACTAACGTACAGAAAAGCGCTTTCAGGGCATAGATGTCGGTAAACTGCGATGCGTTTCGGCGGATGAATCCTAGAACAGAAAACGCTTTGGCTGTTATGGTGGCGATATGTTCGTTGAACGTCAGCTTGGAGCCACCGACAACGCCCAGATCGCGGATGGACTGAACACGTTCTAGAGGAGTTGTGTTAATTGAGTAGACGTGATTGATCGGCGACATACCACGGGTGAACGTGATTACCTTGCATTTAGTGATGTTCAAATGCATACCATTATCGGAGCACCATTGCGAGGTGATGTTGATATCCGTTTGTAGCGCAGTACAATCCAGTGTTGACTTGATTACCCTGAATATTTTTAGGTCGTCTGCATATGATAGCTTCCCGGATGACAATCGAGGGCATAGATCATTTATAAAGAGAACAAAGATAAGAGGACCCAGTACGCTTCCCTGTGGAACACCGGACGCTATTTCAAATAATTCCGATCGTGCAGAGTTGAGTTGTACGAACGCCTTCCGGCCCGTCAGATAAGATAGTAACCAGTCCGTGATTCAGTTTGGAAAGCCCATGTGCTTCAGCTTCTCCACTGCGAAGGCATGCAGTACAGTGTCAAAGGCCTTCGAGAAGTCGACATAAATAGAATCGACTTGATTCCGACGTTCCATTTCCTGGAACAAGCTGCTTGTGTAGCACATCAAGTTGGATGTTGTGGAGCGACGAGGAACAAATCCATGCTGGTATTCAGAAATCGACGGTGTTGCTGCAGCCAGTAAAACTTTATGAACAAGGGATTCTAGAACTTTTCCTAAGCAACAGAGTATCGAGATGCCGCGGTAGTTCTCGACTCGTTGCAAGCTTCCAGCTTTATGAATTGGGATCATAGAAGCAGTTTTCCACATAGCCGGAAACATTTTCTCTTGCACGGATCGATGAAATAGTAGTGTCAAAGGCTCCACTAGAGATGTAACACAGTTTTTGAATAAAAGTGGTGGTAAACCATCGACTCCTGCTCCTTTTGACACGTCAAGATCTTCTAATACATTCCGCACTTCTGCCCTAGAGACATCGATGAGGGGCAGATGAACATTATAGAAAGGCATATCTTGGAAACTACTTTGATGAATTTGAAGCGAGGTAGAGCTGAACACACTTTGAAAGTAGTTTGAAAATAGATTTGCAGCTTCTTCGGCAGAGGTAGCCGTAGATGAGTTGTAGCTTACGTTGTTGGGCACACGATTATTGGTTCGTTGTAGTTTTACAAATTTCCAAAATGTCGAAGGATTTTTCTTCAGTGATGACTGTGACCTGATCACATAATCGTAGTGGGCAGAGACAAGACGTTCCTTATAGCTGACTTCAGCTTGCCGTAGAAGATCTCTATTTGAATCTGTTTTAGATTCGAAGAAATGTTTGCGGGCTTTGCGGAGTCTGTTTCGCAGGTTACGCAGCTCGGCATTCCACCAAGGCTTCCTGTAGGTAGAGCTGATAGCACGGCGACGACGGGGAACATTAGCGTGCAAGATTTCGAGTAATTTATCATAGAACAGCAGTACGTTCTCATCGACAGAGTCACCTTGGAAATAATTCAGTTTACTGACGAGAGTTCAACATTCAGAGATGGGAAATCACACCTCCGAAAGTCAAAATCGAAAGCTGCGGGATGCAAATCTACCTGGTCGTAAATGCAGCAATGGGTATCTACTTGCGAGACGAATGGTACGTGATGAACGTCGATATTCAGGAGAGGCAGTGGAGGTGCGAATTTTTTGAGATCGTCCGGTGAATCAACGAACGCCAAATCAAGGAGCCTACCATTGCAATTTGTGAGAGAGTTCACTTGTACCAAACCACAAGCAAGAATGGATTCCGCAATTGTAACTTCATGTTCACTAGATGCGCTTACCGGCAAAAGTCCATTGATATCTTCGTCAAAATGCCAACGCAGATAAGGGAGGTTATAGTCGCCAATAGTAGAACGATATCATTTTCAGATGATCGATCACAACGGCCGAAGCGTGAGTGGAATATAATCCTGGATCAGAGTTAGGTCGTAAGTAGATACCGACGACGTATATGGATCGATGTGGAAGCACTAAGCATATAGCAACTTGCACTATTTGCTCACAATTCACCAAGGAGGCTGAACTGCAGCAAATACTGGCTCTAACTGCGATAAACACTCCACCGCCCCTCTGAAGATCGCTAGTGGACTCATTACGATCGCAACGAAACACTGAGTAATCTGACGTCTGACGTTAACTTTCAATATGATTTTTTAATTTTTTGACGAACTTTGTTGAACATCGATTTTTTATGATATTTCGAAACATAGAATTAATTAATAGAATGTTCACAATCAATTTAAGCTACAAATTATGGATCCTGACGTGATTTAAAACAAAAAAGCTTGTAAAATTTGGGATAATTTACCGATTCCGAACTTCCAATAACACTCGCGAACCGGCCTTCAACGTGGACTGTATTTCGGATTTTGTTATAGACGACGTATACGGGTGGATTCCAGTAGATGAAAAGAGGATGATTTATTGGATGCTGTTCTTTTTATAGGAGTTGTGAACAATGGTTTTTTGTGAACAATTGTTGTGTATGTTATCATTGGTATGGGTACATGATTTATAACGTGTGTAACACTTCCGGGAATTTAGCAGGGGTGCTCATAACCCTCAGGCGTTACATTCATTATATTTATAATTTGTTTTCAATTCACACTTGGTATTGAACAAAGCTCCTTATCAATCTCCTTCTAAATGCAGCCATTCTCGAGATATTTTAAAATAATATTTCTAATTTATTGTCTTTTTTATAGTAAAAATACTCTTGCAATATGTTTGTCGTCTTATAAAGTCATGTCCATGAAATTTTATGAATTTTGTTATAATTTACAACAACTTTTCCGAAAACATCATTATGGTAAAAATATATGTTTAGGAATAGCGTTGAAAAACATTTTAGGGTATGTGGGTCAATACAAAACGTATATTAAAAAATATTTTTTTTATCTTAATGCAAACTTTTAGCATATTATTCGTGTTGCACAATCAAAACACGAACAGTTTTCAAAGTAGAATTGAATTCTCAACAACACAAATAATCCTAGTTAATTCAGCCGGACGTTATGGGTACAAAAATAATTAACTTGTTTACGTTATGCCTAGATTGTACCTGAAGCCAGATATTTTTAACATACCTCTGTATACAGCCATTCCATCTCAAACCAATATGGTGGTGATTCTTCCATGTTTTCACTTTTTTTTTTTCCAAAAATGCCTTTTATAGAAAACTCATAATTTTTAAACTACTGGTCCGATTCAGACGATCGATATGCATGCATTTTCAAGTTATTTGGCATCGAAATAAAATTTCGATCTTCCAAACTTTTTTTACTTCCCCTTGGAAGATACATCATAATTTTCGGGGATAAAAAAAAACACAACTTTGAGCGCTTTGAGGCACCCCTAAATCATGTCCGATTGAGCTGAAACTTTGCAAAGGTTATTTTTTTGGGCCAATAAACAAAATATACATGGTCGATTCTTCAAATTAAACAATTGTTGGGGGGTCCGCGCAAAACTCGAGGAAGGAATAGTCCGATTTGGGTTGTTTTCATTTTATTATATTTTCTGAATCAAACATATATTCCATGTAACGGAGAAACATGTTATTTGCAAACAATTGAAGAATCTTGAACGAGAATAGTGTGTGAAAATAATTTTATATTATAATGGGTTTTGGTAGAAGTACGAGAACATTTATATGAAAAGGAAATTGGACAGGGTCAATTAGAAGATCAATCAATCAGAGTTCCGCGATTGGACCCATGAACGTGCACTCAGTAAGAAAACGTGAATGTTTGAAGGTATTGATAACAAAAAAAAAATAGGAGGTTGTGTCCAAGATACGACCGCATTGTTGACGTAGAACTACGCTGTTATTTTATATAAGTCGCTTGTTTATACCTTCGGATATTATTCTATAATGCTGTGAAATTTTCGAAACAACTGCTTAGTAGAATATTCTTTGAAATGGTTTTTCATTGTAGAATCAGTTGACGATAATTGATTGATGATTCATTCTTGCCCTCGCAAAACAATACACTAGCTGATCGTATGTCGCAATTTATTTCATGTCAATGCATTGAAAATTTACCTCGAACTCTATTCCGGAGGCCTTTCTCGAAATTGGCATAGACTCGGCTACAGTCGATTATATACATGTTGCACCAGCACCATTATTCCACATCTCATAACTACATCAATATATCTTTGGCACCGAATGGAAACAACAACAATGACAACGCTTGCAAGTATCAAATATCATGCTACATGTTATTTAGTATTGCCTCAAAGCAATCGCACCTCTAGGCATCGTTCGTACAACGTAAACCAAGCGCCAAACAAGCGTTCGCCATAGCATGCATACAGAACCATACATTGGTGGCTTGAAGCTACTAGGAATACAAATACTTCTCATCATTTTGCGCTATACTCAAAAGAAACGCTTTTGTTAATATTACTGGCCTCAAAAAAAAAATTGCATTACTTTCTCATGCTCGAGAGAAGCGCAGCTGTCATCCTTAGTGGAGGAGTTTTTGCTACTGGTATGCGAAACCTAATCACATACAAAACTCCAGAACGACATTTACTTTCTTGGTGACTAAACAAGCGAAATAAACTCTTTTTGTTAATATCAACACCCTCGAACATAGTAGCAATACTTCATTATGATCAATATTAACGCAAATGCAATCCTATTTGAAGGCAGTTTTACGACTGGAACGCGAACCCAAATAACTTATAACATTCCAGTAAGACATTCGATGCTTGGTATTCCCCAAATATTTTTTTGGAGCATAACCTTAACGCCTGCTTCGCCATAACGTCAGTTTATTGCATTGATGCATTCTCAAAGGCACCAAAGAAGCCGTTTACATTTTCGACCGACGCGCCGAAATCGCCTATTTTGCTGTTGTTCGATGCGGTGTCACACTCGCGAAGGCTCGGTTCAGTGCGAGCGCTTTTCACTACACCAACATCGCGTACATCATTAGATGACGCTTGCCTCGAAATTTCATTGCCCCTGGCAATGCGTTCGTTTTTTGCAGGGCTAGAGCCTGCCTCTCTCTTATTCTTGCTCATCACACACTATGCGAAACGTTCAATTTATGACGCGGGAAGAAAAACACACGATACGAATAACGAATAACGAACAGAAAAAGCAAACGACGATATCCAAGTTGAATAGCACTGGTGGAGTCCAATCTTAGATCGAAGCGCAGCGAAAACAAAGTGAACTGGATTGCTCAACAGTCCGATGCCGAATGAAAGTTTGCCTCAGCGAGATCCACTGTTTATACTCAAGGCAATTATTCCCCTCCATTCTTCTACTTTTCCTTTGTTCACGGCGACTTCAAATCCTACGATTTCCCTTCCGTTGGTCGTCGATAAGTTGCTCGTTATTGACAGCTCTGTTCGGGAAAGAACACAAATGTACAGAACAAATGTATGGAAAAATGGAAACGCCTAAAGTTTTCATGAATTTTAACCATTTACAAACCAGGGGATTCCAATGTATAGCATATTAAACAAATCTTAGGGAACTTCCGATTCGTTTAGTATGTAAATCGCTAAAATCCGTTATAGTTATTAACGTTAACTTTATTTCATAAAAACGTGACCTGTTTTCTGATTTGGCACCCTTAATGTAAGACGTAGTTCTACGTCAAAATAAATTTTGGGCTGGACGAAGTTCGCCAGGTCAGCTAGTATCTATATAAATAAAAATGATTTGGTGTCCGTTGCTCACGATTTAACTCGAGAACGAAGCAACGGATTGGGAAGTCTGTAACAGGTTTGATGCGTCTAAGTCTACCCTAGTCTGTTCATATGCCAAAAAAGAAATTATATACTGCGAATAAAGATCGCGTATAGAAAAACTAATTTCCGGGCGCGACGAAATTTACCGGGTCTGCTAGTTAGAAATAATATTTTAAGAACGATTATGATGTGATTACTTTTTATTTTAACCAAAAAAGAAAATGAAAGAAATAGAAAAAAAATGAGTGGGCACTTTATTTTGCTAATCAATGTATTCATGTCAGAACAGAATGTAGGCCTTCCCGCATGCAAGCTCTCTGTGTTCCCTGGGGTCCGAAACCCAATACAATTAGTTTCATGTGGATAAAAATCGAATTGCTTTCATATTGATTCGATTCCCATAACAAGGTGAGCTGATTCAACGCCAAGGAGAATTTACTTGCCATATAGCTTTGTATCTAAAATATTGATAACCGTGCCTCAAGCTAGACCCGGCTCAGGTTGCTGATCAATAGAAGCTTAATTCACTTTATTCTTATACAGTACACTCAGAAGTTTTGTTAGTCAATGAAAATTATGTTACCAGCCACCAGAAGCGGATAATTGACTTAGAATGAACATTTATTTTCATCCTTTCTAGTTGTTCGACGCCCGGGACCGAGGGAATAACGATGTAGAATTTGAATTTCATTTTAGAGCATCTTCACAGTTCCCATCGTGTCCAGAGGAGGGCACAGCTTCTGCCACTTAAAGTGAAAGAGCAACACACTTTTGCGATTCCGGTCATGACTTTATGCCGGGGAAGCAAACGACCATTTCCTTCCCCCGTGGCAATAGAACGGGGTATGTTGTGGGGTCATACAATTTCCCGTGTCTTTTTTCCGTTTTCCTGACTATCGCTCCGTTCCACGGTGAGCCACCCACCAGTAATCGTTGCCCACCTTCAGTACTTACTTCGCGCCAAAGGGCTCCCGTGGAAGCAATTCTGTGATTTCTTCTTGCGCTTCCTGGCGGATAACCGTCGAAGAAAACAACATTTTGCCACGATTCCGCCCAGTCGTCTAATGGGCGTTGCGAAAATGATTATGCAGAAGAGCTCTGCACCCCCTCATGCACATACCACCCACGCCATACTTGATAGCGTCTAGAAGTGTTCGTTTCTGTGCGTTACATACGATCCAAGATTATCCTTATACACGGTGGAGCCTTTTGTGTGAAGTGCACATACATTAGTTGACTAGTTCATCCGATGGGATCATCATTGGGTAGTGATTACGGTGTTTGACGATGATTTGCCAGCGCCTCGGGTGTTACATTGTGGTGAGTAATTATAGCTGTGGTCGTTGCAATCTATATATATATATATATATATATATATATATATATATATATATATATATATATATATATATATATTTTATATATATATATATATATATATATATATATATATATATATATATATATATATATATATATATATATATATATATATACAGCCATTTCATACCATACCGATATAGTGGTTCTCCGATTTTCGTGAAAATTGGTAGTTTTGTTCTTCATCGCAGAACATTTGACCCGTATTTTTTATTTTTTATATTAGGGTGACCATTTCCATTTCAGGGTTGTCCGAAAAATCATCTTTTTCCTCTTTTTTCCAAGAATGACTTTTTTCAAAAATTCATAACTTTTGAACTACTACACCGATTTACATGATCGATATATCAAATTAAAGCCAATCACCCGATCTTTTTCGAAAAAATACTGAATCTGTAGAAATTCAAACACTGCTCTCGTTATTATTGATTGTATTCGTGTTTTATTGTTTTTTTCATAGTCTCAAAACCAAAGACCAATTTTTTAAATATTTTTTCTGGATAGCTGAGGATTTTTCACATAAATACGTCGAAATTTGAGAGGCGTTTTTCTTGGTTTTTGAGTTATAATTTTTCAAAGTTAACCCAAGGTTCGAAAAAACAATATTTTCCCCTTTTTTTCACTACAAAAATTAATAACTTTTGGACTACTGGACCGATTTAGATCATCGATACATAAAATTAAAGCCAATTAGATAGTCTTATTAGATTTGCGAGAAAATGGATTTAAATTTCGTAATTATTGATTGTATTAGTTTTTTATAGTTCACACGGTTGCGGGACCGAGGATGCCATATTTTTTCTTCAAAGCAGAGATTTTTTTTACATAACATATCCAAAAATCAGAGATGTGTTATTTTTCGTTTTTAAGTTATGATTTTTCAAAGTTAACATGTTTTCAGTCATCGTTCAATATTTCTATGCGACTAGACTGGATGTATGTGACTAGAATTCAATTAATTGGCAAATGTGTAATTTTCTCAAAAAAGGCTAGCTAATTGGATCAAATTTGATATATCGATCATCATAATCGGCCCAGTAGTTCAAAAGCAATAAATTTTTGAAAAAAATCATTTTTGGGAAAAAAGTGAAAAATGATTTTTTGGACCATCGGTTAAATTTGAAAAATCATAACTCAAAAAACGGAGGAAAACGCCTCTCTGGTTTCGACATATGCTATGTGTGGAGGAGGAACTGAAAGACTTCTT
The DNA here is from genome assembly GCF_029784135.1 of Toxorhynchites rutilus septentrionalis. Lineage (NCBI taxonomy): Eukaryota > Metazoa > Arthropoda > Insecta > Diptera > Culicidae > Toxorhynchites > Toxorhynchites rutilus. The sequence goes on along the minus strand of NC_073746.1, from coordinate 69,535,598 downwards.
CTCACTCCAAGGGCACTGATTTATCGCCGCTGGTGACTTCAACGCAAAACACACCTTTTGGGGATCAAGGCTGATTACCACTCGTGGTCGCGTATTATACAACGTTAGCACTGACTCTGGCTATGACATTGCATCATGCGGCGAACCGACACACTGGCCAGAGGATCTCGCACGACTTCCGGACCTGTTAGACTTCGCTGTCACAAAAAATATGAAAAAAAGAACATGAAAAAAATAGTAAACGAATTCGATCGAAGCTTCTTCTGGACTTATCATCTGATCACTCACCAATACTCCTGGAATACTTCATAGAAAAGGAACAGGGAATACTAATTTTATATTTCTTTTCAAACATCAAAGACATTTAATTTTGTTACTCATTATGAAGGCCACAAAAAATGTAAAGCTCAGAAAAATTGCATTTCTCAGAGCATTCATCTTGAAACGTCATGGAAATCATTAAATAAATTAGTTGAAAATTATTACTAGAAATTCAACAACTGGTATTTGTTCAGAACTCCGCTAGCAAACATCCCATGGAATTCGTCCGTGCTACACTGAAAAACAGATCCATAAAAAGTTTTTCTAAGATCGGAAAAATCGGAAGAAAAAGATCGATTTTCGTGATTTTTTCAAGTACAAAGAATCGATCCAAAAAATCGAAATGGAAACATGGAAAAGATCGATCTTCTATAAATCGATCCAAGATCGCCCAATCCTAGTCACGACCACGAGCAGAACGATTATTCATATACGCGAACTAATCAGCCTATACAAAACGTTTATCCTTTCCTTCAGGGCCTAGAAATTTCTGATAGTTGCTCCGATAGCTGTTCTAACATAAATTGCAATCCGACGTCAGGTTCATGAAGGGTGCAGTTTTTCCGCCATAGCAGTTCAACAGCGATGAGAACTGGTTCGAGGGCATCAACCAATCCCTTTATCGCTGTCTGTTCTCCATCGCTGAAGTTTATCCTGTGTCTCGTCTTCAGATCGAGCAGCTCTGAAGCTGAAGCTTGGAGGTCCTAGAATCGGCGCAACACTACCAGTTGTGTTTTTTCGATCATATTTTGATTCTCGAGTAATATTTCGAGCATAAAGGCAAATATTATTGTAAAAATTAAATTACCGAAATTACCGGTAATTCGGTAATGAAAAATGACCCGGTATTACCGGTAAAACCGGTAACGGTAAAACCGGTAACGGTAAAACCGGTTAACAATCCCTATACTGGACCGATTCAGATGATCGACATATCAAATTGAAGCTTATGAGATGATTATGATTTTTTTTGAAAAAATATTTGTTTTGCGAGAAAATTGTATTTTCGTTTTCGTAATAATTGATTGAGTTAGTTTTCCATAGTTTTCTCGTGAACGCTATATTTTTCATATTTTTTCTGGAAATCTTAGGTTTCTATACATAATACATCCACAAAACAGAGAGATGCTATTTTTCGTCTTCGTGTTATTATTTTAAAAATTAAGCATGTTTCAAGTCTTCGTTCAATATTCCTATGTGACTAGACTAATCCTGTGCGGCTAGAATCCAATCTTCCCGCAGGTCTGATATTTCTCAAAAGGAGGTTAGCTTTTCAGTAGTTCAAAAGTTATGAATTTTTGCAAAAAGTCATTTTTGGATAAAAGGGGAAAATGTTTTTGGGCCACCTAATAAAAAAATTAGGCAAAAATAGTTATTAACGTTAACTTTATTTCAAAAAACGTGACCTATTTCCTGATTTGGCACCCTTAATGAAAGACGTAGTTCTACGTCAAAAAAATATAATTGAAAGAAAAAGCTCCAGAAAATATTTTTCCTCCAACTTCATTTAGTTTTAATAGTCATTTAATTCAGGCTCCTCAAAAAAGAAAGATTTTCGGTCTGTGAAACCGTATGCGCGAGTATAGGAAGGTCAAATAAAACCGTCTGATAAATATATAACTTTATTGAGCCATAAATTCGATTTCAAGCAGGTATGTTTGGAAGGTGTTTTCAATTTCAATTGAAAATCCAATAAAATACAAAAATGTGTGAACTTTTCCACAGTAATACTTTTATAGAAGAACATATATTGTGATATAGGACAAAAATCATTCGACTGAGCCTCCTACAGGAAAATAACTCATATCGCCGGGGAAATGTAGTGTTCGAAAAATCAAACGTTAGCCACAACGAACATTTTTTCTGCTGAATCAATACCAATACATCTGACCTCCGCAGCGCATTCTAGTTTGTTTACTTTGGAAGACGAAAGGTTTTTTATTTATTTTTGCCTTTTTAATTGTGAATATTTGCAGATATCAATTAATTAAGCAAATAGTATTGAAAATGTGTATGATTTTTTGTTCGTTATAACCTTAAGTGATGGCGCACTGTGGTCCCTGAGAAAATTTAGGCGGCCAAAACCCAAAAAATGAAGTTGCCTAAAAAAAATCCCACAGTCTATTCTATATTCTACAATGTTCAAGGCATCTAGGATCACGTATTTCACCCCATTCCGTGCGCGCATCATTGCCCTGGCAACGCGATAAGATACCAGTTTCGCATGCTCACCAGTGCCACTATTTCTCGTGTGTTTTTGGTATAGTTTTTGAACGATTTTTTTTGGCTCATTATGTTCCTTGAAGCGTTTTTAACGGAGAATTTGCATTGGTTGTCAGTTTAAAAATTCGTTTGGTTGTAGTATGTGTTAACATCACACAAAGTAAGTACTGTTTTGGAAGTTTAATTTTGTTTTGGATGGACTTATAAAAATTGCCCCGCATGTTAGTGCACCCGTGGCCGAGTGGTTAGCGTATCACATTATCATGCCGGGTGTTCGGGTTCGATTCCCGTTCTGGCCGGGGGATTTTTCGTCAAACAAATTTTTTCCGACTTGCACTGTGGTCATTCAAGGCGTGTTTTTCGGCATAAACATCTCAACCAAGACGGGTCTATGGTACTAGGTGAGGCCGTTTCGTCACTTTCGTTGGTTAGGGGAGCGGTATATTAAAACAGTACGGAAGAAAGCCGAAGGGGAATTATTTGCTTGTAGCGTGAAAGAGATATACTGATCACGAGCGAGCTTCGGCACTAGCGTATTGTGTTTACAAACAAAACGCAGTAGACTTCCAAGATGGCTGAAGAGTGGTTTTAGCAAGTTGGCCCACCTTAGGATATACTTCTAGGCGCCTTGATCTCAACTAAGTACTACTAATAAAAATGACGCAAGTAATACTTACGTTGAGAAGGCCAAAGCTCCACTGGGAACGTTAGTGCCATCCAATAAGAAGAAGACTTCCAAAATGTTTTTAAAATCCACTAATTTAGTGGTTCCACTATTATATCCTATACTAAATTTTCTCATCTTTCAAATGAAAGCATCAGAATCGTCTTCCGTAGCGTATTTTTTAATGTAGAGCCAGTTTAAGGCAACAGAGTCCGAAACAAAAAACAGTTTTTTTCATCAAATATAATCGTCTACCACCTCCTGAGAGAATCCGGATAAATTTATTTTTTTAATGAGGATAAATCACAAATCAAATTCCTCTTTTATATTCAAAAAACGAAAAATACATGCAAAGAAAAACATTTTTTGACTCGATTATATACCGTTCTGAACCATATTTCGAACGCTTAAGGCATATGATGCAGAAAACGGATCTAAACTTTATGCACAGGTATTATTTGGTTGATATTTTTAATAAATTAGTTCAATATGCTTTGGTACCTATTTGATTGAAAATATTTAAAAAATCATCGAATAAAATGCTTCTCAAATGAAGCGAATAAAAATCAAATTTCGGACAGATTGAATTCAAATTTCGGAAACTTTATTTTGTAATTTTTTGGACGAAAATTACATTACACATTACGTTTGTGTTTGACGTTTGCTCAGCGTGAGCATGTAGAATTTACCCGTTCGTCAATATTTAAATTTCTCCCGTGTTTCATCAGTTTTCATCATCGTTAACAGTTTACTGTGATCACTTGGTAAGTGTTTCGCAGTTGACTATAAAATATAATCAAGTGTAATGTAATTTTCGTTCAAAAAATTACAAAAAGTCCGAAATTTTATTCTTATTGGATTCATTTGAAAAGCGTTTTATTCGATGATTTTTTAATGTTATCAATAAAAGTGGTACCAAAGTAGAAAGCCTCAAAGCATATTGAACAAATTTGTTAAAAATATCAACCAAATAAATACTGTGTAAAAAGTTTAGATCTGTTTTCTGCATCAGATGCCTTAAGCATCCGAAATATGGTTCAGAACGGTACAGTGGAAAGAAATCAAAAACTGTATATACCGTTCTGAATCATATTTCGGACACTTTGTTCTTATATGTTGAATGGCTTGATGCACTGATGATATAACTATAAAATCAATATCACAATTGCTTCTTTAGAGTAATCCCTTGGTTTCACTATCACTTCATTTAAGAATTACATTTGAATTATTACATTAGGAAAAAGTCCATCCAAAATCCAAAATCCCCTCATTATTGTTTGTGTTTGACGTTTGCTTAGCGTGAGCACGTATAATTTACCCCTTCACCAATATTTAAATTTCTCTCGTGTTTCATCAGTTCTCATCATCGTTAACAGTTTACTGTGATTACTTGGTAAGTGTTTCACAGTTGACTATAAAATATAATCAAGTGTAATGTAATTTACGTTCAAAAAATTACAAAATAGAGTGTCCGAAATTTGAATTCAATCTGTCCGAAATTTGATTCAGTGTCCGAAGTTTGAGTTTTATTCGCTTCATTTGAAAAGCATTTTATTCGATGATTTACTAATGTTTTCAATCAAATAGGTACCAAAGTAGAAAGCTTAAAAGCATATTGAACTAATTTATTAAAAATATCAACCAAATAATACCTGTGCATAGAGTTGAGATCTGTTTTCTGCATCATATGCCTTAAGCGTCCGAAATATGATTCAGAACGGTAATCGAGTCCGCGCTGTAATGCGAATAATTTTTTGTGGATATGGCCTCCTAGTTATGTAATAAGAATTTGTTCGATCGTTTAAGAACAGCTGGGCAGGATATAACTGCCTCAACTCCCGTGAGGAATTAGGCCTTTGTTATAGGAAAAACAAATTCAACCAATATTTAGTCAACTTTTCAAGCGCTTCTACGAAAGAAAATTGGGAGATATGTTAATAAATAAGTAGAGAAATGGGGCTCTGCAAACAATATTGTGGACCGATTATCAAATAAAGAAGATGCATGGCTGATGCTGGAATTTGTAATTCCTTCAGAAACAGGTAATTGTAGTGTTTTCTAAAATTTTCCAAAAAAAATTTAAATTTTAAACTTTGCCCCTGTTGTTTTTTTTGTAAAATGGAGTTGCAAAAAGGAACTCAGCGTATTCGAAAACCAAACATTAGATTTTTAGCTCAAAAATCTGAGTTTTGGCCGCCTAAATTTTCTCAGGGACCGCTGGATGGCGGCCTGCAGTGTTTCGTGTGTGGTGGAGCTGGAGAGAATGATCAGTAGGGTAACACGGGGTGAGTTGGACATATGGGGTGATTTGGACCACCCCTTTATCTCAAAAAGTACGGCTCAACTTGGATTTTTTATAATGTTGTTGAACCGTATGTAACTAACGTAAAAAAAACTTTGGTAAAATTTGACAGGTGGAAGGAAACGGTAGCATGAACACAGCAAGCACATTGATTGCCAAAAAATGTGAGGTTTCCGATCCAGGTGTTAAGGTTTTTCACGCTGATTAAACTAACCTTTCGTTCATTGTGCAGTAAAGTTCTGTTCGCCTACAGAAGAGGAACAATTTGATGCAGCGAAACTGTAAGTTTGATAACAATAAATGAAATTAATTGCATTTTAATTTTTGCATGTTGTGTGGGGTAACATGGACACGTTTTTGTGGGGTGATTTGGTCCTACAGGTTTGAGGCTTTTCTTTGGTCTAATTGATTCCAGATGCCGCTCAATTACAAAAAGAGGATGAGCAGACAACGTTGGAAGAAGGAGGATCTTGAAAGAGCAACGCAACGCAGAGCAAGAATGGATTTTCTTTGACCAAGCATCGAAAGTGTTTGAGAATGCTCGCTCGAACAACAGTGAAAAGATCCATGCAGAATTCGAGATGGTGTCAATTCATTTTTTCTGGTCTGGAATCTGGCCAAGAAACCTGATGTCGATCCCAAAACATTGTTACTGATTGTAACATTATCCCAAAATACTTTACATAAACATAAGTATGTTTATACACTGGATCAAATCACCCCGCATCAAATTTTAATGTACAAAAATCATCTCTTTTATTATATTAGGCTGTCAAAAAAGTCCTGCGGTATTTCCGCGAGGTGTCGTTGTAAGCGCGTAGTTCTAGTTGTATTCATTGTATCGAGTCATACTATATCTTGTTGGAAAGGTATTTTTGCGCGCTATAATATAGTCCTTGACAGTGTTTTGTTTGGTTAAGTCGTTCGTGAGTTATAGTGTCGCAAATATGGAGCAAAATAAAGAGAAAATCCGACAGATTTTACAGTACTACTATGACAAAGGCAAAAATGCATCTCAAGCTGCCAATAAAATTTGTGCAGTTTATGGACCCGATACAGTTTCCATTTCCACCGCACAACGATGGTTTCAACGTTTTCGTTCTGGTGTAGAGGTCGTCGAAGATGCGCCACGCTCCGGAAGGCCTGTCGTCGAAAATTGCGACAAAATCACTGAATTAGCCGAGAAAGACCGGCATAGTAGCAGCCGTAGCATCGGCCAAGAGCTGGGGATAAGTCATCGAACCGTTATTAACCATTTGAAGAAGCTTGGATTCACAAAGAAGCTCGATGTATGGGTGCCACACACGTTGACGCAAAAAAACATCTTTGATCGTATCGACGCATGTGAATCGCTGCTGAATCGCAACAAAATCGGCCCGTTTCTGAAGCGGATGGTGACTGGCGATGAAAAGTGGGTCACTTACGATAACGTGAAGCGCAAACGGTCGTGGTCGAAGCCCACTGAAGCGGCTCAGACGGTGGCTAAGCCCTCATTAACGGTCAGGAAGATTCTGCTGTGTGTTTGGTGGGATTGTCAAGGAATAATCTATTATGAGCTGCTTCCCTATGGCCAAACGCTCAATTCGGACCTGTACTGCCAACAACTGGACCGCTTGAAGGTAGCACTCATGAAGAAGAGGCCATCTTTGATAAACAGAGGCCGCATTGTCTTCCATCAGGACAGCGCCAGGCCACACACTTCTTTGGTAACGCGCCAGAAGCTCCGGGAGCTCGGATGGGAGGTTCTTTTGCATCCGCCGTAAAGTCCGGACCTTGCACCAAGTGACTACCACCTGTTTTTGTCCATGGCGAACGAGCTAGGTAGTCAGAAGTTAGCCACAAAAGAGGCCTGTGAAAATTGGCTATCCGAGTTTTTTGCCAATAAGGAAGCGAGCTTCTATAACAGGGGTATTATGAAGTTGGCATCTCGTTGAGAACAAGTCATCGAACAAAACGGCGCATATTTGACTTAAAACAGATGGTTGTAACTTATTTTATGAACAAATGAAAATTCAAAATCAAAAAAATACCGCAGGACTTTTTTGACAGCCTAATATAATATATTTGGTAATTTGAAGCTTGATACAATGATTAAACATTATTTATTGAGAGAAAACAAGTGTAGCTCAGTATACAATATGACATTTTTTATTTAGACCGTATTGGTTTGGAAATATTAGGCGATTTGCTTAGGGCAGCTCCCTTTTCCCCTACGTGTAGCGAGGATTCTAATGATATTTTTTTTTTTTATCCAAAATATATATTTTATTAAGGCTCATATGGCGTCAGCCTAACGGGGCCGGGAGTTCAATATTTTGACAATGTTTGCTTAGACTATGTTAGTAATATGTAACCGATTACTCGCGGTTGACTCGAGGTTAGTATTACAAGTGTTCTCATAATTGGTATGTCGCAGTCTTCGATGCTCTGTACGTGTGCCCGACACGGGATACTTCCTATTGGGATGCAGCTGACCATTAATCAGCAACGCCCCCTAGTCTGTACCCCATATCTAGCGTGGTGCGTCTTTCTCGACTCGAGGAATCCAGGATAGAATGGTCACTAGCCGGCGCAATCATCAGCTCGTGTAGAGTTGTCATGAGCGCTACAACCTTTGGCTCTTGTTGAATGATCAGTGGACTGCACAACCTTTGGCCCGTGCATCTGTAAAGAGTGTGTGTATGTATTGCCGCGACTAAGTAAAAGTTTATCGATCGGATAGGAGGGATATGAAACGGGGACACAACGAAGGAAACATCATTAAACGTTGACATCGGCGTTTCTGAGGAACAGGTATAGATGAAGCAGAAGATCAGGATCCCGGCTACCTAAGATATCCCGGACGGGGATATCCGATTGTCTGCCTTGTGCTCTAGAGAGCTGAGAGCGAGCAGCATGGAACCGGATACACAACCAGACAGCATGCTCGATGTCGTGGTAGCCATCGCCACAATCACAAAGATTGTTTGCTGCGAGCCCAATGCGATAGAGATGCGCGTTTAGGTTGTAGTGATTGGACATAAGCCGAGATATCACGCGAATGAAATCACGACCTACATTCAATCCCTTGAACCATGCACTCGTCGAGACCTTAGGGATAATCGTGTGTAACCAACGACCGAACTCATCTTCACTCCACATGCGCTGCCAACTAACGAGCGTATACTGACGAGGAATGTGGAAAAATTCATTATAAGCAATTTGCCTTTCAAAAAGTGTGCCTTCTGAAGCGCCCACCTTAGCTAGCGAGTCCGCTTTCTCATTCCCCGGAATCGAGCAATGAGAGGGAACCCATACTAAGGTAATCTTGAATAATTTTTCGACCAAAACACTTAATAGTTGTCTTATTCTAGTTAGGAAATAAGATGAGCGTTTATCAACCTTCATTGAGCGGATTGCCTCTATTGAGCTGAGACTGTCTGAAAAAATAAAATAGTGGTCGATGGGCAATGTTTCAATGATCCCTAATGCGTAATATATCGCACCCAGTTCAACGACATACACGGAACAAGGATCTTTGAGTTTGAAAGAGGCACTGGAATTTTCATTGAAGATGCCGAAGCCAGTGGACCCGTTTATGAATGAACCGTCAGTAAAGAACATTTTATCAGATCCAACTTTCCCATATTCTGCCGAAAATATCGGCGGAATAGAATCGGAGCGTAGGTGATCTGGGATTCCATAATTCTGATTCTAATGATATTGCTGGTGTGAATATTCTTCCGCCGGACCGAATAATAACCCTATTGTTTTTTCACAGAATTTTGGTACTTTGCAGGTTTTGGAAAATGTTTGATTTTTCAGGAAGTGGATAACTGAGAAAAAATAAATCTTAAGCATTTACATATCTTCACGGCCAACAATAAAAATAACAACATATGCTTATATTTGAAAAAAATAAGCTTTCCGTTAATAATTTAACATTTTATGAAATAAGAAATGTTACATCTCACATTAGGTGGATTCATTCTGGTTTATACTTTGAAGATGTTCGATTTCTGGAACAGTCATTTCCCGAAAAATGGAAGATGGGAACCAATAATTCTCGAACATTAGAGTTTCCTTAGCGTCAATAAACGAAATTACACCAATGGATTTGGTCAAAAAAAAAAAAAAATTTCACAGCTTGGTTCACTTTTCTAACGCAATCGGTCAGCGCGTTCGGCTGTTAACCGAAAGGTTGGTGGTTCGAGTCCACCCTGGGGCGTGAATACTTTTTTGACACGACAATAAACATGCGTTTGATCAAGTAAACAAATAGGAGCAAATGGGTAACTCATATCGCACAACCTCATTAGACCATCCAGATCAGGACAAACGAACAATTTAAAATTATTTAAAAACTCAAAAATCTCACATCTTAAAACTATTTATTTCATAATGAACCAATCCAAAAAACAATTTTTTTGCTGTGGCTAATATGATGTTATCTCGAATGTGGAAACACAATGGAACAATGTCAATGGACCATCTTTGTCAAATGGATGTCCAATCTATACTGAACCGACAAATAGATTTTTACTTCTTCCGTTCAAAATTTTTTACTACTGTGTTCTTATTTATTGAAATTCATAATGCACTGCTTGTTTAGAGAATTAATAAGAACTGAATAAATTGAACATCCACCGGAAATCGGCCCTCCCTCCCTGTTTCGGGCAGCGGTTACCATGTTAGCGCCCAGCCCCGGCCATAATCAGAATCCGATTAGCAGCTCAGCGGAAAATAGAAACTCAATTTGGCCGGAAAAATAACAACTCTCACAGCATATCATTCAAATCGACGGGTCACTTTAGCTTAATAGAGAGATACAAAAGAACCGATCCCCGGCTCGGAAGTCGACCGTTCGCTTATTGCGCTCGTTAATAATTATTGACGGTTTAATGGCACTTCCCTGTTCTCAATCCGCTTCTTTATCCGGTTGCTTCCCTTTGTGCGGAAGGAAGTGGAGTGGCGCGGGGGAACAAAAGGGATGAAGATGTTGAGATGACCAAATGTGGAAGGGCTCAGAGGGCGGCAAAAAATCGGCACGGTAAGGAACCGGAAACGGAATCGAAATATAATAGCAAGGATAATATCCATTTTTAAATTGAATCAAGAAGCGATCCTTGCAAGCTGTTGGCAGGGTGAAGTTTTCGCACATTTGCCCCTCGGAGGCACACGGCCGCCAGGTGCGTTTGCGAGGCAATAAAGCGAAGGTTTTGCGTGTGTTCGAACATAAATTTTTATTTCAATATGTTCACAGCGTGTTTCCTCTCTCGGCAGCCCGGAGCGGCCTCCCGAAATTCGACGGATTCCGGTTTGGGGCGTGCCCTCCCATTTTAGGGGAATGAGGCGTATGTGTGCGCGCATTTGTAACATAAACGAAGTCAAATGTGGCACAATAAGATCCGGCGTTTAACGGGGTGAAAGCGATATCCGTTTGGCATTGGGGAAGGTTATCATTCGATCTGAACAGCTGGGGAGCGAGTTTTTATTTCTATTTGCATCGTTTTCATTTGCAAGCAGGCCCTCCCTGTGTCTGTTCTGGAAATGAAATTGATATAACTCAAATGTATTCGAGAAGACTCCAAATTACCAATCGACCTCGAATCGATAAAGGGGCAATATCGATGTTATTTAAGTCGCTTTATTTTTCCTTTTAACTGTCATACGTTTACACTACTTTTGGAGTTAATCGAAAAAGTTTCTGCTATTTATAGCAAATCAATTTGAGACGTTCAGATTCAATACTGAAAAAAACCGAAAATCGGAAATCGCTTCTGATTAGAATTCGCCAATCGTGCTGTATAAAAAGTGGCAATATCAAAATATAAAATAAATTAGACTCTCTCTCTCTCGAGATCTTCCATAGAGCACACTAATATAGTGAACATATTTCAGCAGGGAAAATAATAAAATGCCGCGTGCAAAATAAATATCTATATATTTCGCACCATCTGCTCTCCTTCATATATCTCGCCCATTCTGGCGCGTTATTTCATTTTAAGACTATACTCCACCCACCATTACCAGCATCAGCATCACCACCGCCACCACCATCAACCTCTGCCTCGTTCGCATCTTGAGACCCCACCATCAGAGAGAGAGAGAGAGAGAGAGAGAGAGAGAGTAACCACCTCCTGTCCATCTGTCGTTACCTTCCGCCTCGGCAGGCACATATATCAGCGAGCGGCAGTGACATCGAGAAAAAAACGCTCCTTAGCTCCTGGAGTCCTCCGAAAGATGACGACGGCTCTCGGCAAACACTTGGACATAGTTTTGGAGGCGCGCGGGCCCGGCTGGTTTGGGCTGGTCCGGTCCCCGGGGGAGGATATGAATGATAAAGTGAATCCTCGAAGAAGTGCAACCACTCCTCGCGCGGCGGCAACACCATCAACAGTAGCGATGGCGGTAGCAGAAATATCATACAAGTATAATCGTCACGTAATTTAACGTCAAAATGGCGCACGATTTATGGGTGCAGGACGGGCTCTGCCGAGGCGACGGCGAGCGGCAATGCGCTGGCACTAGATGAATGCCTGGCTGCAACAGCTCGAGCGAATGCTGCTAGTTTCCATAACTTTTAAATTATGTCAATAAACGTAGTTTAAATTCAAACGAATTGAAATTAGATATCGGGCCATAGATTTTGTGCCAGTTGGGATTGTTTTTTTAGGGAGCGCATGGGATAATTTAAAACTAACGAGCAAAAATCGGGTGCGGAATTCTGAATTTTCCGGATATAATAGATTGTGATATTTGGGAAATGATGCTTTTTTGATTCGTGTATAATTTGTTGGTAAGCGCAAAACCTTTTTCTCTACCCGCAAAACCTTTTTCTCTATCCGTAGATCAATGTTTTGATGAGAAAACAATGAAATTTTTGAAAAAACCTTCCAGAGAAAGTTAAAAGAAAATCCCGTATGTTCTACAATGACATCGTTGTTAGTCCAACTGGATTTCGCGTTTGCGGAATCAAGCTTGGTTTCCGTTGGTTTGAAGTGAAAACGGAAGATTCTCAGCTGGAATAACGTGTTTTGAAAATAAAAATTTTAAATGAAAATGGATGAATTTCTGTATCAATCATGTGTTTTATGTAACGGAGAAACATGTTATTTGGAAGTGAATCAAGAATCTTGAGCGAAAATTGTACCGGAAAATATTTTTTTCATTATAATGACGAGTTTTGGTAGAAGTACTAGGAAATTTATAGTGAAAGAAAATTGTAAAGAGACAATTAGAGGATTAATCAATGGAGAGTTCTGCGATTGAACTCACGAACGTTTGCTTAGTAAAAACACATGAATGTTCGTAAGAATTCATATCAAAACATTAATTGTAGGCGAGACGGAGTTCGCCGGGTCAGGTAGTGATAAATAAGCAAACTGAATAAAATAATTATGCGATCATACGTCAACAATGCTGTCGTGTCTTGGATACGATCCCCTTTAATTTTACGATTGATCCGGTATTCACCTCCCGAACGGATAGGCATATTTAACCCCTGAAGTCTGAGGATGATCCAGAGAATTCGAAATTTAAGTTTACCACTAAGCATCCCTGTTGTGTCAAGATATTTGGATTTAACTGTGTCAAATGGATTAAAGATGCCTCCTGTAGCCTGTAGCAGGTGTGAAAGTGAACACTGATGTTATATGGACAATTTGGAGCATCAAGTGGAATCAAGAATACGATTAATACGAGAAAATTGTTTTACAACAAGATGAAGCATCATGTCATGATCATACTTCTAAATGGACCCAAATATGGCTGAAGGAGAACGTTTTTTTTTTGCTCGAAGATAAAACGGTCCAGATTACAACCTCCTCGACTATTCAATTAAGTTGAAACAAAGGCCTGTGCCTTTTAACACTCTAATATCGATTATTTGGAAGTTTCCATATATCAAGTGATTATTTCTGAACTGGCTAAAATACATGCTTGAATAAATGAAAAATGATTTTCAATCAATAGATTTTCGAATTTTATGGGACACTGTACTCTACAACACAAGTATCAATAGAACATGACGGAATTAATCTAGGGTCATCAAGGAATGGGCAGTGTTCACCGATTGAACGCTTCACTGAATAACTTACTATCGTTTGCTCAAATATGATCTTACAGAAGTCATAGAAGTGACAGTATTCTTCTTTATCTCTCATGCAGTATATAGCGATAGTGTTTTCAATTTACACTCAAGTAGACGGCTACTCGTTCAGTCTGACCGGATGGTTTTTAGTGTCAAGATGTACAATTTACAAGAACGTGATTTCTAGTGAAATCGTATTACTTGAACAACCAAAACCTCAATGAAACTTTGTCCTCTTATGGTAAGAAGTTCAACATTTCTCGTCGTAGGTTACTTCCTCTGGGGGTACGTGAAGGACTGCTGCTATGTTAATAAGCCACACAATTTGGAGGAACTTTAAAAAGAAATAACTCGGATTTTCAACAGCATCGAATTCTTAAATTAAGAGTTGTGCATGGAGAATTTTGTTCACCGTTTAAAACGCGTTATCGAAAAAGGGGTGATCACATAGAAAATGTCCCAAAATAAGCTTTATTTTCGTTTTTTGACGTAGGATTACGGGATTATATTGGGGTACCAATTGGAAATCGAAAATCGAACACATCGTAAAAATTGTCCAATTTCAAACGCTTATTGTTCAGTCATTTCATGATGGATTGATGAATTTTTTGCGTCAATCGATTTCGACACTCCATAACATTTTTTTATATTGATGAAAACATGACATACATGTAACTAACTATCGAACAATTGAAAAATGTCAACCCCTATCCTAACGGAAATACCCACTTCTGATTGGTCGAAATTGACGACACATGCGGCGGGTCCCGAACAGAGACATCAAAACCAAGCTGCCTGGGGAAAATCGACATTGCAAATACATGAAAGTAGGGGGAGCTTTTGTTCCTACCGAAATCTGTTCCCTAACAGAGACATCAAAACCAATCTGCCTTGGGGAAATCGACATTGCAAATACATGAAAGTAAAGTATTAGGTGCTGTTAGTCCAATTGGAATTCGCGTTGGGTTGAATAAACACTCAGAAAGTAAAAATTATGTACACCCGTGGCCGAGTGGTTAGCGTCTCACATTAACATGCCGGGTGTTCGGGTTTGATTCCCGTTCTGGGCGGAGGATTTTCCGTCAAATAAATTTCCTTCGACTTGCACTGCGGTCACGCGTATTCTAGAGCTTGTTCCTCAGAATACATTCAAGGCGTGTTATTTGGCTTAAGAAATCTCAACTAAGTATTAATAAATGACGCTAATTAATTCATAGGTTGAGACGGCAAAAGTTCCACAGGGAACGTTAACACCATTCAAGAGAAGAGAAAGAAAATAAAAATTATAAACCTTTACCTTTCGCATTTCAAATATGTTTTCTCTATATTGAAGTAACATGTTTTTACTGATGAGAAAAATTGATAATTGTGTTCGGTATTTGTAATTATCTCATATTCTTCTTCTTCTTCAATGGCACTAACGTTCCTAGAGGAACTTCGCCGTCTCAACGTAGTATTACTTGCGTCATTTTTATTAGTACTTAGTTGAGATTTCTATGCCAAATAACACGCCTTGAATGCATTCTGAGTGGCAAGCTCTAGAATACGCGTGATCACAGTGCAAGTCGGAGGAAATTTCTTTGACGAAAAATTCCCCCGACCAGATCGGAAATCGAACCCGAACACCCGGCATGTTAGTTATGACGCTAACCACTCGGCCAAGGGAGCACATTAATTATCTCATATTACATTGGTGATTTTTTTTTTCTTTATTTCATCCTTACATACCATAGGAGGCATCTCGTCTAAGATCACAAAGGGCGGTTTTCATCATATCTTGTTCCACTTCGGGATCATTTATCTACTACGCACCATCCAACGACTGTTTACCATCCTTATGTCATCACCACTACGTAAACACTGGTGGAGCGAACAAACAATATCCAACAACCAAACAAAAAGACCCTTTTCGGGGCTACCAAATCATTATCAAAGAGTTTAACGATGTAATTCTTCAAACATATCCAAAATCAACAGATAGCCTAACGGAATCCTACGTCAACTATGCGGTCGTGTCTCGGGCACAACCTCTGTGACTTTTTTTTAAATAAAAAATGTAAGGGGTTGTATCTAGGACACGACCGCATGTTTTCGACGTAGAACTACACAATTGTGTTATGCAATCCACTTGTTTACCACTTCGAATATTATTTTAGAAAGCATCGAAATTTTTGTAATACATGAATGTATATTTGCAAAGCGGATTTCTACAGGTACATCGATTTTGAAGTCTGTGTTGGGGATATCGTAAATCGGGCCATTGAAAGCGAGGCAGTTATGGCGTTTAAATAACCCTTGACATTTTACAGTTATTCAATTGTTCATCTCATGAAAAATAACATTTTATTAATTGTGATAGACGCGTAGAAATATTTCCTATCAATTGATGCCAACGTCTTCCCGAACTGTTCGAGTTATAAGCATTCGAAATACGGGTACGGTTAGCACACAAATCGGCAGAACAAATGTATGGGAAAAAAGGAAGTCCAGTTTTCATGATTTTAAACCGTTTTGAGATAAGCGAATTGTAATGTATAGCATGTCAAACAAATCTTAGAGAATTTCCGATTCGATTGGTATGCAAATCATGAGAATTCGATCACAGTGAAAATAGTTATTAACGTTAACTTTATTTAATAAAAACGTGACCTGTTTTCTGATTTGGCACCCTTCCTGAAAGACGTAGTTCTACGTCAAAATCGGTTCACTTTTGTAGAAGTTAGTTTAATCTGAAAGACCTTGTACATACGCACTTCTACGGGAGGCGATCTGGCGTAGTGGTAACATCCATGCCTCTCACGCTAAAGGTCACGAGTTCAATTCTCACTCCCGACATTCTTCCAAAAATGGAAGTAAAAAGTGACGAACCAGCCAAATGAGTTGAAAATCACTATAATACAGTTAAAAAAAAAAAAAAAAACGCACTTCTACACATACACGCACTCCTCACCCAAAAACTCATAAAGACGGAAGTTACGAATCGTTCATTCTGAGAGTCGCGTAGGATTTTGTACTTCTGGTACGGTTTACGAAATTCTGGAAAATCGACTAAAAAACGGCTGAACGTATCAATATGAAACGTTGAAAGATGTTTAGGGAATACACTAGGCTAAAAATGGCTACCTGCAAACATTAGAACTTACTGCGATATTTGCAGAATTATAGTGGACTAGCTGACCCGGCAAACTTCGTCCCACCCAAAATTGGTTTTTTGTTATCAATACCTTCAAACATTCACGTTTTCTTTTTATAAGCAAATTCATGGTTCCAATCGCAGAACTGTTCATTGATTGATCTTCTATTCGACCCCGTTGAATTTACCTTTTACTATGACATTCCTAGTATTTCTAACAAAACTCATCATTATAATATCAGATTATTCTCAGAAACAATTATCGTTCAAGGTTTTTGAACCACTTGCAAATAACATGTTTCTCCGTTACGTGGAATAAATGTTTTATACAGAAAATATTATAGAATAAAGACAGCCCTAAATCGGACAATTCCTTCCTCGAGTTCTGCTCTTATCAACACATCCGGTGATCCTTATTTTTTTGGTATAGATAGAAGAAGATATAGGAGTGCGTTTCATCACATTGTAGAGCATATGGGAATTTATTTTTCCGATTTTCGGGCGTGTTTCGGTTTAATGTGCTGTTGAAAATTACTTATTAGTGAAATACTTCGGATGGCTTGAAATTATGATCGATATTTAGGAAATATATGTTTTGTTATGTAGCCATTAAAAATATAATTTTTTTCCGTTTTGAAGAATATTTTCGCAGTACTATGCAAATGTGTTGGTGAAAACTCTCCGGTCGCAATTATTGCTCGCATCGTTCTTTCTCTTCGTGCCCTTTGAATATACGCGTGTGTGGTAGTTAGTGTTTTAAACTAATGCGTGTGTTATATACCAGTGGGATCAACATCGAGAGATAAATTTCACCATGAGAAAAATTTCCATCTCAGCTAAGTTGTTTTTAGTGTCATTTGCTTTTTTGTCCGAATAGTACTTGATTTTCGATAACCGATCCGAAAATCGCCCGAAGTGCTCTTCTCTCTCGGTGGGAGAGGGAGAGAAAGTGTCAAGCCTCAAGGGCTACGCGGTCACTCATCGATTGCGGATTTCTTTTTCTTCGCTCATTGTTTGTGTGCGATGAGAGGAAGTGTGCGAAATAACTAGGTGCGTTCAGAGCTGAAGCGCTAATAGCATCAAAGGATGTGTCCACTAACATTCACGTGGTGGCGGAGGAAAGCGGTTGTTTTATGGACTGTGAGCTCGCGTAAATATTAGTAAACATTTTACATGATGTACATAAAATGAACATCAGATTTTTTCCTTTATGTACCTGTTGGTTTGGATATTATTCGATATATATCCGGTCATTGTTTTTTTTATCCCATTTATTTATTTAGTAGGCTCATTAACATTTTAGCTGTAACAGAGCCGGGTTTTAATCGTGTACATGTACATATGTTTATGTTCCTATAAATTGTAAATTACACAGAGGTAGTAGCCATTTAGGTGTTAGGTTTTCTGTTCTATTACATTATGATTAATTACACAGTAGTAGCCATTCGGGCGTAAAGGTATTCTTTCTGTTCTTCCGTTGTTCAGCAGACCGGACAGCGGAGACAGTTGATATTGATCATTATTGGGTTATTTATAGAACAGCAGCCCGATGTTTCTTCCAGAGCAGAGCTGTTGTATAGATGAATCGATCTTTGTTCCGCCGTGGATCGATCTCCATCGCTGATGATGGTTGCGTGGACGTAGTTATTCTATAACAACACAAAAATGGTCAATTGAGGGCCCTGAGTTTGATAGATCGCTTAGTAAGCGAACGCGTAAGCAAGTGGCTACGAAGACCCCCTAAGCCGGTCATTATGATACATGAGATTTTCAGAGTTTCATTTCGTCGAGTGGTCGATAGCTCGCGTTTGCATATTCACATCATTTACCCGCAGTGAATCCTGATTATTACCTCTTCCCACTAACAACTATCCCTTCCATGATAATCGCTGGGAAACCACGCTATAGAGACAACCCTTCAGGCTTTCGGACGGCGATTATCATACTAACATTCCTTCCCTTCCCCTGGTGACTGTAAGGAAGTGGCCGGCGTCGTTATTGACCATTTAAAGCTCGAATCACCGAAAATTGCACAACGAATCTTGCATTGATCAACAACCTCAACGCATGAATCAACAACCTCAACATATACCGTGTTCAGGAAACATATTCTAGCCTGCACAAAGGTGAGCGAGTACAACAGTACTCACAGTTTGCATTTATTTGCAAAACCGATTTCCCCAGACACCTTGGTTTTGAAGTCTGTTTTAGGCAAACACATTTCAGCCGGAACAAAAATGCTCCTGACTTGCATGAATTTTCAATGCCAATTTTCCCGAAGCTGATTGGTTATGATGGCTGTGTTGGGGAAACTGTAAATCGGGCCAATCAAAACAAAGTAGTTAGGGCGTTTAGATAACGCTTAACATTTTACAGTTATTCAATTATTTATCTAATGATAAATAACATTTTATTAATTACGATGGATGCGTAGAAATATTCCATATCAATTGATGCAAACATCTTTCCGATACAGTAAGAAATGTTCGAGTTATAAGCATTTGGAATCTTTCATTTTTTTCCTGCATGTTCTGCGTTTAGGTTTTTATTTTACCCCCCATATACTACGGTTAGACGTAGTCCCACGTCAAAAAAAGTGTGTTAGAGTAGTATCAAATGAAGCCAATTAAGTTGCAGGGTTACGGGTAATATCCATCCAAACCCTCCAACGTGAACGATGTTGTACTCTATTCACTTCCAAATGATACTCCTCTTTCTCCGGAATAACAATCGATATCAGGTCGATTGTTGATTGTTATACTCAAACCCAAAGCTCAATGCTCTGCCATCCACTATGGGGCAATTGACAAATAATGTCCTCACTGTTTTCATTGGTTTCAACCACTACCAAACTAGTCGATTTATTTCCTAGGCACCCCCCTCTACTCCCACTGGCCACACTCGGCCGGAAGAAAGCGGGCATGATGCTGGATAGCAGCATCAAACGACGAAAAGTGAAGGCGTAGACTCGTAGACAACACCACACCACACCATGAATCACGATGGCAAGGTAGTTGAGTTGGAAGAAAAGGCCAACAAGACACTGTGTAGTAACTTTTCCTGAAATGAGCTCCGTTCATGGGATAAACTTGCTTCGGCTCCCCCTCCCCCAGTCGGATACCGTCGTCCACTGGCCCCACCCGTAGAAGAGCCATTAGGACGGCAGCACGATGCCATCCCTTCTGCTCGCTACTTGATCTGCTGTAAGCGGAACACGATTGAACGTGAGACTGGTGAGGCGAAGGGACGCCGGAAGGTGACGACTGCTAGAGGGCACTTGGAAAAGTTTTATGAAGTGTATTTTCAGAAAACATGCACTTTGTCAATGTGGCAAACGATGATAATGGTAATAAGTTGTATTCTCTGGCTCTGCAGCTGCTGTTTGCCACGCTGCTGAATGCAGTCACAAAGAAAATACTTCCGGGAGAAACCGGCCGATGGAAAGTTTTGCCGACGAATCGGAAAACAACTGTTGTAAAGTTGGATGCGGTCAGTTAGACGAAGTTATGGTTTGTGTATTGTGCCCATCGCAATATGCTGTGAAATATGAAATAGTTTTGAAATTGGAGCAATTTCAAACATCGATGAAGATTGGTGGTATTGTTCAATCATATATCTTTGAAGTTGTCTGAGAACACACATTCATTTGAATTTGAAGAAAAATCTGACATGGTGATCCAGCAATGAAAAATGGTGCGTTCAAAAATTCATGATTGCTCTCTAAACGTAATATTCGAAAATAGGCATCAACATTTTCCTGCCCTAGCCCCCGTGGCAGACTGGGTGCGATGTCGTCGATATCTAATCTGCATAAACCAATAATCCTTATCGACAATTTCTCCCGCTATGCAATGGCGGGATTTACTTTTCTCCGTTCTAGACGGAAACGTGATGTAATAGTACTGGAGGTAATCATTCATTTTTGAACGGTTTTGTTTAGCTTGTCCTGTAATCTGTTTGTATGTTTGTATGTTTGTATGTTTGTATGTTTGTATATTTGTATGTTTGTATGTTTGTATGTTTGTATGTTTGTATGTTTGTATGTTTGTATGTTTGTATGTTTGTATGTTTGTATGTTTGTATGTTTGTATGTTTGTATGTTTGTATGTTTGTATGTTTGTATGTTTGTATGTTTGTATGTTTGTATGTTTGTATGTTTGTATGTTTGTATGTTTGTATGTTTGTATGTTTGTATGTTTGTATGTTTGTATGTTTGTATGTTTGTATGTTTGTATGTTTGTAACATGTTTGTCTGTAGCGCTGACCCACATTAATAGAAATTTGACCCCCTTCCTGTTGACCGATTGATCTGAAATTTGGAACACACCTTTATCTATGTAGTCATTATAAAACTTAAACATTATAAATATCCAAGATTGCGGCCGCTACATATTTTCTCAAAACCTCATCAATATGGGTTTTCCAAAACCCCATCAATATGGGTATCAAATGAAAGGGCTTGACTGGTAGAATACGGTTATTTAAGAAAAATGCAAATCCGAGATGGCTGCCACTACAAAATGGCGGACTACATATTATGTCAAAACCACATTAATATGGGTATCAAATGAAAGGGCTTGACTAGTAGAATACAGTTATTTATGAAAATGCAAATCTATGATGGCCGCCACTATCAAATGGAGGGCTGCATATTTTCTCAAAACCCGATTAATATGGGTATCAAATGAAAGGGCTCACAGTAGATCATGTAAAATCCAAACACAAAATGGCCGCAATCACAAAATAGCAAATTACTTTATTAAACGGTTTTATTTCGCTTAAGCTATTCGCTGTATGCTTCGACTGTATGTTTGTATGTCTGTAGGGTTGTCCCACATTAATAGAAATTTAACCAATAGGAACAATAATAATAATATAATTTATAAAATACCTTTATCTCTGCTGTCATTTTAAAACTGCTTATCTTGAAAAATCCAATTTGGTCGCCGCTACAAAATAGCTGATTCCATATCATCTAAAAAAAAAAGGTTGATTGAGATATGTGTATCAAACGAACGAACTTGACTTGGAGAACACACTATGTATTTTCTGCAATCCACTCAATATCGTTATCAAATGAAATTTCTTGACTGATAGAATACAGTACAATGGTTTTATTGTAGATAAATATTCTAATGAAACAGATAGTGTACTAAAAACTAGAGAATAAAATAAGTAAAAAAAAAACTTTTTAAGTTAAACGGTTTAATTGTGATGAAAAAATGAGAAAAATTACAAGCCCGTCTAACTGATTTTAGTCTAGCCTTTTTGTTGGATCATTTTTAAAACCTATTTGAAGACCTCCATAAAATAAGTAAAAAAAAGGTTTTTTAAGTTAAACGGTTTCATTCTGATTCAACATTATAATGTACTAAAAGCTAGAAAATAATTAAGCAAGTAGCAGTTAGCAGTTATTACACTTCTCCTTCATTAGTCTAGGGCATGGTAAGACTAAAATAAAATCGTGGGGCACGTTGGATTTCCAGTATCCACAATTAGCGACTTCATCATATGTCCCACGATTTTATTTTAATCTTATCAATACCCTAGACCAGGGGTACTCAAAGTGGTCGATTTTGGGGTCGATGAGGTCTAGAAATCGACCCCCTTCTTGACGTAGAACTACGTCTTTCAGGAAGGGTGCCAAATCAGAAAATAGGTCACGTTTTTATGAAATAAAGTTAACGTTAATAACTATTTTCATTGTGAACGAATTCTCATGATTTGCATTCCAGTCGAATCGGAAATTCTCTAAGATTTGTTTGATATGCTTTACATTACAATTCGCTCATCTCTAAACGGTTCAAATTCATGAAAACTAGAAGAACTTCCATTTTTTCGGGGATTTTTTTTCCCACTGAGTTGTGTTTCCCTAACACGGACTTCAAAATCAATATGCCTGGGGGAATCCGCTTTGAAAATACATGCAAGTCGGGATTATTTTTTGGTGTTGAGTACTTTTGTACTCGCTTGTCGTCAATAATGGTTTACTTTTTTTCCACGTTCCATTTTCCGGGAAATGAATGTTCAAAAAATCGAACGTTGGCCGAAACCAGCACTTTTTTTAAAGTACAAACACACTGCGAACTAAATGTCAGTTCAATTATCAAATATATTCATATATTCATAAATGCCTTTTTTTTCATTCCGGAACGAACTAGTACAGGTGGATGAAACCCAGCAAACATTAAATCGTGTAATTTTGCACGTGCCAAGTCTTACAAGAAATCCGAATAAATCATAATCGCATATAATATCAATCAAAGTATGTATCGTGCATATTTGAAATCGCATAAAATGTAAAAACTTGATTTTATATACCATTATCAAATCAAGTCGCAATTCGGTATAATAAACATCAATTTTATGATGTACATTGTCGTAAACTATATTTAATCTGCATCATATACGTATATTACGCTGATGCAGTTTGTGTGTCGTATAAGCGTATAATTTAAATCGATTCAGTACTGTAGTAAATCGTGTTGCATGCTGAAGAAAATCATGAAACAGTAAATCATATTAGATCCTAATAAAGAAAATATTACATCATATTGAAATGTCAATGAAATGCTGATGCACTCGAAAGTTTTAACTGCTGTTGAATTAAATTTCAGATAGCCGCGCGAGATAGCTGGTGGATGATAATCCAGACGACCGGAGTTCGAACCCACATCGCAGCAGTTTTCACCAAATATCAATCTGTGAAATTTTAAACATTCATATTCCACTCCCAACACAAGTCAATCAAACAATTATTATTTCTACAAACATAAATACTCATATATAAAAATGGCGATTCGTGAGGCTATAAAAAACATTTCACGAAAATATTTTGCGCTATTTGTTTTTTTTTCTATGTCTGTAATAAATCGTATATGAGTATGGCAAAATTCGTATTTGGTGCTTTGACAATTCATGAATATATTCATATTAGATCGCAATTCATTTCAACATAATGGCTATTATAGCCGGTCAAAGTTGTATATTCATCCAAACAAATTCAATAAGCATTTGCCATGTATGTATATGGCCTCCACTTTTGCATGCATATGCCAGTTAGGCGCATTATATGCCAACCAAATTTTAGGGCATATGATGTTATATATACGCTTGTTATGCGATTTAATGTTTGCTGGGAAGTCTCTAAGTATAAACCTGAATTCATTAACCTATGGTGAGATGTGACCTTTTCTTATTGCATATAGTTTTAACTCATCACCGGCAGGCTTTTTCTTTCAAACGAAACCTAATGCTGTTATTTTTTTGTTGGCGGTGGAGAAATGTCAATGCTTAAGAAATATTTCTTTCCGATTATCCATTTCCCGAAACATCGAAAAATTTCCAAAACCTTCATAGCACAAATACGCTGCCATGAAACGATGGCATTGAGGGTTGGGAGGTTATTGCTCAGTTGAAAAGAATCATCATTTAGGTTTTCTTCGTGGATGTATCCGGTGGAAGAATATTCACACCAGCAATCATTAGAATCATCGTTCCACGTACTGATGATTTCCTCCAGCTCCTCCAGCGCCTGATTCTCGAATACACTTCACGGTGGAAACGGTATGAAACGCATTCGCGATGACAACGGTACGGTGTCGACATCTGGATGCGAGATTAGTTTCCAACTAAATTTATCATTATAATATCAAATTATCTTCAGAATAAATTTTTGTATGAGATTATTATATCACATGAAGAAAACAAAGTTTTCCACTCACATTGAATACCAGTTTGATACGAAGAAGTTAATTTTCATTAATGATTTTTTATTTGAAAAGTGCTCATTCTGCCTGAAAACTCATCATTATCTCCGACACTTCACTTACTCGTAAAACGTAGTTCAATGGCGTGCCGTTTATTTCGTTTCCACCGTGAAGTATATTCGAGAATCAGGCCCGATATGTCGGACTAAAATGTAACTTTTCAACAATATTTGGTAAATCCATCAATATTACAAATATTCTCAATTGAAAATGCAAAAATAAATGAACAAACTTTCCGCATTCTAAAGAATGTGCTGCAGAAGTTAGAGGTGTTGGTATTGATTCAACAGAAAAAAAAAGTTCGTTATGATCAACGTTCGTTTTTTCGATTTCTCCGGCTGTTATTTTCCTACAGGAGGCTCAATCGTATGATTTTCGCCCTACATTAAAATGTGTTATTCTATCAAAGTAATACTGTAGAAAAGTTTCCACATTTTCTTATTTTATTGGGTTTTTAATTGGAATTGAAAACACCTTCCAGACATACTGGTTTTGAATCAAATTTATTGCTCAATAAAGTTATACAACATTGAATGAGATTGATGGTATGAGGTACCTAACAAATTGTTGCAAAAACATTACCAAATAATAGCTTTTCAAAGATATGAAAAATTCTCAAAGTAGATGTTCGATTTTTCGAACGCTTGGCACAAAATGAGTTAACCAACCGAAAAGTTTTTGAATTTGTAAGTATTTTGTATAAATAAGATAAAACTAAAATTTTTAAAGAAATTTGACTATAGGGTGACGATGGACGATGGGATCACTTCATTCTGGAAAAGGGGTCTCTCACCCAAAATAGTTTGAGAATCCCTGCCCTAGACAAATGAAGAAGAGGTGTGATAACTGCTAACTGCTACTTGCCTAGTTATTTTCTAGCTTTCAGTACATTATAATGTTGAATCACAATGAAACCGTTTAACTTA
The DNA here is from genome assembly GCF_029784135.1 of Toxorhynchites rutilus septentrionalis. Taxonomy (NCBI): domain Eukaryota; kingdom Metazoa; phylum Arthropoda; class Insecta; order Diptera; family Culicidae; genus Toxorhynchites; species Toxorhynchites rutilus. Next base: position 69,510,189 of record NC_073746.1, on the reverse strand, counting down.
AAAAACCTTTTTTTACTTATTTTATGGAGGTCTTCAAATAGGTTTCAAAAATGATCCAAGAAAAAGGATGGACTAAAATCACTTAGAAGGGCATGTAATTTTTCTCATTTTTTCATGTCTAAAACGATGCTTTAAAATAGCTCTCGGCATTCGGAATGGCAAATTAGGATTACGTTTTAAAAACCGCTGCTGATACGTCCATGATATCTGGTTGCACTTGCAAACGTGATTAGTGGGTATCTGTTGAAGAAAGGAGGAGGAGATAATACCGGGGGAGAAGTGATGGAAAAACACTCACGTAACGAAAAATACCCCAAAAAACTACTCGACAATAATGAGAACCTTATTTTCTGCAGATAAAAATTTACATCGAGCTGCTCTTTGTAGATTAAATTTTTGCTTTCAAACGGTTTTATTTAGCTTGCCCTGTAATCTGTTTGTATGTTTGTAACATGTTTGTCTGTAGCGTTGACCCACATTAATAGAAATTTGACCCTCTTTCCGTTGACAAATTGATCTGAAATTTGGAACACACCTTTATCTTTGTAGTCATTATAAAACTGCGTACTTCATGATCTTGCAAATTCAAGATGGCGACCGCTACAAAATGGCGGATCACATACTTTCTCAAAACCTCATTAATATGGGTATCAAATGAGAGAGCTTGACTAGTAGAACACGGTTATTTATGAAAAATATAAATCCAATATGGCTGCCACTACCAAATGGCGGGCTACATATTTTCTCAAAACCCGATTAATATGGATATCAAATGAAAGGGCTTGACTAGTAGATCACAGTGGATCAATAAAAATCCAAATTGAAGATGACCGCAATGACAAAATAGCAAATTACTTCATCAAAGGATTTTATTTAGATTGAACTGTTTGTATGTCTGTAGGGTTGTCCCACGTTAATTGAAATTTGACCAATTGGTTCAAACGAACGAACTTGACTTGGAGAACACAATATATATTTTTTGCAATCCACTCAATATCGGAATCAAATGAAATAATTTGACTGATAGAATACAGCACACTGGTTTCATTCTAGAGAAATATTCTAATGAAACAGATAATGTACTAAAAACTAGAAAATAAAATAAGTAAAAAAATGCTTTTTAAGTTAAACGTTTTAATTGTGATTAAACATAATAATGTACTAAAAGCTAGAAAATAATTAGGCAAGTAGCAGTTAGCAGTTATCACACCTCTTCTTCAACAGTCTAGAGCATTGATAAGACTAAAATAAAATCGTGGGTCACGTTGAATTTCAATTATTCACAATTAGCGACTTCATCATATGTCCCACAATTTTATTTTAGTCTTATCAATGCCCTAGACTGTTGAAGAAGAGGTGTAATAACTTCTAACTACTACTTGCCTAATTATTTTCTAGCTTTTAGTACATTATTTTGTTAATTCACAATTAAACCGTTTAACTTAAAAGTTTTTTTTTACTTATTTGATTCTTTATATTTTTTACAGAAAGCCAGCTAGGTGTACACAGTGAAGGTCAAAGGTATGTATTGTGAGTTTGTACATCATTAAAATTTGAAATAAAAAATGTATTTTATTAATTATACAGGGGTGTCCGTCTTTCCCGACTTTCCCCTACATGATTCGATCACGATAGGGATAGAAATAAACAAATGAAACTTTAGCAAGCACAAAAATTCATCCGGCACTCAGAGAAAGTGGTATGCTCACACTGCTGAGTGGTTCGAACAATCCTGCTTACGTTTATTTATTTATGGAGCTCCAAAGCTCCCACCCCACTTCGCATGGTTCGTTTATGCAAATTCTACTGCGACTGTCAAAGGATCATCGCTAAACAGCAAATAGCTCACGAAAGTGTACACATAAAATCTCGAAAAGGAAGGGAAAAAAATAATAAACTTCGTTGGTGGGTGGTGGGAAAGGTGTGGCGGGGGTTATGTGTGGAGGGCAAATATATTGCAAGATATTGATGTGTAATATATTGCTTATGTAACCCTTATAACAGATGTCATACCGTTTGCCGTTTGACTGACGTTCGACTTGTTCGCCTCGTTGGTTTCGTATTGTGTGGCTCCGATTTGGAAGCACTTGGGTGAAAATCTCCTTACAAGACATACGGTTCCCATGAAAAATCACTCGCACTCTCTTATTTGTGGAAGTATGACAATTTGATGAATGCACGTGAATGCTGTGTAAATCTGTTGTTCTGGTTAACACATTTTTTTTCATTTTGGACTGAAACAAAAATTGAATTCAGTGAAAGCATTTTCCAAACAAATGAATTCATGTAAATTATTCATTTCCACTAAATTCTTAGCTCATTTTCGACTTCTCTCAGGCACCACGCTTTCATAAAAAAGAAAACAAAACAAACAACACACTCATTGAAATAATCTCATGGACGAAAAGAAAATTGTTATGGAAAACCAAGGATGGGATAGATTCGAACTCCGAACAGCGCTTTGTTTGCATTTCGATTTGCAAACACAAAATGCAAGCTTTTCGTTTTTATTAAAAATGAAACCGTAAAAGATATCCGAATACAAGTGGCGCAAGAAAAGTCGTTCCTCCGGATCCGAAAGCGAATATTCGACTCCATCGGGCGGGGAGTAGGAGGAGGGGGAGGACCAGAGACATGCAGCCCCAAAGACGGGACGACGGATGATGATGACAGCGCAAGCAGTATCTCGCATCGGAGGATGGGAGAGAATCGAGCAAAAATCTATATGTTTGCGGATAACGTCGGGATTAAGAGCTTCCAACCGATGGGGCTTCGGCCAGGATGGGAAATTTTGCTGATGTTTTTTTTTCCTTAGCGCTATTGGCTCGGTGCTCCTGAACACGAGGAGGACACAGACATCGGCTTGTGATTGCACCGTCGAGTGAGGATCAAAATGGGGAAAGCTGTTGGCGTTTCTCAATAAGAGGCAGAAATATTACAGGTTTTCATTATGGTAATGAAGACAAGTCCCAAATTGGCGATGGCTTCATTTGGTGGGGCAGATTTTTGTCGACTTAAATCTAGTTGCTCCGGGGTGGTGGCGGGGGGTGCGGACCGCAAGAAGTCGCCGCTATGTTTGCTGGTGGCTTTCTGTGGTCATGAATTTCTAATCCCAAACAGAGCGACGAGCTCCCGACAATGTGACTGAATCGGAATGAAAGGTAATCGGTATAATCTTCCGCTATTAACGTGGTCTGCTGAGCTGAGGCGCGACGGAAAATGAATGGCGAAACGTGATAGCCTCGATTGGGGAGAGACGGTGGCAGTTTGAAAGATGTTATGGGTGGCTATGCTCCGGGCAATGCCATTCGTTACGATATTCTTCTCTTTAAATTTCATATCCATCCCTGAATGGAGTTTTGTTCCGAGGATTTTAGGTTGAACTTGAGGAGAGAAAATTTATGAAAACGTTGTGTATTTGATTAACATTGGAACATAGCTGGAAGGGTAAGCGTGCATGTCATATTTACAAGACCTATTTCAGGACGTTATGCACCGCCCAAGCAAAATTCCAAATGATGTTTCAGGTGAAAAGTGCACACTATCCGATTGAATACTAATTTAAACATGCTAATTAATAATTCTACGAAAAAAATAATCAACAACATTTATAAATTTCAAATAATTAACGAGTAATAATTATCAAATGTTCATTTTCAGTGCTTCAGAAAATTTATTCGTTGTCATACTTATTACCGATGGAAGCACTATGGGGGATTCCCATACAAGCAAGCGGACAAAAACATTTTCATCACTTTTTAATTTTTTTTTTCAAATTATCTCTATTACGGTTAAATTTTGATGGAGACGTGTATTTTTTATATGAAAAGAGGTAATTATACAGGGTGGGCCATTTAAATTGGAAGGATTTGTTTTTGCAATAGCAAAGTAAAGAAGTGGAATTTTAAATTTTTTTTTTTGAAATTCATTTATTTTAGTCCAAGGAGATTTGTTCTAACTACTTTTTGATTATGATATCTCGTAAATGACCGCCTGTGGCCTTGACCGCAAAATGTGCCCTTTTTTCGGCATTTTCCATCACTTTGCCCAATGTTTCGCCCGATATGGCAGCAATTTCTTGTCGGATATTGTCTTTCAGCGCAGCCAGAGTCCTTGGTTTACCAGTGTATACCTTGGATTTTAAATATCCCCATTTAAAAAAAGTCAGGAAGCGTCAAATCAGGTGATCTCGGTGGCCAGTCATAATCGCCGTTTTTCGATATTAATCTTCCGGGGAACATTTCGCGCAATAATTTGGTCGTGGCAGCCGCTGTATGGCATGTAGCGCCGTCCTGTTGGAACCAGTAATTGTCCAATTCATTTTCATTTTCACGAACAAATGGCAATAAAAAATCGGTTATCATTGTCCGATAACGCTCCCCATTCACGGTTACCGTTGCTCCATTTTCGTTTTCAAAGAAGTACGGGCCGATGACTTTATCGGCATAAATGCCACACCACACAGTAACTTTTTGGTCGTAAAGAGGTTGCGTTTCGATGAATTGAGGGTTTTCAGTAGCATAAAACCGACAATTTTGTTTATTCACTCCTCCATTCAAGTTAAAATGCGCCTCATCAGACATTTTGATTTTTTGCCAAAAGCCACAATTGAGAAGTTATTTTGAATGTACAGCTGAACAATTTCAGCGCGTTGTTTAGGTGTGTATTGTTCCATGGTTAAAATTGTACTGAAATAACGCTTCCAACGCGGTATGACATTTGTTAATCTGACATCTCTGTCAAAAGTTATGCGGTTGCCAGATGCTTCCACTTTAAATGGCCCACCCTGTATATGGATTTGTTCGGAATTCAGTTCCTCCCCCTTTCAGTGGCTTTCCTCCCATTTCTAATACGTTTCCGACCAACTCTAGTGTGTAAAGAACATGCATGTTAAGTTTGGTAAAGGCGAAGGATTTCCAACTATGTTATAAAGAGAACACATTTTGGTTTTCCGAACAGTTTGAAGGAATAAAACAGAACGCCAAAGTTTTCATTTTTGACATAGGACTACATCTAACCGGAAGATACAGGGGGTGAAATGAAAATCTAGGCACTGAACAAGTAGGAAAAAATGGAACGCTTTGGAATGCTTATAACTCAAGCATTTCTCAATAGATCGCAAAGGTGTTTGCATCAATTGGTGGGAAATATATCTACGCATCTATCATAACGAATAACATTTCATTTTTCTTGAGATAAAAAATTGAATAATTGTGAAATATCAAGCATTGTCCAAATGCACTATGTGCCCAGTTTTGATTGGTCCATTTTGAGCTCCTCAAATCGTAACGACCAAAATCAATTCGCCGATTGCTCCGCAAGGGTAGCAAGGCCGAGCGCGTCAGTACCAGTGCACCAGTCCACCTAGTCAGCGTTATATAGTTTCGGCCGTCGAGGTGATCGAGTTAGCTGGCAAAGCTGCTCGCGACGATAAGAAAACCCGCATTCAGAACAGACCACATTCGGTTCGGTGGACATCAAGACAACAACAGGCAGTTGCAGCGAGTGGCGAGTGGCAAACGCAATCGCAAAACGGCAGCAAGCAGCAAACGAAAAACTTCTTCCAGATTGAAAGTACAGTAATTTACATTTAGTTCGACATTTAGCTAATTTATATCACGATATTTGTAGTTCTATATAAACAATATAAACAATATAAACAATACCAAATAGTTGATCCGTCGTTCGTTTTTTAAGCAGGACGAATTTAGTTACGTTGTTAAATGCTACATGGCACTTCGTCCTCTTCATCGAATTTTCACCCCACTCATACGCAAGTAACCTGAATTCGAATTAGCTAAGCACATCGCCAACAAGTTGGAAGCCTTTTTAGATGAGCAAAATTAATTATTGAAATTATTCTAATCACAAACATGCTCGGAATGCAGAATAACAATCACGCTATTGTCGTCAATTTTGATGAAAAATCGGCTGGAGAGCACGTGTGTAGATCCAATGCGCCAAAGCTATCTGAATCATTAAGAACATCATTACTCATTTTGAATGAATATTTTTGAACATTTGGTTGGAGGAGACGAAACAAACAAAAAAAAAAAGCGCTCGATGAATTCTTATGTGTGTCGATTGATGAATTGACGCAGTCAGGACAACTTGATTCTACGATGTCTTGAACTGTGACAATAATCCATGGTCAACATATTCGCAAAGGTAAAGAGCGAACGTTTGCTTTTCCTATGACACATTCAACAGAAGCGGTTCGAGGAAGAATACATTCACTTGCGAGACGCTATCATGGGCAACACCTACACAGCCTTTGTTCAAACGTGTGCACGTGTGTTCAAACAAAAGAAATGTAGTCTTTAATGAGCTCCATTAAAAAATTACACGTATGTCGTCCAACATGTTGCTGGATGTATTCGGTTAAGTGACAAAAGAGAGGATTGCCTTATACGCAATTTTTTAGTTTGATTAGTCGACAAAATACGCTCTGAGCAAAAGGATAGAGTAATTTCCTCGGAAATTCTAGATCTATCTACTGATCAACTATCCTCGTGTATTCTAAAATCCGATCGAATCAGAAGTACCCGAACGAATCGCAAATAATGTTCAATCGGGTTGTGCAAAGGTGACAGCCTTGCCATGCAATTCGACATTGAACTATTTCTGTGAAGCGCGAATGGTAAAATATCAACAAATATCATTGACATCCCAAATCGTTGGGTAGTACCATGTTCGCCTAAGCTGAGCAAACATTCAATGTTCATATTAATGTCAAGCTCTGCAGTTCGGTGAAGAGCAATAAATACATTTGCAAGTCTGTGAAAAAAGGAAACAATATGGATGTGTTTTCGTGTCTGGCGTATCTTTGGTTTCCGAATTCATGAATGAAAATGGTGTGATGAAATGAAAATGAAATTGTTTTTATTTTTTTTTGTTCAATTTTTGTTGTTGGTCATCGTCTAGAACGCTCCATTTTCTGAATATCATTGATCTCATCTGCATCTCCACGTCACACTCGGGTTCGGGAAGTCCATTTTCCCACGGTCCAATGCAATACACGGTCAAACCTTCACGTATCTGCTCGATATTCACGTGGAATCTATCGTTCATCGATCACAATCGATATATTTTACAGATCGTCAAAACATTTAAACTCACTTACAATACATTAGTTATGTTTTATTCCACAACCAAAATTGCCACTAGAAGTAATTTATATGGCAGAACAACGTTTGCCGGGTCAGCTAGTCTATATATATTAGGCTGTCAAAAAAGTCCTGCGGTATTTTTTTTTTAATTTTCATTTGTTCATAAAATTAGTTACAATCATCTGTTTTAAGTCAAATATGCGCCGTTTTGTTCGATGACTTGTTCCCAACGAGATGCCAACTTCATAATACCCCTGTTATAGAAGCTCGCTTCCTTATTGGCAAAAAAAACTCGGATAGCCACACACAGGCCTCACAGGCCTCTTTTGTGGCTAACTTCTGACTACCTAGCTCGTTCGCCATGGACAAAAACAGGTGGTAGTCACTTGGTGCAAGGTCCGGACTATACGGTGGATGCAAAAGAACCTCCCATCCGAGCTCCCGGAGCTTCTGGCGCGTCACCAAAGAAGTGTGTGGCCTGGCGTTGTCCTGATGGAAGACAATGCGGCCTCTGTTTATCAAAGATGGCCTCTTCTTCATGAGTGCTACCTTCAAGCGGTCCAGTTGTTGGCAGTACAGGTCCGAATTGAGCGTTTGGCCATAGGGAAGCAGCTCATAATAGAATATTCCTTGACAATCCCACCAAACACACAGCAGAACCTTCCTGGTCGTTAATGAGGGCTTGGCCACCGTCTGAGCCGCTTCAGTGGGCTTCGACCACGACCGTTTGCGCTTCACGTTATCGTAAGTGACCCACTTTTCATCGCCAGTCACCATCCGCTTCAGAAACGGGCCGATTTTGTTGCGATTCAGCAGCGATTCACATGCGTCGATACGGTCAAAGATGTTTTTTTGCGTCAACGTGTGTGGCACCCATACATCGAACTTCTTTGTGAATCCAAGCTTCTTCAAATGGTTGATAACGGTTTGATGACTTATCCCCAGCTCTTGGCCGATGCTACGGCTGCTACTATGCCGGTCTTTCTCGGCTAATTCAGCGATTTTGTCGCAATTTTCGACGACAGGCCTTCCGGAGCGTGGCGCATCTTCGACGACCTCTACACCAGAACGAAAACGTTGAAACCATCGTTGTGCGGTGGAAATGGAAACTGTATCGGGTCCATAAACTGCACAAATTTTATTGGCAGCTTGAGATGCATTCTTGCCTTTGTCATAGTAGTACTGTAAAATATGTCGGATTTTCTCTTTATTTTGCTCCATATTTGCGACACTATAACTCACGAACGACTTAACCAAACAAAACACTGTCAAGGACTATATTATAGCGCGCAAAAATACCTTTCCAACAAGCTATAGTATGACTCGATACAATGAATAAAACTAGAACTACGCGCTTACAACGACACCTCGCGGAAATACCGCAGGACTTTTTTGACAGCCTAATATAAAAATGGATTTCTGTCTGTCTGTCTGATTCTTATGGACTCGAAAACTACTGAACCTATCAACATGAAAATTGATATGTGGGGGTTTTAGGGGCCGGGGAATGTTTTCGTGATAGTTTGAGACCCCTCCCCCCTCTCTAAGGAGGATGTGCCATACAAATGGAACACAAATTTCTGCATTACTCGAGAATTAATCAAGCAAATGAAACCAAATTTGGCATGTGGAGGTTTTAGGGTGCAATAAATGTTTTTACGGTGGTAAGACACTCCACCCCCTTCTCTAAGGGGGAGGTGTCACACAATATTCAACGGGGTCGATTAGAAGATCGATCAATGAACAGTTCTGCGATTGGACCCATGAACGTGCTCATAGTAGGAAAACGTGAATGTTTGAAGGTATTGACAACAGAAAACAAATTTGGGCGAGACGAAGTTTGCCGGGTCAGCTAGTTTTCAATATTGAAGCCACTCTTCAAAAAAGTATTTGATCAGTCATTCACGGAAAATATATCTTTTTCTTCGAAGTATTCAAAAAAGAAATATATTGAAATCCATTGTATCGGAAACTTGAAACACAAAAATATAGCATCTCTGTATTTGTAATAAACAAATCGAAATATTTCATTGATTGCAATTATCAAAATGTGTGACTTTTTTGCGGTTTGAACAGACAGAGTGTTCTTGAAATAAGTTGCGGAGTTTCAATTCCGAGTAGAAAAACCTTGTTGAAACGCTTTCTTGATGCAGAAATTTTCTGCTGAATTTGGAAGCGCTCCAATGGCGGAATTATTTTCCAAGTGAACATAAATATGTGTGTGCTCACAAGCAAGCGAATGCCTTTCTCCCGCAACTTTTCCCGAACACACCGCGAGCATGTTCCTCCACACTGCTGTTAATTAAATTCACTTCCCGAGTACTCCAAACTCACAACACCACCGGCAAACCCCGGAGCGGAACAAATCAAGATAAATTTGGAAACGCCGTGGAAGTACATTTTCTCGCCGAAAATTTACTTACCAATAACACGAAACCCCCATCAGAATCGCTTTCCTGCAATGAAAATTAATGAATGCTGAAATCGAAAACTTTCCGAAAAGTTGAACTCATTATTTCTCACCGCGTGTCGTCTCGTGTCCTGCCCGATTTTCTCCCTCCTTGTGCTCCGGGATGCGATTCTCATTCTCGGTGCAGAATGATGCAACTAGACTGTCTTAGGATGACATCCGTTCCCTCACCCACCCACTGTAGCGAAAGTTTTATGATTTTGCAGTGCTCGTCTGGCACTAGTTTTTCCACCCGCCCACAGTCTCATCCCGGTCGGAGAAGATCTTACCCTGATCATTGTTGGTGCATTCACAGTTTCACCTTCCAGCAGCAGCAGCAGCCAGCAGTAGGAATGTTGACAAAAAAACGTCGTCGCTATCAACGCCACCGGAAAAGAAACAACGCGAAACGAAGTCAGTCGAGAAGAGTTATGGAAAATATGTTTGGTTATGATTAAATTTAATGGAAACGCTGGTGCAGCACTGCAGCAGTGCAACGACAAACGACGGGGAACAACTTTTCAATCACCGACTAAGTAGCTATCTGGATTGATTTTTTTTTTTTGCGTGATAGAGAAGGAAACTATTTTTTTCCTGCTACTATCGCACCCCTCGCCGGACAACATTGTATACTTCCACTCAGCATTGATTGGCCTCTTGGGGCGGGGAAGAAACATCTCACGATGGCCCACTTTCGGGGGAAATCATTAGCGTTGAATGGGTGCAACTTTTGCGGAGAGCGCGTTGTTTCAAAATGTCACTCTTCGCGCTGAACAATGTCTGCGCGAGAGGCTCTTCGCGGAAGGATGCACATGTTTTGCCATTTATGTTGCGGTGGTGGTTATCTCGAGGATGGCATGTGGTGAATGCAACTGAGATGGAGTGCATAGCCACAGGCCGGATGTTGACAGCAGAAAGAATGGAGCCCCCAAGGACAACTGCATAATTACGACTCATCAGTGGTTCCTCAAATGGGACGATTAAAGAATGTTTGTCTTCCCATTGTGATGCTTTCTGAGTTAATATGTATATTTTTTACTTTGTATTTATTCACAGTGTGTTTTTTTTTTCTCGCAACAGACTAAGAAATGTAGGTTGCTGTTGTGATTGATGGAATACTTTATGAATAAAAAATGAAACGTGATTGATAAATATCTCACAGCTGTTATCACCATGTTCCAGAAGTATTCAGTTCAGAGACTTGATGGAAATAAAAGATTTATACTTGGACAACAAAGTGATAGTCTCCTTTACAACTGGGAACACTTGAAACACGGAAATTGTAAATTGATAAATGTTTGGGTTAAAAAAATTCTAAGGGTGTTAACACGTTGAGCCCCGTATTGGTCCTTAGGAACTGTCGTTGGGCTTTACGTTAGACATACGTGATCACTGGAACTGACAGTTACAAAATAAGGGTTCCCGGAATAAATCGCCACAGAAAACGACTGCAACAGAAACCACCGCTTATAAAATGTGTAGTAGGCTATAAATATTGTGGCGCGGTATTGTATTTCAAAACAAGAATTAACCGGGCAAACGTATCGCCCCAGGCAAACGTAACGCCCCGGGCAGACGTATACCGTCCGACGCTCGCTAGAGCTCGGTCGGACATTGCTAAAGGATCGTATCCTATGTTTCAAACTAACCGGGCAATCAGTGGATCCCAGGTTTGCGTGCGAGACACCGCCGCTTCCGACGGCGGGTCGGCGGTGGACTCGGATTGCGTCATCTTGGCGGCATGGGCCGCCTCGATTCCTTATCCTCGCCAAATGGGGACTTCGTCCCCATTACATTGTCCTCAGAATAAATTTCGAAAAACGAGAACAAGAGAATAAATTTATAATAGAAATGTGAGGCACATGATGTTTTTCCCGCGCCAAATATTTCTAGCCTACTACACTTTTTCTAAGCGGTTGTTTCTGTTGCAGTTGTTTACTGTGGCGATTTATTCCGGTCACCCAAAATAAGATATCATAATATTTGAATAAACTGTTAGTTTTCGGATGTATCACGATCAGTGCTTTCACCATTCATTCAAATTTGAATGAACGAACCGTAAAACAGTTCAGTTGCTCTAAAGCTCTCACACTAACGTACCGAGCAACTGCTGTTCGCGCTGAAGATACCACACGAGAAATAAAAGTGAGAACGATTGTGTCCATCCATATGTGCTGAAGAATTTGTACTCATAACGCTGAAAAGTCGTGAGACTATTTGGAAGAGAGTCTAGCAAATCTTTTTTATCCCCTGAACGTAGGCTGTAAGCAGTATATTTGGTTCAGTAGCATATGAGATTCACGTGCCAGTTTGCAGTTGAATCATTCAAATTCAGTGTGTGCTACTGAATTTGAATGCAAATAATTCCTCAAGCGTATTTCATTTGAGCCAGCTAGAACCTATATTTTAGAAATGCGCGCGAGATCGTCGACATTATTTTGAAGCAGATTCATATGGCGCTCCTTCATATGTTTTGAGTTTAAGTTTATGTGAATATAATGTGATGATTGGGTGAGCGATGCAATGTTCGATAAATTATAAGATATTTTCATTCTCACTTGAATTACCGTATAATTATCTTTAATGATATTTCATAACTTAACGTTCATACGTTATATACTGGATTGATATGTAATATTACTCCTTCCACCAAGAAATTTACGGTAGACAACACTGTACATATTTGCTGTATTTCGCTGTACGAGGAATGTACTCACGTGAATAAAGCAAGCAGTAAACTTACCTCAAAACTTTCTGAAATCGAATTTATTGCAATATCGTGTAATAGGAACGATATAATGTATTTTCTAACAAACTTGTCTATGTCTTTCTGTAACTTCGATTATGTTTTTAATAAAAACGCGCATCGATAATGACAAGTTTAATTGACAAATCGTTTAAAAGTTAAATGTTTAGATTTGTACTCTTGGAATTATTGCTTGAAATAACAATCAATTGTTTTGAAACTACTATGCGAAGCAGTATGTAGTTGTTGTTCTGGACATCGCGTATAGCAGTTTCTCTATAGTTTTCAACAGCGTTTCATACTTTCTTACAGTTTAGAAATTTGCTAATATACATTACGAACTTTTGACGAACTTTGAACTGTATATAATCGAATTCTGTTTTTTATCGAGTCAAAAACATTGTTCTATTCGTTTTTTATTCATATATTTTCGTTTTTTTTAATATAAAAGTAAAATTTAATTTTTTGATTCATTTCCTTAAAGTCACACCTTTCTCATACGAAAAAAATAAATTTATTCAGAATCTCTCAGGAGATGATAGACGATCATATTTGATGAGAAAAATCCTTCTACGCATATGTTTGAATTTCAACAATGACAGAGTTATAGAACTTTTTGTTGTTTCAGACTCTGATGCCTCTAACTGGATCTACATTAAAAAGTACGCCAAAGTATAATGTACTGGAACATCTATATTAGTGTATTTAAATAACATTTTGGAAGTGAAAAACCTAAAAGTTGGTAATTTTCAATATGTCATTATTAGTTTTATCCCAGAAATTCATATTAAACATTATTGTTTCTATCGATTGGATTAAAGTTCTCTAGTTCTCTACAATTTGTTCTTCGACACCCAACTTCTGTCTTTCTTAATTTTGCTGCAATATCGATATAAAAAATTCCTGGTAAAAATTCAACTAAATCTTCAAAAGTCACGATTTTCACCCCACTGTACTTATAATAGGCACTTATAATTCACCTCAACGTTAAAAGGTAACTTTTTTTTTCGAAATAAGTCATATTCGAAAAATAAAAAAAATATTTCTCTTTCAAACTGTATACAGTTTCGAGTCCAAAATTGTATATCGAATAACTTTTTTTTGGGTCAGGTTTGTCAAGTTGTGCCTTTCATCAAACTCTACCATGCCTAATAGAAGTATAAGGAATGGCTTTGTTCTGATACTGTATATAAGTTTATGTCAATACATGCAACACCAAAGCGCTTATCTTCGCGTACTAAAGTTTTTTACTTTATAAAAAGCGCCAGTTTCCGGTTTGCAGTTGAAAAGGAAAATGTAATCCGTGTTACATTCCTAAATGAAACAACATAGCCCTACTATTGAAGTTCAAAAATTATGATGATTTTCTGAAAAACCTATTTTGGTGGAGATAATTCGAGCCTAAAACCATTGTTAGGTAGATTAACTTGTTATAAATAGAATATTTGAACTACCATAATAGTTCATGTTTCATATTATTACCTGAAAGATACGTAACGTTCAAATAAAACGTTATGACATTAAAAGTTTAAAAAACTTCACGTTTAAGCCTAGTAGTTTGCTGTGAATAAAATAAATGCGAAATTAGAAAAATGCTTCAATCCAATTCTCTTCCCGTATGCTTCAATTCTATCCCTTCTTCACCATATGTGCAGCCAAGGCTCGGCCACAGCCCGCTAAGAGAGCACAAGCGCCTGTATTTAGTTTACAGCTGTGCGTGGATGACGTCCGCAAGTATGTATCATAGCGAATAGAAGAAAGAATGAGCAGAGAATGCTCGAGCTCCTCTTTTAAAATTCAAGCTTCGAATGTTGATGGTTCACCGATGTCGATGGCAGTGAATCAAGGCAACTCGCCTGGCACCGTAGTGTTGAATGGTTCAAAGGGAGCAACGTACATGAATGAGAAAACGAATGAAGGGCATAGGCTCATATTCAGTTCATTCAAAATCCAAGCACTGATCACGATACGCGGCTTCTTTTTAGTCGAATTTATGACTTTTCTCTTTATACAATACAATTGACATAGACTCGGCTACAGTCGATTATATACATGTTACACCAGTACCATTATTCCACATCTCATAACTACATCAATATATCTTTGGCACCGAATGGAAACAACAACAATGACAACGCTTGCAAGTATCAAATATCATTCTACATGTTATTTAGTATTGCCTCAAAGCAATCGCACCTCTAAGCATCGTTCGTACGAGGGTCATTTCGGGAATAGGAACAAAAACAAATAGTTAAGCTGCGAATATATTTTTATTGTTTTTCAAAGTACTCGCAACGATGATCGATACACTTTTGCATGCGCTTAAACCAATTTTCAAAGCATTTATTCCAATCGACACGAGCCTTTTTTTTTTTGAGCGATTGTCAAATTATGTGGGATCCAACGTGAACATAATTTTCGCACAACTAAGTGTTCATGTAAAATCGCATATATGCTGGTGGAACTAATGCTTAGGGATGCCTCAATCTCACAATAGGTTACATGACGATCTTGCTTAATCATTTCGTGCACAGCATCGATGTTTTCTGGCACTACAGTCGATTTTGGACGACCTTCACGAAACTCGTCGGACAGCGAACTACGACCACGATTGAATTCACTATACCAGCGATACACAGTGGTTTTTGATGGAGCTTCATCGCCAAAAGTCAAATTAAGTTGATTGACGCACTCTTGTTGTGATAATCCACGTCGAAAGTCGTAAAAAATCATCGCACGGAAATGTTCACGATTCAGTTCCATTTTTCTGCCGAGACCAAACTTTCAACTGAATATAAAATAAACAAATAGCGTCCGTATGACAAAATGTTCTGAGTACGTATATCGTCAAAAATGTCAAACTTTACGATGGAACCGTCAGATGGACTCACATGACATCAGTGTTGCCAATTCCCGAAATATAAATAGTGACCCTCGTACAACGTAAACCAAGCGCCAAACAAGCGTTCGCCATAGCATGCATACAGAACCATTGGTGGCTTGAAGCTACTAGGAATACAAATACTTCTCATCAGTTTGCGTTATTCTCAAAAGAAACGCTTTTGTTAATATTACTGCCCTCAAAATAAGTTGCATTACTTTCTCACGTTCGAGAGAAGCGCAGCTGTCACCCTTAGTGGAGGAATTTTTGCTACTGGTAAGCGAAACCTAATCACATACAAAACTCCAGAACGACATTTACTTTTTGGTGACTAAACAAGCGAAATAAACTCTTTTTGTTAATATCAACAACCTCGAAAACAGTAGCAATGCTTCATTATGATCAATATTAGCGTAAATGCAATCCTAGTTGAATGCAGTTTTGCGACTGGCACGCGAACCTAAATAACTTATAACATTCCAGTGCGACATTCAAGATGCTTGGTATTCCCCAAATATTTTTTGGAGCATAACCTTAACGCCTGCTTCGCCATAACGTCAGTTTAATGCATTGATGCATTCTCAAAGGCACCAAAGAAGCCGTTTACATTTTCGACCGACGCGCTGAAATCGCCTATTTTGCTGTTGTTCGAAGCGGTGTCACACTCGCGAAGGCTCGGTTCAGTGCGAGCGCTTTTCACTACACCAACATCGCGTGCATCATTAGATGACGCTTGCCTCGAAATTTCATTGTCCCTGGCAATGCGTTCGTTTTTTGCAGGGCTAGAGCCGGCCTCCCTCTTCTTCTTGCTCATCACACACTACGCGAAACGTCCAATTTATGACGCGGGAAGAAAAACACACGATACGAATAACGAATAACGAACAGAAAAAGCAAACGACGATATCCAAGTTGGATTACCACTGGTGGGGTCCGGTTCAATCTTAGATCGAAGCGCAGCGAAAGCAAAATGAACTGGATTGCTCAACAGTCCGATGCCGAATGAAAGTTTGCCTTCTTCTTCTTCTTCTTTGTTTTTAAGAGGCTTTCAACTTTGCAGTTCATTCGCCTCTAACAGTTTGCCTCAGCGAGATCCACTGTTTATACTCAAGGCAAATATTCCCCTTCATTCTTCTACTTTTCCTTTGTTCACGGCGACTTCAAATCCTACGATTTCCCCTTCGTTGGTCGTCGATAAGTTGCTCGTTCTTGACTGCTCTGTTCGGAAAAGCACACAAATGGACAGAACAAATGTATGGAAAAATGGAAACGTCTAAAGTTTTCATGAATTTTTACCATTTATAAACCAGGGGATTCTAATGTATAGCATATTAAACAAATCTTAGGGAATTTCCGATTCGTTTAGTATGTAAATCGCTGAAATCCGTACGCGGCAATAATAGTTATTAACGTTAACTTTATTTCATAAAAACGTGACCTGTTTTCTGATTTGGCACCCTTAATGAAAGACGTAGTTCTACGTCAAAAAATCGCAGGTTTGCTTACGAGAGGCCACCGCTTCTGACGGCAGGTAGGCGGCCGACTCGGATTGTTTAACATCGAATTGCGTCACCTCGGAATGCGTTACCTCGGCGGCTTGAGCCGCCTTGGTTTCTTATCTTCGTTAGATGGGGACTTCGTCCCCGTTATATTCTTCTTAGAATTAATTTCAATGCAAAAAAAAAACATTATAAATATAATCGAATTTGAAAGCACATCATTTATACAAAATTCAAAATTTAACTATTTGTTATATATTATTCACATAATATTGAAAAATGTAGTATACAACGCTGTTTTATTTCGTTTTACTCTATCCACACAATTTAAGAGTTTTTGAGTACCAGCTAATGTAAAAATATAATCATTTTATTAACGCTTGTCAGAATTAAATATAAAACTACCTTCCAATTAAATATACAGCCATTCCATGCCAAACCGATATAATGGTTCTCACCTTTCCGTGAAAAGTGTTAGCTTTGTTTGTTATCGAAAAATAATAGACCAGTAATTCTTTATTTTTCCATTGAGGTGCTCATTTCTATTTTAGGGTGGTCCAGAAAATAAACTTTTTCTTCTTTTTTAAAGAAAATGACTTTTGAACTTTGATCTACTTGACCGACTTAGATAATCGATATATCAAATTGTAGTCAATTAGCTATTGGTTTTTGAAAAAAAATTACATTTGCAAAAATGTTGGATTTTATTTTCGCAATTACTGATTGTAATTGTTTTTTATAGTTTTCATGGTCTCGGGACCACGGACAAGCTGAGGTTTTTTAACACAACATATTTAGAATTTTTTAAATTTAATCGACCGATGGTCCGAAAAATGAAGTTTTTCCCTTTTTTTTTTTTCCAAAAAGGCCATATACAAAAATCATAACTTCTGAACTACTGGATGGATTCCAATTCCAATTTGATTCCAATATCAAATTGAAGCCAATTAGCTAGTTTAAGAAAAAAAACACCACAATTGCAAAAAAAAATGATTTTGCTTTCGTTATTATTAATTGTAATTGTTTGATTGTTTTACAGTTTATATGCAGTGTTGCCACATTTTCATCTGTATAAAAGGGGTTGAAAATCTTTCTCATCTGTAGTTTTTCTTCCAAAAAACTGTACCATCGAAAATATTCGTTGTAGTCAAAAATCCGAAAAAAAACCGTTTGTTTACTACAAATACTACATATACATTTGCAAGTCATTCGTGAGTTTGATGATGCTTAAACATATTTTTTATATAAATCTAGATTGCATTCTACTAACGGGTGTTAATTAAAAAATGAGAATTTTTTAAATCAAATATAAAAAAAAAATTTTTTTTTCATCGATTTCAGTATTTTTTATTAATAACATAATGTATTTTCTTCAAAAAAATGTCAGTGAATGTTTGAGTAAGGGCCGTGGTCTGCTGTTCGACGCAACTTTGTCGCGATGCTTTCACAAGAACGTTGTACGGCACTTACGTCCATTTTCCGGATACAATTCCGGATTCTGTTTTTATACACTAGGGCACTGAGTGAGCCAAAGAAATCCTCTATTGGGCGGCACTGGGGCAAGTTTGTTGGGTTACGATCTTTCGGCACGAACGGTATCTTTTTCTCCTCAAGATACGCCAGCGTCTTCTTGGCGTAATGGAAAGACGCCTTGTCCGGCCAGAAGACGTACTTCCCATCCGCGTGATGCTCGTTCAGGAACGGCAGCAGGATTTTATCGAGGCACTCTTCTCGATAGATTTGTTGGTTGATTGCCAGACCGCTCGTCTTAAACCAAGGCTTTGAAATGCCCCGGTCGGAAATGGCGATGTACAACAATACCTTTTTTTCAAACTTGAGCTTGAACTTGTATTTCACTTCAGGCGGTGTGGATGACTTGTCGCTGGAGTAGTAATTATCATTTCCTGGAATATGCGTTTTGGACAGCGGAAAATAGCTTTTGTCGTCCAGAACGAAAGACGTCCCGCGGTATTTTTTGGTCATCCACCGACACTGTGATTTAACCGTCTCAATCTGCTCCTCCGTGTACTTCGGCGACCTCGTCTTCCTCCTGCAAACGATTCCTTCCATCTTGAGGGTCCGATGGATCAATACGTGGGAGCAGCCGACCGGCGTCACGCAGGCTGGTTGCGTCCTTGTTGTCAAACAGCTTCTTTAACGACGTCTTCCTCTGCTTCGTCAATATCGTCACCGGACGACCACTTCCGACCTTCCGCTCTACGTTCAGGGATCCCAGGATACGATATACCGTACTGACAGGTACATTTTCTTCCTTAAAATGTGCCACCGTGAACTTTTTTCCTTGCTGGAAATGCGTTTCGTAGAACCGTACAATGCGTTCGCGGAGCACGTGCTGTTTTGACGCCATCTTTGCTTTGACTAAATTCAAACTAGCAAAACCAAACACGCCTACTGTTTCTAGGGAGCCCAAAGAGCAATTTTCTTGGAGAAAGAAAATTTTACGCTCTTTATTTGAGTTACTGAAAGGTATTGAAAAATTTCTCATTTTTTATTTAACACCCGTTAAATAGGCTTGTCTTGATAATTTGAGTGTCGATCGTTAAGAAGAGACCACAAGCGAAAGAATATTATTTCGTATATATTTGAATACACTGCAAGACAATTCCAAGGGAAAACAAAATAACCATTCATCCATTCATTAAGAATTGATTTAGATGCAATATCAAACAAATGATTACTAAGTCAATGGTAGCCTTGCGTTAACATTGCAGTTATATCACAGATATAACCCACTCCTAGTTTTTTTCGTTTTGGGTGAGAAAAGTAGATGTGAAGAACGACATCCTTCAACAACTGGAAGGTCAGAGTTTATTTAGTTTTCATGAAGTTCCGTTCGCAGGCTATCGTCCGCTCCAACCATGGTAGGATCAAATGAAAGAGTTCAGGATTTGTTGAGAAAGCAAAACAAAAAAGCCGTATCCCTAGGGTTTGTAGGTAACTCTTTGAGCTTATGAGGAGAACATGGTTTTGCTAAGAATCTAGGGAGTGTGACATTTTTAGAACTATTTAATCTGTTACTCGTTTCACGCAGTTTCAACTGATCGCTGAGAAATAGGTTTGTTGTTAAAGGACTTTCGCAAACTCGATGGAGTGGTCATTATAATGCATTATAATGCTGTGAAAACAATTAATGGGCGGATCACAAGTGCACGATCCCTTCTACCAGAAGTTTAGGAGGGATTACTTCTGTGTTATCTGTACTTTTGATGCATTATTATCAAGCAAACCATTTGTCATGACAATGTCATGGGAAAATGCGAAAACAGAATAAAAACTGAGAGAGGTTGGCGTCGACATCATGCCTCATTCCGTATGACTCATACGGTATGAGGCATGATGTCGACGCCAACCTCTCTCAGTTTATATTCTGTTTTTGCATTTTCGCATGACATTGTCATTACAAATGCTTTGCTTGATTATTATACATGAATTAGATCTAGCCCCGATTATTCGCAAATCGAAGGATCATCTCTGAATAACGTTATGATCAGACTCAATGCACTGGTAATTTTTCTAACTGATGGAAGTTGAAAGTCTAGACGAAAAGATCATTAAGAAGGTTTTATCAAAATCCATCGATGAAAAATTTGCTACTGAAAAGAGAACTTCTCATGAAATGAGTATACTAGGCGTAAGATTTTCCGGGCCCGGTCTAACGATGAAAGAGAGAATGTTGGAGTGCATTAGTAATTTTTACTCGAAACTACAAGAACGGTAAAAATCTTCTAAAGAAGGAGCCAAAAATTTGGAAGCAAATCAAGCTCGACACATGTATTGAGTACCTGACAGCGAACTGAAAAAGTTGATTTGACAATTGGCAACTATAAAGTTTCGAACAGGCAGCTTTTGCTAGAGATACCAAGACTTCGTAGGTATTTGAAGACCGTTGAAATTAATTCTAATGATGTCATTAATGAGATTGCATTGAAAGCACTACAGTTCATCATGAAGAATCGGTTCGGACTTCCAACAATCGGTTCCAAATCTTACAGTGAAGCTGTTTCTAACCGTGTACGTTTCTGTGGCATCTTTTGGAAAGGCTTATTGCTGCGAATTCCATTGAGCCCGCAACAAGAGAGCGAATGCTCCCAAAGATGTTTATTTGATAAGATTTACTTGAATCACATATCGACATCCAGAATTAAACCATATTTGATTTGTTTTCTTATTTCGTAACTGTTTGATTTTTCATTCGAAAACGAAAACTAAGTATTAGACAGGGGTGAAACCCTAGCAACTCGCCCCGGGTGTCAACCGATTACGTTACGCCACTGCATCAAGGTAAGGTAAATGATTTTGGTTTGTCCAGTCGAAAATATGATCATGGTTTATCCACGTTTTAAAATGCTCTAGTTCAGCGCACGTTTGTCAAATTAGGTATTCGAAGGTTTTAAAACACATGAATAATATTGCCTTCTTCATGACTTACAGTAGTTTTATAGTATTACAGCTAGTATACCTGCCACGCCTTGCTGTGGCACATTGTGGTTGCATGGTTGAGTTGAATTTTTTATTTTGACGTGGGACTACGTCTAACCGGAGTATATGGGGGGTAAAATGAAAACCTAAACACAGAACATGCAGGGAAAAATGAAAGATTCCGAATGCTTATAACTCGAACATTTCTTACTGTATCGGAAAGATGTTTGCATTAATTGATAGGGAATATTTCTACGCTTCTATCGCAATTAATAGAATGTTATTTTTCATTAGATAAATGTTAAGCGTTATCTAAACGCCCTAACTACCTCATTTTGATTGGCCCGATCTACGGTTTCCCTAACACAGCCATCAAAACCAAGCAGCCTTGGGGAAATCGGCATTGCAAATACATGAAAATATGGGGACTTTTGTTCTTATCGAAATGTGTTCCCTAACACAGACTTCAAAACCAAGCAGCGTTGGAGAGATCGGCATTGCAAATACATGTAAGTTGGGGGCATTTTTGTTCCGACTGAAATGTGTTTCCCTAACACAGACTTCAAATACATTGAGCTTAGGGAAATTGGCATTCCAAATACATGCAAGTCGGGGGTGTTTTTGTTCAGACTGAAATGTGTTTCCCTAACATAGACTTCAAATCCATGGAGCGTGGGGTAATCGGCATTGCAAATACATGAAAGTCGGGGGTATTTTTGTTCCGACTGAAATGTGTTTCCCCAACACAGACTTTGAACCAAGGTGTCTGAGGAAATTGGCATTCCAAATACATGCAAGTCGGGGGTATTTTTTGTTCCGACTGAAATGTGTTTCCCCAACACAGACTTTGAACCAAGGTGTCTGAGGAAATTGGCATTGCAAATTCATGCAAGTCGGGGGCATTTTTGTTCCGACTAAAATGTGTTTGCCTAACATAGATTTCAAAACTAAGATGTCTGGGGAAATCGGCTCAGCAAATAAATGCAAACTGCGAGTACTTTTGTACTCGCTTGCCTTTGTGCAAACTAGAATATGCTTCCTTAAAACGGTCTTCCGGGGTTCTTCGGCACTCGCATGTTTTTTTGCACTCCGAAAAGTGTTTTCCTAACACGGATTACAAAAGCGGGTACGAACACCACGCTTTGGCTCGTTTATTCAAGATTGTATTGAAGGATATGCCTTAATATTTTCTGCTCACTGAATTCCTACGCATACCATTTGATGATTAGGCAAGATGTTGATAACCAATTGCTGCGATGACGCCTATTGATTAAATAATATGCGTTCGACGTACATGTCAAATTCGAAACTGAGTGCCTGAAGTTCATCAAATTAAACAAATTCGCGGTTCGAGAAATACGTACACTTGAGAGATGCACACTTCAGAAGGAAACGTAAAATAAAATAATCGTTTGATAATTCTTCCGTTCATATGTTTTGTTCTAGGCATCATACCAAACGTAAAAGGACTGTCATTAAATTTACTTGTAACGAAGAACATAAACATAATAATTCGGGAATTGTTTCATTCAATCAAAAATTTAATCAATACAAACAAATGATTGCTACGCTAAGATAGTCCCACGTCAACCTTGCGGTTATATCATAGATATAACCCACACATTTTTTATGTTGTAACAACTATACTAGATGTGTTTGGTTGTTTTGTATATTGTATCACAGTTTGAGCTCAATCGGTTCCGTACTTTTCGAGTTTTTAACGCACACACAAACGAACAGAAATTTTTTATAAATATACTAGCTGACCAGGCAAACGTTGTTCTGCCAAATAAATTATTTCTAGTGAATATTTTGGGTGTTGAATAAAACACACTAATGTATTGTAAGTGTGTTTGAATATTTTAACGATCTTTAAAATGAATCGAATGTGACCGATAAAAAAACGAATTAAATGATTTGAACGAAAGGTTATATGATGTTTCTTGGTGTATTTCATTAACGTAACTGACATGTTTGATCTCTTAAAAGTTAACTGAAAAAAGTAATATAAGTTTGTCGTAAAGTAGAAAAAATGAAATATAAAAAATTAATATTTATTGCTGTCTCCTTGTTAGAAAATACGTGCATGTGGTTTTTCATCATGGCTTAGTTTATAACAGCTTGGTCTCGTTCATAAATTGGAAAACAGCGATACGCCAGCTAACTTCAATGGAGCTGATTAATTGGCCTGTTTGGAATCGCGTTATTTTATCGTTGTCATTCAATTGAGGAGTATTCACATCGGTAATCTAAGTTTGAAACACAGCCATATTGCTTCCTTTATTCATGGATGTTTTTATTACTCTTCACCGATTTGTAGAACTCAATATTCATGTATGCATATGAGTGACCGGATTTTACAATTCGATCTAAATTGACTTTTACACTCTTAAATTCGTTCGCCTTGTCGCGGAACAATGGATAAAATAAGTCATCCGTATTTGTGGTTCAATTTACTCTCTACCTGATCGGCATAATTCCGGAAATAATTCTAAATTGTTGAAATTTACATGAAAATTATTATTCGATTTCGTTTGGATGCTAAATTTGTTTTGAATGTGTTTGAATGCTAAATTTTGCGTGTTTATTCCACCCGAAAAACCATTACTATTTTTGCTTCATAGAAATGGAACATGGAGACCAATGTTGTTTACGTCGAATTGCGTGGCAAGGTTGTCACATTTGCTCAACTCGATTGGACTTGAGCTTGAACAGAATGCAAAATTGCGCTTTTTCCATTCAACAGAATACAACCAACAATATGTGGGGACGAATACGATCGAACTTCATTTTGTGTTTGAACACACGCGCAATGTCTTGACAATGCATTGTGCTTTGGCCTGGCTATAACTAAAGCTGTGTCGGCGTTGCTCATGATAGTGTCTCGCAAGTGAATGTATTATTCCTCGCACCGCTTTTGTTCATTGTGTAGTAAGAATTGCAGTCGTTCAATCTCTACCTTCGCATATATGTCGACCATAAATTGTTGGCACAGATTACGATATCTTGAATTGGCGTTTCTTGACCATGTCATATCACCATATGATAAACATAAAAGTCCATCGAGCGTGCCCTCTGTTTGTTTCGTCGCATGTTCATAAATATCAAATCAAAATGAGAAATGATGTTCATAATGAATTAAGTATCTGTGATGGGGTCTCGTTGGTCTAATGTTTATGCAAGAGATTTTTCGTTAAAGAAACCCTTCTGACTTGCACTGTAGTCACGCGTATTCTTGAGCTTGCCACTCCAGAATACATTCAAGGCGTATTGTTCGTCATAGAAATCTCAACTATTTACTAATAAAAATCATGCAAGTAGTACTACGTTGAGAAGGCAAACCTTGGGAACGTTAGTGCCATTGAAGAAGAACATAGCGAGGGTCGTATGAACGGTGTGTGTCAACGATGAATTCTAGATTATTGTTTTTTCTTCGCATTAAATTTCTGGTGTCACCGTGCTATCATGATTCCAGCAGCGCTTGTGCTTTGGATCTACACACGTGCTCTCTAGCTGATGTTTTATCAGGGTTGATGGCAATAGCGTGATTGTCATTTTGTAATCCGAGCAAATGTTATTTGAAGAATTTCGATAACTCATTGTGCTCATTCAAAAAGGCTTCCAGCTCGTCGGAGATGCTCCCTGCTTTAGGTGAATTGATGGTACTTGTGTATTTGTGGATGTTTAATGAAGCGGGCGTTACGCCATCAGTCATTGAACAACTTAAATGAATTCGTTCTGTTGAAAAAACGAACAACGGTTAAATTATTAGAATATTTTTGACAAAAAATAATAAAATCGCAATTAAAAATAGGGAATTGGGGTCAAAATTTAAGGTTATATGTATGGTATGAAGTCAAATTTTTCTAAAAAATATCCAGATCTTTTTTTCTGCATAGAGCCACCCTATTCGGTATTAAATGTATGGTTATCGGTATCCCACCAGGTATCATATATAGTTTACAACCTATTCTCATACCTACCAAGTATTTTGAGTATAATTTCATCAAAATCGGTCGAGCCGTTTCGGAGGAGTTCTGTAACAAACACCGTGACACGAGATTTTAATATATATAGATAGAGATAGATCATAGAAATCGATAAATTTTAAATCACTTCGAAACACAATTTCAGTTCCTAATTTTGTCAAACATGTCGAAAAAAGATGTTTCCATCACATAGAACACATATTCATTACTGAATAGTCGATTTTCATTAGAAGCTCAATTTCAGAAACGCACTCTGGTCATATATAAAATAATTTTTCTTCCAATACTCCAATTTTTTATGCCGTATCAACACTCCTTGAAGTGAATTGTATATTGTGTACAACTTTGAGCTCAACCGGTTCCGTACTTTTCGAGTTTTTGACGCGTACACAAACGAACAGAACATTTTCATATATATAGAGATGTTTACGGATTCACATGTTTTGAAGGATTATAAAAAAACACCTTTTATTGGTGTCAATGCGCCCCTAACTTGAGCTAACTTTTAATGAATCACCAGAAGATTATTTAGCAAGTATTCAGACCATTTCTGGATTATAACACTTACAAATATTGTAAATATCATGGTTGCACACCATTTGTATTAGATTTACTTAGCTAAACCATGTAATTAACGCATTTCGATGACCTCAATTCTGATCATGAGTTGTCCAATTCACTAATGTTGTTTCTTGCACATGATTTCTATGGCAACCGCTTGGCGCGCTGCAGTTTGTTTATGTTTGTTTATGGTGCGCTTCGCACAAAGCAGAAGTAATGGGCCCCTTACACGATCAAACTGATTGACAATAAGTGTCTTCAATATCGTGATAGCTAGGCTTTCGACATCCGATCTAACCTCAATCAATATTTTACCACCTTACACGGTCAATACCGCCCTCAACCCGAGACAACGAAAGTATCCGCGATGGCTAGTGGCGACATTCGAGTTTGGGATCCAAATTATTCTCCATCAGATTAGAAGGCTAAAAGGCAATTTTCAATTGGTAACATTTGAATGAAAATATCTACTTGGTATTATTTAATTAGATGAAGCGCGTTGTTCTAGCCCTAACCTATTTCCTCTGAATTTTCAGATATTCCTACGAAAATTTATTATTATAATATAATGTTAATTTCAGACACAATTTTTGCATAATATTTTCTCACCACTTGGAGAAAAAAAAGTGTTTAAAACTCGTTTTTCCTTCTCAAAAACACATCATAATACTCGCTTCACAAATACAGACTGTTCCTTTCAGTTTCAGAGATGCCAGATTATTTTAGTTTTGCGAAAATATATGCAAGTTATATTATCTGCAAGCGAATGTTTTTATTCCATAAATAAGACTATGACAGTAGAACCCTGATTATCCGCGAGCAGGTGATCAGCCGTGCGGATTATTCACGAATGCAAGTTCCATAGTAAATCAATAGGCCTTTCCGGAATTTGTTGGTGAGTGGTAGGCCCATGATCTTTTGTTGTGGTCATGGCTTTTACGTTATTTAGCCACTGGTATACACGACTTTATAGATGGATAGTTTAATGATTTCTGTATTGATAAAACATAGTGTTTATGTTGAAACGTTTTTTTTTTCGTGTTTGCATTTCTTTTTTGGTCCTTTAATCGGTCATCCGCGATTTTCATTATTCGCGGTAAGTTTACCCCACTATTCCGCGGGTAATTGGGATTCTACTGTAACTTGAATTAACACGTGATGTTTTTTCACCTGTGATTTTCCCAGATCTTCTCATTCTCCATGTTTTATAGCGGAGTGTGAAGAAACACACAACTTAGACTCAAGAGGGTGCCCCGCTCGCTAGCGCAAAGAATGACCGAGTTCAACGTTAAAAAATTCCTAAGACGTTGTTAATTTTCATTCGCTCTCTCACCATCACATTGTCAGTTTACTTTGAGGTTTTGATTTGTATCGTGAAAAGTACCGTATTTTGCTACTTAAAGTACAGCAATTTAAATTTAATGCGACCAGACGTCGACACAGTACCACTCTCATCGTCAATATCCAATTACAGGACAAAATCGCCTCCAATGTGACACTGAGTGGTTCCTCGGCATGTCGCATCAAATGTTACCAAAAACCAAAAGCTTTCGTTTATGATACCTACAATT
Source organism: Toxorhynchites rutilus septentrionalis (assembly GCF_029784135.1). Taxonomy (NCBI): domain Eukaryota; kingdom Metazoa; phylum Arthropoda; class Insecta; order Diptera; family Culicidae; genus Toxorhynchites; species Toxorhynchites rutilus. The sequence goes on along the minus strand of NC_073746.1, from coordinate 69,482,944 downwards.
TCAGAAGTTTATCAATTTTAATTGCAATCGTAAAAAAGACAAACAAAAACTGGCAACTCAGTCTGGAAGTCCGTGAGATAAAACGTCAACATCATGCATCCATATGCAATGTCACGATATTGATGCCCGAAAATCAGAAAATCCGGATTTCTGCGTTGTCGGCTATGTTCAGCTGTCATTATGCTATCAAATGTCATCATATTGTCAATAAAATTGACCGTGTAAGGTCCGCTTAATGGGCACCTTACACGATCAAAATTATTGACAATATGAGTCTTCAAAATCGTGACAGCCAGGCTTTTCGTTTCGATCTAACCTCAATCAATATGTTGCCATCTTACACGATCAATATCGCCATCAACCCGGACGAGTTTGGGATCCAAAGTACTTACCATCAGATTAGAAGGCTCAAAGGCAATTTTAAATCGGTAAAGTATTTCTACTTGGCATTATTTAATTACTTGAAGCACGTAGTCATAACCCAAACTTAATTTCTTTCCTCTAAATTTATCGATATTCCTACTAAAACTTATTATTATAATATAAAATTAATTTCAGACACAATTTTCGTAGAGTATTTTCTCACCACTTGCAGAATAAAAGTGATTTACATTCGCATAGGATACTCATTCGGTTCTGAAAAGTTAATTTTAATTCATAATTTACACTTTAAAATTCATTTTTCCTACTCAAAAACACATCATAATACTCACTTCACAAATACAGGCTGTTCCTTTCTATTTCAGAGATGCAAGTTTTTTTAGTTTGCGAAAATATATGCAATATTGTCTGAAAGAAATGTTTTTATTTTATGAATAAGATTATATCAGGGGCTCAGAAGGAAAGGGGTGTAAGTGACATGTTCGAGTTTCTCTTCATCGACTCTGGTCACTTTGGTTATAACTTAACTGCAAACACATTTCGAGCAGATGAGTTATTCACGAAAGAAAAAGTTGATGAAAATAAAATCGATCAAGTCACCCTTTTCCTTTTGAGCCCCTCATATATAATTTACAGATCATAAAGGGTGTGTCACATCAAATTGCATCACGGAAAAAACGCTGTAGAAATTTAATTATTAGGAATTATATCTTCAGCTTTCGCTTATAATCAGATAAGAGTATATAGATCACGTTGGCCATGTTTCACTGTCAATTTTTCGTAAATTTGGAAAAATGTCGTCGAACGAAAAAGAGCGTCGTGAATTAATCCTGTGCACTCATTTCGAGAATCCGGAGTTGTCACATCGGGACATCGGTAAGATGCTGGGAATCGTCCAATCCACGGTCAGCAGAGTACTAAAACGATACTTCGAGAACCTAACCATCGACCGGAAGGTGAAGAACGGCAAAAATGGATGCTCCGTCAGTGAAAAAGATCACAAGCGCGTAGTTAAGCAGCTTAGACGTGATCCGAGAAGTTCGGTCCGGGATGTCGCCAATAAGCTGAATTTGTCAAGTTCATTCGTCCAGCGGACCAAGCAGCGGGAGGGCCTGCGTACATACAAGATTCAGAAGGCTCCTAAACGCGACGAAAGGCAAAACATGGTGGGGAAGATGCGAGCCCGGAAGATGTACACCGAAATGCTGACGAAGCCGCATTGCCTGGTAATGGACGACGAGACCTACGTCAAAGCGGACTTTCGTCAGCTGCCGGGCCTGTTGTTCTTCTCCGCAGAGGACAAATTCAGCGTTCCGGAGGAGATTCGCAAGCAGAAACTATCCAAGTTTGCCAAAAAGTACAAGGTGTGGCAAGCGATCTGCTCTTGCGGAAAGCGGAGCGCCCCCTTCGTGATGACCGGCACGGTAAACGGGCAGGTTTACCTTAAGGAGTGCCTACAGAAGCGCTTACGACCACTATTGAAGCAGCACGAGGGCCCGACCATCTTCTGGCCGGATCTCGCTTCGTGCCACTATTCAAAGGACGTGTTGGAGTGGTACGAAGCCAACGGGGTCACCTTCGTGCCAAAGGAAATGAACCCATCCAACGCACCGGAGATTCGCCAAATAGAGAAATATTGGGCGATTATGAAGCAGGCCCTCCGGAAGAACCCAAAAGTTGTCAAATCGGAGGCGGACTTCAAGAGAAAATGGATTTCTGTTCAAAAAAAACTACAACCTGACGATGTACAGAACCTTATGGACGGGGTAAAGAGGAAGGTGCGAGCATACGGGCTTGGGCTCGAAGTATGAATAAAAAGAAAATGCCAAAAGTTGTTCAATAGTTTTTATTTTACTGTCTAAAATTTTCAAAAGCATCGGCCTACTGGGCGAATTTCTACAGCGTTCCGTGATGCAATTTGATGTGACACACCCTTTATTCACCATATACCTTAAATTAACGCCAGTTTTTTTTTCCTGCTAGTGATTTTCCTATATCTTCCCATTCCCCAAATTTCATAACGGAATGTGAAGAAACACACAACTTAGACTAAAATGGTTGCCCCGCTTGCTAGCGCTAAAAATAACCGAATTTAGAACATTAAAAAACTCGTAAAACGCTGTTAAGTTTTATCCACTCTCTCAACATCACATTGTCATTTTACTTTGAGGTTTTAATTTCTATTGCGAAAAGTACCGTATTTTGCTATTAAAAATAACATGTATGTTTCCTAGAATTTCTTAAGTTTATAAAATTCAATTGCAATCGTATTAAAATACTAACAAAAACGAAATGTCTGCAAATTTACAGGCACGCTTTCAAATCTGGTAAATCTGGCAACTCAGTTTGGAAGTCTGAGAGATAAAACCTCAACATCATTCATTTATATGAAATGTCATGATATTCATGCTCGAAAATCAGAAAATCCGGATTTCTGCGTCGTCGGCTGTGTTCAGCTGTCATTATGCTCTCAAATGTCATCATATTGACCGTGTAAGGACCGCTTAAGGGTTTTCTGTGTTGATTGTGTTCAGGTGAACACTTCTAAAATGCCCAAGAAAAGGCAATATTTTGAAGAAAGCCTAAATTATGAATGGATCAATATGATAACAGTAAACTCATGCAATGATAAATGCAACATCTACTTGAAAATTCGAATTTTTTCATTCAAAAATTGGTGATTTATAAAACTGGACAAACAATGATCATTTTCTGCACAATCCTTGATCAGAGGTGGTCAAACCATGATCATAATTTCTCTTTGAGGAAAACCGTTAAAAAATAAAAATATTTGAATAATTTCAACGCCTTATGGTAGAATTAGAAACTAGAGACTTAGGGCTTTTCATCAAACCCAAACTCGTCTTGCTTGTATGTGATTTTCATGAAGAAGATCGATTTTCATTTACTAGTTACGTGAAAACACCCTAAATCGGACAAACCAAGATCATTTACCCTATATAAACCCCTTTATTCCGCGCGGCGAATGAGGTGAGATGGCTCAAGTCACTGCATTCCTGCCGGCAAATGACGTGACTATAGTTTGTCACTAGGTGAGATTTAAAGTCGTGTTCTGATATGTTATCGACTCGGGTATCAAAAAGAAGTTGAAAAGTAATGTAGCTTCCATAATGAAGCGAGGAACTTTGCTATCTCACGTCACTCACCGCGTAGAATAAGGGGGAAAATTTTTTGAACATTTCAGCGATTGTTTGTTCCCGTTTTGGAAGATAATTTTTGAGAAAAAAAACCGTATTGTTATCTTGCTGGTAAGGATGAATGTCCAATGGAGGTGAAAAACACGAAACGAACATGAAGGTTAAAGTCCACAGGGCTCTACACAAACTCTTCTATCGAAAGAACTATCTACCTTCGGAAGGATCATTGTCAACAATGGTCTTAAACTCCCCCCAATGCCTTACGGCATTCAGCTAATGACAGGCGAGGATAAATCCGGACGTGTTCGCTATTTTCGTATGCTAAAGAAAAACCTCCGCCCCCATCACCACCACCACCACCACCCCTCCCACACAAACACACAATAACAACATCAGTTACCAGCTAAACATCCCAACAAGTACAACATGTCACTTGTCGGACTCTAACCGGCACACTCGAAATCTGCGCTCGCGACAAGAGATTGTGGCATTTTAGCGAACACAAAGAAAAACAACAAGAGTTCGCGAGCCTTTAGCTGCTTTACCTTTGCATCAGGATGAGAGCATCCTCGCCGCTAGGCAAAACAAGCACAACACAACGGTAAAATGCGAAAATACCTCGTTGGGTTCGCGCGCTCGGAAAAAAGCGAGACAGTAAATGCAGTGGTACACCTTACGTGCCATTTTACAAGTGGGTGCTTTTTGTCGTCTATTTTCTGCACGGTTGAGATGCACTTTAGGAGGCTTACTTCGAGCTTTCCAGCTTTCGTTCGGAAAGAGTTGGAGCGACGGAGGAAGGGGCGGAGGAGATGTACTTTGGATGTTGCAACGAGCATTATATGTGAGGCTTGGTGAAGAGGATAAACGGTTCGCTTCTCGGTGGTCCAGCCGGGCAGTGTGCGGGGAGATGTGGAAACAGATGCCGAGAAAAGAAAGCATGGCTTATTTTCTGTTTCAAATGTCCTCACTTCTTTCGGCTTCGGTGGAGACTCTCCAGCGCGAAGAGTGGGTGGAAAACAGGCAGTACTCGAGAAAACCGTTGTCGGCAGTAGAGATGGAAATCGAGCGAAAAAATAACCTTCGCAGAAAATTTGCATTTGGGCGAGTCTTGTTGCATCGGTAACCAAAACACACATACATCGAGTGATACCCAGTGTCCCCGCGTAATGGCTAAACTGGAACGGAATGGGTTCTCCCGGTCCCGCGTCACCAACTCCCGATTGCATATCAGATGCGGATAATTTGCATATATTCAATGCATTTATAATGCAAATTTCGCGTTATCATATTATTTGTACATATGTAGAATATTACTATCATTACTATTATTGCAGTTCTTTTCCATCTCCTCGTTTGGTCGTCGCTGGGTTGGACCGTGTCGCGAGTGAAAATGGTGAAAACTAAAGCAGTTGGTACTTGTACTGGATGTAACGAGGAACTTGTTTCAGGCTATGTCAAGGGCCAGGTTTTCAGCTCGTACTCAAGTGTTTCTAACAGTTTAAAAAGCAGCTGTAGAAAACTAGCAACACTGGCCGGGCAAGAGCTGCATTAACGTTAAAAATGCACTTGACGCAACATTCACATGCCTCACGTGTGCCACATGTTGTTGGTGCGGTCGCTTCCGCCACACATTCGATGGCCAACGCTTCTGGATTCGGTGTTGGTATATGAATAACAAGTAATGCATCGTGCTCTGGCTTGTTCAGCAACCGCCGCAATGTGGTGGCAAAATCGGTTTGTCCTTTTTCGCATGCCAGCTTGTTATCATGTACAACCGAGCTGGCTGGTCCATACAACAACGCTAGCAATCCAAACCGTTTCACCCTTGAATATTTGGTCCGCCGGGAGTGCACTGAATATTTACCGTTTTCGGTTACTCGGACATAACACATTGATGCACTTTTTCACCCGTCACCGGAGTCACCAATGCTATTCATCCGGCAGACAGCGCTACATCGTTATTGCGCTTGTTGACCCTGCTGACCCATTTAATATTATTCCCCCTTCAAACTGTAGTTGGTGTCTATTCTTATCTAATTTCAGTGACCCTTCAGCTGTTAACATCACCCAAAACTACCTTAAAATTACTTCATAGCTCCTTTTACAATTCTCAACTTTCTCAAACTGCAATTTCCGCTATCTGCTCCATCATAATGTGCAGCCGGAATGAGTTAGAATTCCCGTTCCTTCCCACTCTCCCACCACAATCCGTCTATGCAGAATCGTTTGACAATGAGCACCCGGCGGTCGAGCGAGTGGCGGTGGTCTTGAAGCTACCGAAAAAGATTTGATTAAAGTTATAACCAACTTTTCGTCATAAATAATTCATCTCAAGCTTCTGGTTCCTTCCTGTGCCATGCCTTCCGTGTCGGGAGCATAACCAGTGATGCTGCTGTTGCTGCTGCCGCAGCTATCGTCGCCAGCATCGCTCTTGATGTTATGTGCATGAACATCCTGAATGTGGAGAACTCCTGTCTGCATGCTGCTTGATGGCACTAACCGAGCTGTTGAAAGAGACGGAGCGCCGGCAAGACCGGGCCCCATGCATTTTCCCTGCTCGGTTCTTCCTCCCGGGCAATGTTAATGGTGATGTCTCTCCACCGAATGTGTAGATGTGTCATCATCGCCATCATTATTTGCCCATTTTTGGCTTCTGGAAAAGTAGAGCGAGAGTGAAGTGGAATAGCGTTTGCCGTTGTTCTAATATTTGGTAACTTGAACAGTATGAACCCGACTTAGAATTTTCAATTACCGATTATGAAATGATTAATAATTATCACCGATTATACGATGAACCGTCTTCGGAGGATGGATTAACTTGTATTTGAATTTTAAACAATCATTCAAACAGTAGTTGACAGTCTCGTGATTACACCTGAGTCACACAAATTAAATTAAAATTGGAGTAGTTTTGTCTTATAGGAATTGCTCATACAGCCAAACATTTGAATTATGAAGTACAGGTCGGACTCGAATATTATTATTTTTTTTTTGTCTGTATTATAGTGACTTTCAACACTTTCGGCTGGTTCGTCACTTTTACTTCCATTTTTGGAAGAATGTCGGGAGTGAGAATTGAACTCGTGACCTTGAGCGTGACAGGTATGGATGTTACCATTACGCCAGATCGCCTCCAGGACTCGACCCCATCAATATGGGTATCAAATGAAAGGGTTCTACTAGTCAAGCCCTTTCATTTGATACCCATATTGATGGGGTCGAGTCCTGGAGGTAGACAGTAGATAATGAAAAATCCAATCGAAGATGATCGCAGTTCTCAATTAAACAATTAATTTTTAATGGTTTCATTCAGCTTGCCCTTTTTGTACGTATGTTTGAGTGTTTGTAAAGTTGTCCCACATTGATAGAAAATTGACCTCGTTCCTGTTGACTGTTTGATCTGAAATTTGGAACATCCCTTTAATTCTACTCTCTGGCTTAATGGGTTGACTTGGAGAATACACTACATTATGAACAACATAAATTCAAAAAGGTCGCCGCTACAAAATGGTCAACTATGTATTTTTTTGCAATCCCCTCAATATTGGTATCAAATGAAATGATTTGACTAACAGAATACAGTATATCATCAAAATATTCCGGAAAAAGTTAGGTAAGAAATAAAAATCAAAAAAAAAATTTTTTTTAATGGTTTTAATGTAGAGAATTATATCAATAATACAGATAATTTACTAAAAACTAGAAAATAAAATAAGTAAAAAAACCTTTTAAGTTAAACAGTTTAATGTACTAAAAGTTAGAAAATAATTAGACATGTAGCAGTTAGTAGTTATCACATCCGTTCCTTCAGCAATGATCCTAGGGCAATGATGAGACTAAAATAAAATCGTGGGGTATATGATGAAACAACTAACTGTTGATAATGGATATTCAATGTTTATTTCTTACCTATTTCCTATATTTTTACCTATTAATTGTGCACCCGTTGTAATGTATAGCATATCAAACAAATCTTAGAGAATTTTCAATTCGATTGGTGTGCAAATCATGAGAATTCGTTCACAGTGAAAATAGTTATTAACGTTAACTTTATTTCATAAAAACGTGACTTGCTTTCTAATTTGGCACCCTCTCTGAAAGACGTAGTTCTACGTCAAAAATGTCCGAGGTGATGTCTCCAATAAGTTCGTTTTCGCTTAAAAAAATTGCAGCTGTGGACAAAAATAAAGGTTCTCGTCACAAACAAAACAATGGACTTGGAAATGTATCAGGAAAAGTGCCTGCGGAAACCTCCTCTTTCGTTTATTAGGGCTCACAAAGGTCCGGTGAGGTTTTTGCCAAATTTGGCAAGCTGCTTTTACAGTCGAAAGGTGCTTCAGTGGTACCGAAGGTCCTTCCATAAGCCCCAATTCCACCCAATCGAAAAATATTGAGCAATTGTCAATCGGAAATCGAAGAAAGGCGCCAAAGTTGGGTGCAAAGGCTTGGGATGCTCCAGAATAAAAAGATTGTACAATAAAATCGCCACTGAGGTAACAGAGAGTCCAAACATTGATGGAGGGTGTCCTAAGAAAAGTACGACAATTCATCAAAAATGTTACGAAATCCTTATAAATCAGTTTTTGTTGAGTGTCCAGAATCGGATACCAATAGAAGGTGGCAAAAATATCTTTATGGCTGATCTGGTGTATAAATTCGGTTTTTGGACTTGAAAATGCTTCTTGGTGAATATTCGTTGTACTTCTTTCTTCTTTTGCGTAGAACTACGTCTTTCATTAAGGGTGCCAAATCAGAAAACAGGTCACGTTTCTATGAAATAAAGTTAACGTTAATAACTATTTTTGCCGTGAACGGATTCTGGCAATTTACATACCAAACGAATCGGAAATTCCCTAAGATTTGTTTGATATGCTTTACATTGAAATCCCATCGTCTGTATATGGTTTAAATTGATGAAAATTGGAAGCATTCCAACTTCCTCATACAGAAGAAGAACAAAGGAGAATATTTACCTAGAGTATAAACAGTGGATCTCCCGGAGGCAAACTTTCATTCTTCGTGAGGAAATCGACTGAACAACACCGTTGCTGGGCGAGCTGGACAGCAATCGAATGGGTTTCTCAAGACAATGGGGGTGGAAGGGTAATATGAGGAAAGAGTAGAGTTTTTCAAAGGCCTTTTTGAAGGCTAGAGACGAATGAACTGAAGAAGTTTAAAGTCTCTTTAGTTCAACAAGGAAAGGAATGAAATGCAAACTTTCAGTATAGTTCTAGATACGAAGCAATGAACATCGCTTGTATTTCCTTGTTTTGCGCCATAACATGTCTACGTTTCAAACTGGAAATTCTCTCCACAAAGGATGACAGCTAAGCTAATCTAGACTGGCAATATTAACAGAAAAGCCTTCTGTTGAGTAGAGTGCAACAGAGATAAGTGTGTGTATAGTTAGTTGCTTCAAGCCATCGATATATGGATATTTGTGTGCGTACGTGCGTGCTTTATAACCCGTACGTAAAAATAGTTAATCTTCGCTACGCTGAAACCCCATTTGTAATGATAAATAAAAACAAGGAGGAGAGATAGCGGGAGGGAATTATTTACGCTAGGTTATTAGTATCTCTGCTGAGGCAAATATTCAGCCTTTTTCCAAGCAGTTAACATTGTTTATTTTCTGTAATCATAAAGGCTTCGTTGGTACCTTTAACATTGCATCAATGCATTGAACTGGCGCTATGACGCCATAAAATTATTTGGGAAATACCAAATTATTCAATAAGTTATAATAAGTCACAAATTTATTTTGGTTCGCGTGCAGATAGAGTTTATTTCGCTTATTTAGTCACCAAGAAAGTAAATGTCGTTCTGGAATTTTGTATATGATTTGGTTTCGCTTGCCAGTAGCAAAACTTTCTCCACTAAGGATGACAGCTGCGATTATCTCGAGCATGTATTGTTCTGCGAGCACAAGAATAAATCATCAAACAATTATCGTCAAATGATTCTACAATGAAAAACATTTCAGGGCGACCAAACTGGTAGAATGGTTATTTCAAAATTTTCGTAGCATTATAAAATAATATCCGCAGTAATAAACAAGCGATCCGAATTAATGTACAGAGTAGTTCTACGTCAACAATGCGGTCGTGTCTTGAACACAACCTCCCATAATTTTTATTTATTAATTCAATTGGAACACCCTTTATATTTTCTAAATGTTTATTTGAAGTATTCTATTTGCTATTGAATTCTATTGTATTTTTGGCGTTTGCAATTGTACCGTTTGGGTAAACTTCGAAAATCTTCATGTTATTTTTATTTCGTAAAATGGTTCTTATTTTTCAAACATCTTGTGCCCTACATTCAACTGCCTTATTTCCTTTTCAGTTACCTCTATTACAGTAATACTCTGCAAATTGTCCTAAGCAGTCTTGACGTAATCTTTATTATTTTTTTATCCCTTTTGTTTAGTTTTGTCTTATTAGCATTTTAGCTGTAACAGAGCCGAATTTGAATCGTGTACATGTCACATGTTTATCATATCTACAATTATCACACTACACAGTTGTCATTTTTCGGCGTAAGAGTTTTCCTTCTGGTCTTCCATTATCCAGTTAGACCGGACAGCGGAGACAGTTAATTGATCATTATTGAGTTATTTATAGAACAGCAGCCCGATGTGTCTTGCAGAGCAGAGCAGTTGTATGGATGAATCGATCTTATTTCGACCGTGGATCGATCTCCATCGCTGATGATTGTTGCGTGGACGTAGTTATTCTGTAACAACACAAAGATGGTCAATGAGGGCCCTGAGTTCTGAATATCTTTAGTATTGTTTACGGTCGAAATTTTGTTTCCTGTGCTTGTAGTTTTTTCCTTACTTTCTCTCCAATAACATCACATTTACTCTTTCCATATACAGAAGATCTTTCAGATGAATTACTATTTGAAGCTTTATTGCGAAGTGTCGAAGAGCACAAATCAACACAACTCATATGTTGATGGTTTCTTCTAGAGTTATTTCAGCGGTTACATGCTTCACGATACTTTGTCAAAAAGTTTCAATCATTGAAGTCCATCTGAAACATATAAAACATTGAGAAAAAAATAGTTAAACTAAATTACACTTTGGTATGAAACCCAATTTCTCTTATCAAGCGTACCAAAGGTCACGCCTTGCTGTTCTTATTCACTCATTTTATTTTTGACAATGCGTATATCATTCAGGGATAAGTTCAATTTTAACATCAACGGTTGTATTGCAAATTAAAGTTGTTTAACTTTCTATGCAATTCCATTATGGGAAGACGTTAAAAAAGAACGACGCTTACAAATCATTGAAGTTAATTATCAAAATCAATGCACTTTTAAAAATGTGTTTTTAAAGCGATGAAGCACATCTTTGAATACATTACTAAGCAGAATTGTTGTAAATTGTCTCAAAATTGGACTTCACGTATGTATCAACCAAAAAGTGATCGTGGCCAACATTTACATGAAATAATCTTTAAAAAATAAATAACGAGGATTGGTTTTGAGCTCCCAATCATGAATTTTATATTTTGACGTACGACTACTTTCATTTTCCTTCATTTCTATAACGGGTTTTAAATTCAAAGTTTCGAAAACGAAAGCGTTACGCCGGAGAACGAGATTTTGAGCGTTAATAGCTCCTAAACAACTGAACGAATTGCTTTCAAAACAGGCTATTGAAATCACCAATCGGTATATAAGTGAGCGCCGCTCGGAAATCCACTCAGTTATAATTGAACAGCGATTGGAGCATGTTGTCGCTGTTGTGGTGAAGCTAACTTCGTTCATCATGAAATCGCTGATGAACGGTGTCACCAAGAGCCTGTTTGTGCACCTTAGGCCAGAAGGGAATCCATCAGGAGGAGAGTGATGCCAATGAGAAGGTGACCAAGAAAGCAACAGTATCGAAAATTGGTTTCGCTTGAGGCATCGGAGCAGCCGCCACACACACACATGCTCACATACACGCGCGCAACTCTTTTCGTTTGGAAAGACGTTATCGTTGCTGAAAAATAATTTCTCAGTTCCCGTTCCCGTTCCCGTTAGATTCAAGCGAAAAAGTTTATTTTAATGTTATCTATTCATATAATGCTGCGATCAAATGCATTTCGTTTCAAGATTCAATCAAGTGCAATCAACAGAAAAACTTCTGAAGATTATTCTTCCCCATCAGTAGAATATTTTCGTATCCAATATTGGATGCATAAAACCTTGCGCCTCCAACGTAATGCACTCGTTTTCGAAGTCCCTCAAATTGTCATTTATTTATTCTTTCAGAATGGATTTAGATTCAACTTCAAACAAATGATCACTAAACCAACGATAGTCCTACGTCAACCTTGCGGTTATACCACAGATATAATCCACTTCCTGTTTTTTTCAAATTAATTTTTTTCGGTAAATGAAAACCCAACGCTAAAAAATAACATTTGAACGCACTTGCAGCATGCCACAAAATAGGATTGAACAGCACGGTAGCAGAGAAATAACTAAACTCGGAAATTGTTCATAGGGGAAATTAAAAAAAAAATCTTTGACCTTTCACGAAATGATTAACGTACCAATCATCAAGTGCTAAAAATGGCATGGCGCCTGTTATCAGTACGCGCCTCTATCTGACTGGCAGCACTATTCCATACAAACAAATGTACCGAGAAACCATACCTCGACAGGAAAATTACACACTGGCCAAATGGTCAGTTGTGTTCAATAGGTATAGATTATAGGAAGGATGAATGGAAAAAAAAAATAGTTTTTGAGAAGGAAAAAGTTCAGTGTTAAAATAAAAGTGGAATTGAAGGGAAGTCTAAAACAATTGTTTAACGCTAAAGTTCATACTTATAACTATTGGAACGTACAGTTAACTTAAATCTAATAGTCATTCAAAACGGTAAAAAATTACGCTTAAACTAGTGAATTATTATTTAATTAACATTTATCTAACTAAACTTACAGTCCGACGTCAATGCTGAAATCCTAGTCCTACTTAAATCGAATTGCGCTTAATAGTTAGATTAATCAAAAAAGGTAATAGTTTGCCTAAGTTTATTTTTTTTTTATTGATATTAGAGACCCGTTCCACTATATGTTATTTGGGTCTTTTAAGTCTAAATATTACAATTCAGTTAATTTACAATTCATATTTTCGTATCATATTTCTGTATAAATTCCAATTTTCCTCAGAAACTCCATGATGCTTTTGATTCGATCCTCTCCATCTGCTAGAGCTTCTCGCATATTTGCTCGTAATCCCGTACTCCTACGTTCGTATTCTAAACCAGGACACTCAACTATAATGTGCTTTACGGTCAATCGTCCACTACACCACCGACAATTCGGAGCATCTGTCTTGTCGAGCAAGTACTGATGTGTAAGTAGCGTGTGACCTATACGCAATCGAGTAAGCATCGCATTTTCTTTTCTTGTCTCTGCTGTCACTGTAAAGGGTAAAACCGTATTTTTAACTTCTCTCAGCTTGTTCTCCCTCACAGCATCCCATTCTGCCTGCCATCTCCAAGTGATTCTTCTCTTTATATGGGTTTTAACTTCCCGAATATCAACCGCAATGGATCTGTCGACTGTATGGTTCAGTGACGCTTTCGCCTCTTGGTCAGCAAGCTCGTTGCCTGGTATACCAATATGACTCGGTATCCAGCAAAACGTGACATCTTTCCCATTATCGAAACATGTATTGTAAAGTGTTTCCATGCAGTCTCTCCATTTCGTCCTTATTCTGTAGCTTCCGAGCGAAGTTATTACACTGAGCGAATCTGTGCAAATAAGGTACGCTCCAGTCCCCTCTCTATTCTTTACTCGTAGTAAAGCCTCTTTAGCTGCTTCGCTTTCCGCTCCATAAATGCTCGCAATATCCACCATTCTTCTGCGTACCACCGTATTTCTATCGATAATGCTAAATCCGCTTCTTTCTTCACGTTTAGACCCGTCCGTGTATAAAGTTTCATGATTTCGATATCTCGTCGATTTTCTTAGAAGAAATCGTTGTAGTAATGATGCTGGTAAATCATTCATGCGACTAACATTCAATAAAGATGTATCAACCTTGATCAATCGTCTCTCCCAGGGAGAGCTACTTGGATGGAAGAAATGATATATACTAGGAAGCAAGATTTGAAATTTTCCCAAAATATTCGTTTCTCGCTCTTCAGTAGTACCGGATCCTGTGAATTGTGGTGATCCCCAAAGTTCACCGGAACTGGAATCCATGTCTGATAAATAGTACCGATCAGAACTTTCCACGAAATCTTCTGAATCAATTGCTGTACGTTCTGCTTCTTTCCTTGCCTTAATTTTTGCTGTATATATAGCAGTTCGCTGATCAAGTAGTGTAAGTAAGACTGGGAATACCCACTTCCGCTTGAATGCTGATGATAGGACTGGTGTAAAATGCTCCATTAATTGCCCTCAATCCGGCATTGTGTATCGTCTCCAACCTTTTCAAATTTTCATCGCGCACTGCTGAGATTACCGGAGCTGCATAAAGCATTTTTTCTAGAACTGTAGCCTTATATATTTTTAACAATGTTGCTCTATCGCCGTCCCACGATTTATTGGCTACACAGCGAATTAAGTGTAGCCTTTGGTGACACGATGCTCGAATTTGCTCGATATGTTTTTTAAATTGAAGCTGCTGATCAAGAGTGATCCCTAAACATTTATACACCTTTCGTATGAGGATTGGAGTATCATCCATTTTCAATGTACGTGTCGAAACAATTCTCCTAGCTCTCGGATGTTTGAAGATCATCGTTGCACATTTTTCAGCGGAAATTTGGAAACCCGTTCGTTCTTTCCAGCTGCTGATCACATTCAGCGCTCTTTGTAGCCTAGTTTCAGTATCCTCTTGAGTTTTTTCACCTGATATCAATACCACATCGTCTGCGTAACTGAGACCGATCACATCGTTGATCAGATCTTCAGTTAAAGTATTAATAGCCACTAAAAATAGGGTAACACTAAGAACAGATCCCTGACACAGACCATTTTCCATTATTTTTTCGTTAGACAAACTTCCATTAACAGCAACTCGAAAAGTTCTTTTCTTCAATGATTGTTCTATGAATTTCCATAAGCGACCTCCAATGCTCCATGAACTAAGTTTTTCTAACACCATGCGCCTCCATGTCGTATCGTACGCTTTTGTTATATCCAAAAACACTGCTTGTGCGTAATACCTTTTCTTCAATAATTCTCGTATAGTTTTATCGAATGTAACTAGGTGATCTGTTGTGGACCTTCCTTTTCTAAATCCATATTGATGTTGGTGAAGTAATTTTTTCGACTCCAGAACAAAAACGAGACGGTTATTCACCATGCGTTCGAAAACTTTTGCCACGCAACTATTTAGGAAAATAGGTCTATAATTCTTTGGATTAACTCGTTCGCCTTTCCCTTTATAAATTGGGACAATTATTGATGCAACGGATTTCATTTTCCTAAGCACTTTATTTCCTTTTTATTGCTGCACCTATGTCTTTGTTCCACCACGGAACCACTTTTCTACCAGGTTGATATGTGGTTTTGGGTATTGCTTCGTTGGCGGCTTATAGCATTGCTTCCGTCATGTTCAGCATTTGTTCTTCTGGATTCCGATTGGTGGTGAACTGAAGTATGTTTTGATACTGCGCCCAATCAGCTTGTTCTATCTTCCATCTCGGTCTGAAACATGTATTCTGTAGTATTCCTGGGAAGGAGATGAACATAGGACGATGATCACTTCCATGCGTTTCCTCAGCAATACTCCAGTCTAAGCAACCAGCTAACTGTGTTGAACAACAGGCAATGTCAATACATGACTCGTTACCTGTAGCGTGATTAACGAAGGTTGTTTCGCCACTGTTCAATACGACCATATTACATTCTGTAAATACTTCATCCATATCTTTTCCTCTGGAGTTAAAGTCGGAGGATCCCCATGAAGGATGGTGTGCATTTATATCACCGACAAATATAATTGGTTCAGCCACACTACGAATCAGTGATTCGATTTCTGTTTTGTTTACGTTTCTGCTGGGCGACAAATATGCATTTATGGTGACAGTATTTATAGGTTGTCCGATCTTCACGATGATGACTTCTAAGGTGGAGTCAGTATCAATTCTTTGACTATCAATACCGTTCCTCACTGCAACAAGCACTCCTCCTGCAGCCCGATGGCAGTCAGTTCTATCTCTGTTATGAACTGTGTAACCGTTAATTTGAGGAGGATGACGTGATGAACACATGGTCTCTTGCAAACAAAGCACCAATGGATCCTTTTCGTTGATCAACAAGTCTAATTCTGCCTTTCCAGTTCTGAATCCTTGGATGTTCCATGAAATTATCATGGGGTAATGGGTTGTTACCTGTTGAGCTGTAGCTGTATCCGGGGGGGATATATAATTAGGTAGTGTAACTGAGCTATTGTACATATAACTTGCCTGCGGAAACAGGTCTCTCGTGTCAACAGCCGCCGACGGATCTTCAGGAAAGGAACGTCATCGGGCGGGGTTGACATGAGGAAGGGCCTGGCTCTATTTGAGCCGATTATTCTGCTGCTAGTAGGTTGGTTGTGATGTTCATTTTCATTACGTTGTAGATCTGCTTCTCCAATGCTAAGTTCTCGTGTGTTCAATGAATTTACCGAAAATTGATGTGATGATGTTTGTTTTCTGGATTTCGTGTTAGACATGTGCGTTTGAGAAAAAAGACGTGGCATTGAATGATTCTATTAAAAAACTTCCATTTCACTGGAGTCACAGTTTTCATCTGTTGCTTTCTTTCTCGTAGCTTGCGCTTTACGGGAACGTCCAGATTTCCTCTTTACATGTTTTGGCTTTTCAAGCTCTGTCGACGTAACAGAATACAAATTTTGTGATGCATCGTGTTTGTCATCACTGCTGATGTCAATGGTAGATTTAACTTTCTTAGTTTTCGGTGATTTCGTTCCTGGGCTTGAGAAGTTAGATATGTTTGACGTGGACTGTCCGGTAGCTTGATTGTCTTTGCATTTTAATTCTTCGATTTCTTCCTGAAGTTGTTTCAATCCTTCCAATATTTTTTTCGTTTGTATCAATTCCATTCGTAATCTTTCGATTTCTTTGTCCTTTTCCGATTCACTACTTTGTTGTCTGAGGCGTTTCAGTTCCTCCTTCAACATGTGTATTTCGTTGTCCTTCTCGCTGTCTTTTCTGATGTTCTCCAGTCTACTCTGTGCACTACATACTGCTGAATAAGTATTTGCACTGTATAATTTGGCGTATTCTTTCCTTGCTTCAGCGAATGAAATGCCACTTTCCACTTTTATCTTTATGATTTTCTCTTCTTTTGCGTATATTGGGCATTTTTTATTGACCGGGGAGTGGTTTCCACTGCAGTGTTTACAAACTGCTACTCTAGTGCATTCCTCTATTTCTCTTGGGTGACTCTGAGAGCACTTACTACAAATCGCATCATTTTCGCATTTTGCAGTTACATGGCCATAGTTGAAACATTTATAGCATATCATTGGCGTTGGATAAAAGAGTCTGGTTGGAATACGTAGAGGACCAAACATCACATATTTCGGAGGTACAGTTCCGTTTATTGTGAGTATGAGCGTTGGTGTGTTATTTTTGTTGTTGCCTTCATTACGAGTCCTACTTACAGCAATGATATTCTGAGCCTTCAGTTCCTGTTTTAACTCATCTTCAGTTAGTCCTATAACCTCACGGCAGCTTACTACGCAGCGGCTTATGTTTAGTCTTTCATGAGGGACGACTTCAACTTTTGTGCCATCAAGTAACTCGGTCATTTTCATTAGTTTTCGTGCTTGTTCCGTACTCCTGGTTTTAAGTACATATTTGGTACCATTGTCTTCTGTGTGAGCTGCCTCAATTTTACCACAAACTTCATCAATTGATTTCCCTATGAATATTGTTTCCAATCGGTCTCAATGATAGCACAATTCTTTGTCCGTACATTCCCATTCTGTCCATCCATTTGGGTAATGTTCTAGAATTCATGTTTTCCAATGGATCGCCGGGAGGCGGATGCAAAGGATCCAATGCCATTTAGCCTATGAAATTATTCTATCCAGTTCAAAGTAGTCAGATCACTCCACTTGTATAAACTGTTCAGTCTATGTTGAAATGTTCACTATGCGCTTTAAGCGCCACTAATTTTCTTGTGACCAAGTTGGCTATGACTTTTTTAATAATATAAAAGGTTTTTGTTAGCACTTCCGATGAAAAATTCCGATTATGATTATTACAATTGACGGCCTTGAAACGAGAAAAAAAAATTCTCAAGGATGTATTGAACGCTATTTTAAGTTCGCGAATATATTTTCCCTTTTTCTGAAGGGGGTTTCACCACTAAAATTACGCTTTTTGTAGAGCTCACCAAAAGCAACCTTTATATAGCTAATATCATGGCCTGCTCCCTAAGTTTATTGAAGCTATATCTAATTTAAAATTATTATAAATCTAGTAGCTTAATCTAAGAGTTTCGCTAAGGTACGATCACAAAAATTCAGAATAACAACGTTGTTCGTTGTCCGAGAAAATAGTAAACGTGAGTTATAAAATATTATATTCATAAAGAACAAATATAGAACTATATTGTATTCAACAGGTTTTTTTTTATAATTTTTTAATCTGTATGAAATAAACAATAAAAAATTATAAATGCGGAAATTTCATCTACTTCGGTGCCCCAACAGTGCCGATTATGATAAGGTCGAATGCGATACAAGAAATATATTGTTCATATTTTTGACCACATAAATTTTGACTCGGATTTTATGCACCAATTTGCTGATTACTCAGTTATTTTGAAAGATTATGATTACTGAGTTTTTCAAGTTGTTATATTGGAGAGCAGGGTGGCCAACTATAACTTTAAAAATTCAGGGAGAATGAAAATAAAAATCAGGATAAATCAGAATAGCTCATATTGGGTTGTCCGAAAAGTTAATGTCGAATTTTGGGAAATCAAAAACATCATTTTCAATCAAAGCATTATAATTTAATTTTATATCCATAGTTCTGTTTCACAATCTTTCACCATCTTTCACACAGTTTAAATATTCAATCCTCCCATAACATGTTTGCTTCCTCGTCGAAGACTGTTGTGAGCCATGCATATGAGAAACAGATTGCTTGTTAGTGGCTCATAAGACAGAATTTATTCCAAATCTCACCAGAAACAGAGTATATCTTCCTTCGGGCGAAGACCGGATATGTAAAAAAAAATTATAAGCCTGGTATAAATGCTCGCATAAGTGGGGAATGCTAGTGTTTCACCTGACTTTTTGATCGTTTATGTTTTTTTTCCG
Organism: Toxorhynchites rutilus septentrionalis; assembly: GCF_029784135.1. Classification (NCBI taxonomy): domain Eukaryota; kingdom Metazoa; phylum Arthropoda; class Insecta; order Diptera; family Culicidae; genus Toxorhynchites; species Toxorhynchites rutilus. The sequence continues at coordinate 69,464,101 of NC_073746.1, read as the reverse complement.
AAAACCTACAGCATCACTACAGTGCAGAGTTGCAGAGAAATCAATATTCAAATTTTCATTGAATTCATCATCCATGCTTTGGAATGAATCTTTACTCGAAAATGAGAAAAGCATATCAGCAGTGGAAGACTTGTTCAATTTTTCCTAATTTTTATGATATTTAGTACTATTATAGATATATTTACAATAGTCCCATCATTAAAGTTGATTCTACTGTGAATCAGATGAACAAATTATATATAAAATCTTTTTATATTGACTGTGGATTCAAAAATTTTCTCTTGAGTAATTTTGGAAAACTACGAAACAATTGAGGGTAGAGATAAAAAAAAGTTAAGTACAGATATGCGTCTAGAGAATTTTACTTAATGTATGACATATACAAGTGCGAACCGAAAAACTATCATGAAAGAAAACTTTGGCATGGGAACCAATATATTTATTACGAATAATGTAAAGAGTACAAAAATCAGGAAAAATCAGGATCATTTCAGAAAAATCAGGATAAAATAAGTGTTCGTCGGGATATCAGGGAGAGTGCTAAAAAGTCTGGGAAATCCTGAAAAATCAGGAAGGTTGCCATCTCTGTTGGAGAGTATAATATAATAAATTGTAAACGATGTGCATAAATATAGCTTGTTGTTAATTTTCGTCGGCATTGGAATAAATTGTGCCAATTACGAAAAAACGCTAGACGTTTTAAGTTTGTTGTAATTTTTTCTAGGATCTATAAAACCATTTAAAAAATTAAGATGTGCAGTATTGTGGCCTGAACAAACAAAAAGTCCTAACAGTAAACAGCTCAGCTCCGCGAGAGCCATAAAATTGGTTACAATCATCGACATAAAAGCGGTTATCGCACATATAATGCGGCAACAATACTCACTCGCTACCACTGGAAGAATAGCACGAAAAAGCGCAATTTCGATTCCTCCCCCATAAATTGTACAACCGATTAACGATGCATTGCCCCACAAAGATACCGGAGAAATTCGTTCTAGTTCTGTCTCGGGTGTCCCTCGGGAAGACGCCTCCCTCCTTCGCACCAAATCGCGGGTAGCTCGTGCGCAATAAATTCCTCCAGCTGTCAGTCGGCAGAAACTTAAAAAAAAGCGATTTTCAACCTCCCCCGCTCCGTAACGAGAAAACAACGAACGATCGAACACGGAGGAGGGACTCCAACTCAAACATCGTCAGCTATAAATCTTTTATTTTTTCTCCTCCGACGATCCTCTGCACATCGTTTGTTCGCGCGCGCTTTGATTCGCGCTGAATTTGGAATTTCCACACAGCAAAACCGAAACCACTATTGATCTTTGAGGTGGAAATAAAGTGGCTCATCGATTGTAGGATGGCATGACGCGCGAAGCATCTTCCTGCCACGTCTTAATCGGGATCCCCTCTTGTGGGGGAGAGCGGTGATGGCGGTGGTGTGAATGCTTTGATAGTGGATGGGGTAAGGAGGCGGAGAAAATGGGACATATTTTTCTCCGCGGGTTTGACATTTTCAACATTGTTGTGTGACTTTCAGTCACGAACGCTCTGGTTGAAGTTTTCTTCTGTCGCTGGATAATATATTCTCTAAAAAACTGACAAAACTTTTCGTTCCGGCTGGCTGGCTTGTTGGCGTTTTGGTTTGGCTCGAGCGAAGAGAAATGACACCGCTCGAACTTCTCTAATTCAGAAATAAACGCCACTTGGAGATTGTTTCGTGTGATGAATTCAAGTGGGGGATATTCATAAAATATATCAATCTCTCTACGAAGCGTTCGAAACTGGAAAACGCTAACCAACGCGTCGTTCCCCCATTGAGTAATAAAAAGTTCATAAAATAAAAAATTGACGGCAGATTGCTTTCGCGCGTCCACTTAATTGAACTTTCATGCGCTTCGGCGGCAAACCAGAACCAACAACAAAAGTTCGCGAACTCAACGTGCGCGGAAGAAGAATGGTCGTAAATCGTGAGGGGGCAACTCGGCAACATCCACGAGGGTCACGAAGCCAACCAAAACATAAACAAGAAAGGGCGGCGGACCTTTTGCGGATGCGAAGTCAGAAATTAATTTACGCATTCGGCTGTTTCCTCCCACGTTTTTCTCACCTCGCCGGGAAACAGAAGTGCGCGCGCTCTCTCTCGGATCGCCATACCGGAAACATCCATTAGGATTAGCATCCGGAGGAAGGGAAAAACTTTCTTATTTCGTTAATAAAAACCCCGCGGCTAATTTTGGGTCCGCCTCCGGTCTGGCGGTAAAGTGAATTTTCCGGTCGACGAGTGGCCGCATCGTAAAATTCCGTGCGGTTAGTGACTCTCATCCTCGATTGAGCGGTGGTTTTTTTTCTCGCTGTGTTATGTTTCCGGTCCAGTGCGTACTGTCGGAATACGTTGATACGATAGGATCAACAAGCGATCCGAAGATTCGAGATTCGATGCAATTTCAGTTTTCAGCAGAGTGCATATAAAATTAATCTAAAAATGAATAATTTTTGCTATTTTATATTTTCTTATTTTCCCCATTTTTTTCATTTATTAAATATTTTTTATTTTTCCTATTGAGTCTATTTTTTTGTATTTTCGCTATTTTCCCTATTTTTATTTTTTTGATTTTTCTATTTCTTCTATTTTTTAATTTTTTGTCATATTTTTTAAATTTTTTCTATTTTTACTTTTTCCTGAATTTCTCCTCTTTGCCCTATTTTGCCTATTTGTTTATGTTTCCCCCTATTTCTCCTATTCTTTCTTACATTAATTTTTTCAATTTTGCCTATTTTTCCTATTTTTCCTTTTTTTCTTTTTTTCCTATTTCTCCTATTTTGCCTATTTTTTAAATTTAATTTTTCGTATTTTCCCGTTTTTCCTATTTTTTCTATTTTTCTAATTTTTCCCCAATTTCAATTTTTTCTCATTTTTTCCTATTTTGCCTATTTTGTTTTTCTCATTTCTCCTATTTTTCCAATTTTTCATATTTTTCCTATTTTTGCTATTTTTTGTATTTTTCCTATTATTCCTATTACTCCAATTTATCCTTTTCCCCTATTTTTCCTATTTGTCCTATTTTTGTTATGTTTTTAATTTTCCTATTTTCCCTATATTACCTTCTTTTCCTATTTCTCCTATTTCTCTTAGTTGTTCTTATTTTTCTTATTCGTTATATTTTTCTTATTTTGTCTAGTTTTCCTATTTTGCTTATTTTTGGAATTTTCTTTTCGTATTTTTTCCCATTTTTCCAATTTTTTTATTTTATCAATTTCTCCTTTTTATCACATTCCATCTATTTTTTTTTTGTTTTTACTATTTTTCTTATTTTGCATATTTTTCCTATCTCTCCAATTTCTCCAATTCTCCCATTTTACTAATTTTCCGATTCTTTCCTATTTCTTCTATTTTTCAAAATAAATTTTCCTTTTTTTTTCTATTTTCCCTATTTTGCTTATTTACTCTATTTTTTCCATTTTCCCTGTTTTACATTTTTCTCCAATTTCTCCTATTTTTTTCCTATCTTTCCTATTTTGCATATTTTTCGAATTTTATTTTTCGTATTTTTCAAGTTTTTCCTATTCTTCCTATTTTTTCTTGTTTCTCCTATATCTCCTATTTCCTCAGTTCCTCCTGTTTTTCTTAATTTTCCTATTCTTCCCATTTTACCTATTTTTTTTTATTTCTCCTATTTTTCAATTTTTTCAATTTTTTATATTTTCCCTATTTCACTTTTTTTTTCTATTTCTACTATTTCTCCTATTGTTCTTATTCTTTCTATTTTTTCTATTTTCTCAATTTTTGCCTATTTTGGATTTTTCTCTACCTTCTTCTTCTTCTTCAATGGCACTAACGTTCCTAGAGGAACTTCGCCGTCTCAACGTAGTATTACTTGCGTCATTTTTTTAGTACTTAGTTGAGATTTCTATGCCAAATGACACGCCTTGCAATGCATTCTGAGTGGCAAGCTCTAGAATACGCGTGATCACAGTGCAAGTCGGAGGAAATTTCTTTGACGAAAAATTCCCCCGACCAGAACGGGAATCTTTACCTATTTCTACTATATTTTTTATATTTCAAATTTTTCCTATTTATCCCATTTTTCCTTTTTTCGTGTTTTTCCTAATTCTCCTATTTATCCTATTTTACTTATTATTCCTATTTCTCCTAGTTCCCCTAATTTTTGTATTTTTTTTCTTTTTTTGCCTGTTTTTTAAATTTTTCTTATTTTCTCTATTTCTCTTATTTCCCCTATATTCTCTATTTCTCCTATTTCTTCTATTTTCCCTATTTTACCTATTGTTCAATTTTTCCTATTTTGCCTAATTTTAGAACTTTATTTTTCGTAGTTTCTTATTTTTATTTTTTTTATTTTTCCTATTTTTCATATTTTCGCTATTTTCCTTTATTTCCCTTTTTTTCAATTTCTTATAATTTTTCTTATTCTTCCTATTTCTATTATTTCTCCTATTTTTTGTATTTTTCGTATTTTCTTCATTTTTCCTATTCTTATTTTTTAAATTTTTCAATTTTGCCTGTTTTGAATTTGTTTTCCCTTTTTTTTCTTTTTTCCTATTTTTTCTCATCTTCACAATTTTTTTTCGCCTATTTTTCCTATTTTTTCTTATTTTTCCTCTTAATCCTATTTTTTTGTTTTTTCTGTTTCTCTATTTTTCCTTTTTGTCTTTTTTCCCCTAATTTTCCTATTTTACTTATTTTTCCTATTTTGTTTTTTTCCTATTTTCCTATTTTTCCAATTGTTCTATTTATCCTATTTTGCCTTTTTTTCCAATTTCTCCGATTTCACCATTTTTCATATTTCTCGTATTTTTTTTTGCTTTTCCTTTTTTATTTTTTTCTATTTTGCCTGTTTTTCCAAATTTTTTACATTTTTGCTAATTTTTCTTTTCTTTTTCTTTATTTCATATTATTCTATTTTACCATTTTTTTCCTTTTTTCATTTTTTTATGTTTTCCTTTCCTATTCTTCGAAGTTTTCGTTCTTTTCGTATTGTATTTTAGTATTTAGTATTCACATTTTTTTTCTATTTCTCCTTTTTTTTTATTTTTCTTATATTTCGTTTTTTTAGTATTTTTTGGTTTTTTTTCGCATTCAATATTTTTCATATTCTTTATATTTTTGATAATTTTAATTTTTCTCATATTCTTCTTATTATTATTATGAATATTACTATTTTTCCTATTTTTCTCATTTTTCTTATATCTACTAGCTGACCCGGCAAACTTCGTCCCGCCCAACGTTTGTTTTTTGTTATCAATACCTTCAAACATTCACGTTTTCTTACTATGAGCAAGTTCATGGGTCCAATCGCAGAATTGTTCATTGATTGATCTTCTAATCGACCCCGTTGAATTTACCTTTTACTATAAAATTCCTAGTATTTCTAGCAAAACTCATCATTATAATATCAGATTATTTCTAGACACAATTCCCGTTCAAGAATTTTCAACCACTTGTCACTATGTAATTGTAGAACATATGGGAATTTAATTTTCCGAATCTTTCCTTTTTCCTTCAGAGTTTTCCGAAAATTTTCAATTGTCATGTTTGGTTGAAATATTTTTGGTTGAAATATGTGCAATATATTTATGGGACTCCCTCTTCATTCCAGAGGAGGGAGGGGTATCATACCATCATAGAAACATTCCCCCCCCCTCAGAAAGGTGGGAGGAGTGTTGAACCACTTCAGAAATGTTTCTTGTCCCCTATAACCTCCACATGCCAAATTTGGTTCAGTTTGTTCGATTAGTTCTTGAATTATGCCGAAATGTATGTTTCATTTGTAAGGCAGTAACCCCCCCACCTCCCCCCCCCCCCTCAGAGAGAGAAGAGAAGTGACTATTCACCATGGAAACGTTTCGTGTCCCCTAAAACATTGGCATGACAAATTTGGCTCCATTTGCAGTTTTCGGATTATGCAGAAATTTATCTTTAAAAAAGTAAAAAAAGATTTATTGCACCCTAAAACCTCTACATGCCAAATTTGGTTTCATTTGCTTAATTCTCGAGTTATGCAGAAATTTGTGTTTCATTTGTATGGCAGCGCCCCCTAAGAGAGGGCGAAGGAGTATCTAACCACAGTAAAAACATTTATTGCACCCTGAAACCTCTACATGCCCAATTTGGTTTAATTTGCTTGATTAATTCTCGAGTAATGCAGACATTTGTGTTTTATTTGTGTGGCATCCCCCCCTTAGAGAAGGGGGAGGGGTCTCAAACTATTACGAAAACCTTCCCCGGCCCCGAAAACCCTACCCTACATACCAATTTTCATGTTGATCGGATCAGTAGTTTCCGAGTCCAGAAGTATCAGACAGACAGACAGACAAACAGACAGACAGAAATCCATTTATATATATAAAGATTACTTTCCTTTTTTTTATTTCTCCTATTTTTCCTATTTTTCCTATTTTTCCCTATTTCCTATCATTTCTAAGTCCAACACTACAATGTCCATTCAATATTTCGGTGAACCAATGATAACATATCACTCTATTAGCGTAGCTCTGAACAAAAAACAAACAACTCCCCGTTTGGAGTTCAAGCGAGGCACCTTTTGAGGATTAAAGAAAACATATCCGTCGGTCCAAATTACCGCTCCATTTTTTGTTCAATTGTGTGATGTTTGACATCGTAATCCACCCCGAAGTTGGTTAGAATGATATGGCGCTATTCCAAACCGCTCAACATATGTCATCAAATAAAACCCGTTCATTCGCATTGTGGGGAGGGGTGGTATGAAAAATCCCCACCCTACAACATCAACAGAGTCTCGGTGACAAAGCCAAACCAACTCGAAAGCTGTAATATCATTATGCCACTCACTCGCAACCCATCCACCATAAACGAGCTTAGCCGAGCCGAGTGGTGCCCCTTACACTTGTACGGGGGAGCAAACAGAAAAGACACCGCCATCTCATCTCTGGATGGCGCACCCCGATGCTGGCTGTGGAAGGACTCGCTAAGTGCGAAGGAGGTGGTTGACAAACACACACACACACACCCACAACCACGTATGGAGCACATCGAAAAAGCGAACTAAATCCTTGCTTCTAATACCATAATCCCATTCTTTCAGCGTGTCCTTCTGGGGCGCGCGAAATGTGCAACTCAAAAACCGCCCACCGCAAGCAAACGAACGGATAGTGTTACAATACGTGTGGAGTATCAGATCAGGACAATCGTTCGGGGTTGAAGGGAAGTACCGAGCATACGCGCTGCATTGCACCCACAGCTACCCCGAATGCTCCGAAAGCAGGCTAAGCGCCAGTGACGGCGGAAAATGACCGGTGGGTTGTAGCGGTGGGTGTGGGAAAAAATCGCTTGTCTTTGTCAGGATAGCTGTTAAGATAAAGGCTTTAGGATCGGTTTCCGGTCAGTAAAGGGAACGGTCCACTAGTTGTTGAGGGAGTGGTTGAGTGTGAAACCTAGAAGCCTAGTGGGAAAGATGTCCCTCGCCGAATGGGATAAAACGTCGGGATTCAGCACTTTTCTCTCACACTCTCTCTCTCTGTCCCTCACTCGATCCAATCTCTATCGAGCATCATGAGCGGGTAGGAATTGTCTCTTTGTTTAAATGGTTCCTGTTTTAATGAAAGTATCGTCATTTCCTTTATTGGCACTGATAACGGTGCTGTAAATCTGCTCGGTCGGTGCTTTCACAGGCAGACAAATTTATGTTTCGTGCTAAGCTGAACATTTGTCTACGTCATCAGGAACCGACGCTGGTGAGATCGATTTGCGATAGCGTTACGCTAATAATTATGATCGTCTATACCCGTGTTGACCAGAGGAATGAATGCCTAAACCAACAGAATACTTACGACACTTAACGACACTAGTGTTAAGAATAGTTTGTTGGTTCTTATCGAATCTGAAATATGCTGAATCACCGGCACTTTCTCAATATCTAGAAAAGAGAAACAACAATAGAATTCCAAGCAATGCTCGAACAATTTAATTTGTTTTCGTTATTTAATAAGACAAAAACAAACTAAGTACTAATGAAAATGATACAAGCAGTGCCGCCACACGTACAGATTGGAGGCGATCTGGCGTAGTGGTAACATCCATGCCTCTCACGCTGAAGGTCACGAGTTCAATTCTCACTCCCGACATTCTTCCAAAAATGGAAGTACAAGTGACGAACCAGCCAAATGAGTTGAAAATCACTATAATACAGATAAAAAAAAAAAAAAAAAAAAAACGTACAGATTTATCTGGAAAGGTACAGATTTTTTCGTTATTTTTGGTACAGATTCTGTACGGTACAGATTCTCGTCAAAAAGTACAGATTGGTACAGATTTTCTCCGCTTATGAATTTTTTTACATTTGAACAAAGAAATATTAAGGAACATGACGACTTTTACGCCGCAGTAGCGCCTGGTTTTCAGAAAAACTTTGTATAAGCATTATCAAACATACGAGTGATTTGCGAATGTAAATGTAGTATTTGTAGTAAATAGATAAAAAAAATCTTTCATTCTAATTAAATAGATTTTTTTCTCTACAACGAAGCTTTTCGATGGTACAGATTTTTGGAAGAAATAGTAAGATGAGAAAGATTTTTAACCCCTCTGGTGCAGATAAAAATGTGACATGTAATCTATAATATATTTCTGTAGTCATAGATTTATTTGACTTAGGCTTATATTTATGTGGGCCTTGACTGTTTAACTTGTTTTTAAAAATGATAAATGATGACTTCTTGTCTTCTCCTGCATAATTGAAAAAAAAACTTTAGTGGTATTTTTGTGTACATTTTTGAACAGAATGTGGTTCCGGATTCTACCATCTCATTATCCATTATCCCGTTTAAAGGATACAAGTTCATACAGGAAACGGTTTTTTTTCAGGACTTCCATTTGATGTATCAAAAGAGAGAAAATTACAGATTTTGAACATTGGAAAAACTCAATTCAAATGCAATTACTACACACAATCACAGTCCCATGTCCCGTCTATGATCCCGTCCGTGCCCGTAGGCTTAGACCCATCAACTTTTTTTTAACCAAATAATCAAAACTCAAAAACTAGACGTTTGATTGAAATATGATGTCGGGTTTTGCTCTAGGTCTAACCGTTCTCGAGATATTTCATGTTTTGGATAAAGAAAACTAATGTCCGTGCATTTTTCGTAGCCTCTTTTCTAATGACCAGCACTGCCCATGTTCGCATAGGTGACGTAATCACCCGTAGTGTTGCTCGCTTGCTTCTTTGTTTTCAAGAGGCTTCAAACTTTTCAGTTCATTCGCCTCTATCTCTGTAGTGTTGAGAAAACGCATTTTTTTTACCTAAAAGCATAACCGTACATTAGGGTGGCAATGGAAGTATGGAAAAAAATTCATCATTAAATTTCAAAAACCGACCATGTACATTTTGTTTATTAACCCAAAACAAAATGATCTGTGCACAGTTTCGGCTCAATCGGACATGATTTAGGGGTGTCTCAAAGCGCTCCAAGTTTTGTCTTTTGATCCTCGAAAATCTTCCAAGGGGGGAGTCTCGAAAACCAATTTTTGCCCGAGAATCGATCTTTTGGGACTTAGCCTGAGAGGCAATGAAGGTATGGAAAAAAAATTATCGAATTTAAAGAATGTAGATTTTTTGTATTGGCTCAAAAAAATGACCTGTGCAAAATTTCAGCTCAATCGGACATGATTTAGGGGTGCCTCAAAGTACTCAAAATTTAGATTTTTTGGCCACTTAGGCTAAGTCCCAAAAAGTCGATTTTCGGCCACAATTTTTTTTTTCGAGATAAAACCAGATCTCGACGTTTTATGCATTTTAAGTCATTTGGCATAGACATTTTTTTTTCGATTTTCTAAATTTCCTTTACTCCCCTTGGAAGATTTTCGTGGATCAAAAAATCAAAACTTTGAGCGCTTTGAGGCATCATGTCCGATCGAGCTGAAACTTTGCACTGGTCATTTTTGACGTAGGATTACGTCTTTCGGGAACATATTGGGGTACAAATTGAAAATCGAGAATCGAGCACATCGCGAAAACTGTCCAATTTCAAACGCTTATTGCTCAGTCATTTCATGATGGATTGATGAAATTTTTGCGTCAATCGATTTCGGCACTTCATAACAATTTTTCATATTGAATAAAATAATATATATCATTAAACTAACTATCAAACAATTGAAAAATCTCAACCTATCCTAACGGAAATACCCACTTCTGATTGGTCGAAATTGACGACACATGCGGCGGTTCCCTAACAGAGACATCAAAACCAAGCTGCCTAGGGGAAATCGGCATTGAAAATACATGAAAGTAGGGGGAGCTATTGCTCCCGCCGAGATGTGTTCCCAAACAGAGACATCAAAACCAAGCTGCCTGATGGAAATCGGCATTGCAAATACATGGAAGTCGGGGGCATTTTTATATTGCAAGTAAGAAGAGTGATACGAATAATTCTAGCAAATAAAATTTAAATTTGGAACTTTAATGTTGGTTGCTTCGTGAAACTCCATATCAATGTCCGATCGTGTATTGTGAAAAATTTAGCACAAGGGTAGGTGTAAAATTGTATACGATAGCCGTTGTGTTAACCCTTTCCCGTACAACATAGAGTTTCACTACATATAGTACATATAGTATTAGGTGTACATATACTATAAGGTATTGTTAGTCCAATCAAAATTCGCATTGGGTTGAATAAACAATCAGAAAGTAAAAATTATAAAAGAAAATTACCTTTCCCATTTCAAATATATTTTCGCTATATTAAAGTAACATGTTTTTACTGATAAGAAAAAATGTGTTCGGTATTAATAATTATCTTATATTACATTGGTGAATTTTTTTTCTTTATTTCATCAATACATATCACAAGAGGCATCTCGTCTAGGATTATAGAGGGCGGTTCTCATCATATCTCGTTCCACTTCGGTATCCTTTATCTGATACGCACCATCCAACGACTGTTTATCATCCTTCTGTCATCATCACCCGTTAAACACTGGTGGAATGAACAAATACCCAACAACCAAACAAAACGGCCCTTTTCAGGTCCACCTAATCATTATCAAAGAGTTTAACGATGTAATTATCTAAAATCAACAGATAACCTAACGGAATCCTACGTCAATTATGCGGTTGTGTCTCGGACACAACCCTCCTGTGACTTTTTTGGGCCAATAAACAAAATGCACATGGTCGGTTTTTGAAATTTGACTTGACCATTTTCGCTGCCACCCTACCGTACACATTTCACATGAAATAATCTGTCCAGTTAAAGAATATTAGCGGTAAAAAGAGAACTTAAGAGATTTTTTGAATTAGATGAATTCAATGAACATTTGTTCGCATAGCTTGACGAAAGCACCAGTTTGCTTTGTCTGTTCTATTAGTATTCATACTACCGATAATAGTTAAAACGTCTAAATTTGCAGTAAAATTTGTATCTAGTACAGTGTCTGAATTATTAAATCATTGGCTGCATAAAATTTAGTCTGTACAACTATTGTTAACATTGATAACGTACGGTAAAAATGAGTTGTTTATTCATGTAATTGACATAAAATAAGAAAAATATCTGAGGTCTGACATCTTTTCACTTATGGTACGGTATGCGTAAATGTTCAGTAGTTGAATGATTTGGTGTCGAATTTGATGAGTAGCAATGATGTGAACCAGTATTTTTTTCATTTCATCACTAATCTGAATGTTCTCATTATGATTGATGTTTCAAATGTTTTGGCAGAAATTCAAACAATTGCATAAACAAACGAGATTGTTTCAATGGTTTCTTATATTCTAGTTGTAAAACACTAAATAATAGGACACTATCATTAAAGGCACGAAAGGCACGCATGAACTCTACAAAGAATTTGATTCAAATTTAGATGCAGCTTATAGCACAACACATTAGTAATTGTTAATTTCTGAACGATGCTATATGGAACTACGTCAGTTATTCTTTCAATCAAATTATTCGAAATCGTTTCTTCAAAACTGTTCAAATGTTATCGAGCCAAAAATTGGTGGGTTATATCTATGATATAACCGCAAGGTTTACGTGGGACTACCTCAGCTTAGCAGTCATTTGTTTGTATTTTTTAAATTGTTGATTGAATGAAACAATTTCCGAATTCAATTGAATTCAATATATTTGCTTTGTGAGTAAAGAGATTGATTAAATGCTATGTTTCATGCATTGTGATAGATTTTGTTCTGTAATGAAGTACATTTAATGACAGTTCTTTCACGTTTGGTGTATATTTAGACAAAATATGTGAACGGAAGAATTATCAAACGAATATTTTATTTAACATTTCCCTCTGAAGTTTACACTTGATTTGATGAACTTCAGGCACTTAGTTTCGATTTTGACATGTATGTCGAACGCATATTGTTTAATCAAGAGGCGTTATCGCAGCAAATAGTTATCAACAGTTTGCCTAATCATCAAATGCTACGCGTAAAAATTTAGTGAGCAGAAGATATGAAGGCATATCCTTCAATACAATCTTGAATAACCGAACCAAAGCGTTGTGTTCGTACCCGCTTTTGTAATCTGTGTTAAGAAAACACTTTCCGGAGCTTGAGCTTGGGTAGACTGTACACTTCGTAGTTGCTCTCCGTGATTGACCTGAACCAACCAAATTGCACAAAGAACACACAGAATGACGCTTGGGACTAGCAAATCATTCTCGTTGTGCAATTTTCGGTGGTTCGTGTGTTAGGAAAACACTTTCCGGAGTGCAAAAAGGAAACACACGGGTGTAGAAGTACCCCCGCCTTGCATGAATCAACCATATTCTAGTCTGCACAAAGCCAAGCGAGTACAAATATATTCGCAGTTTGCATTTATTTGCAAAGCCCTTTTCCCCAGACACCTTGGTTTGGAAGTCTGTGTTGGGGAAACACATTTCAGTCGGAACAAAAATACCCCCGACTTGCATGTATTTGCAATGCCAATTTTCCCACGCTACATGGATCTGAAGTCTATGTTAGGGAAACACATTTCAGTCGGATAAAAAATACCCCCGACTTTCAAGTATTTTTGTGTGGACACCGACTGGACAACATCGTTGCTGGACGGGCTGGACGGCGAGGGATCGAGTGCCTTTCTCAAGGCAGGAGGGCGGAGGTGGTAGCGCTGGAGTAAAGTAGAGTAGAGTTTTCAAAGGGCTTTTCTCAAGGCTAGAGACGAATGAACTGCAAAAGTTTAAAGTCTCTATAATACAATACCTTCCTTCCTTCCTTCAAGTATTTGCAATGCCGATTTCTCCAACATTGCTTGGTTTTGAAGTCTGTGTTAGGGAACTCATTTCGGCGAGAACAAAAGTCCCCTTACTTCCAGGTATTTGCAATGCCGATTTCCCCAAGACTGCTTGATTATGGTAGCTGTGTTCGGGAAACCGTAAATCGGGCCAATCAAAACGAGACAGTTATTGCGATTAGATATCGCTTAACATTTTACAGTTATTCAATCGTTTTTCTAATGAAAAATAACATTTTGTTGATTGCGATAGATGCGTAGAAATATTTCTTGTCAATTGATGTAAACATCTTTCCGATCCTAGTTCTAAGCATTCGGAATCTTTCATTTTTTCCTGCATGTTCTGTGTTTAGGTTTTCATTTTACCCCCCATGTATTCCGGTTAGACGTAGTTCCACGTCAAAATGTGTGTGTGCATGTTGAGCATATGTATTATAATGTGTAGAATGCGTAGCGACGAAAAAGTCGATTTTGTTAATTTTATCGTTGAAGTCACTCATTCGAACAAGGGTATAGTAGCAGTATGGATTTTCTATTATTTCACTAACATAGCTTTCATTATCTAAAACATGAAATATCTCGATAACGATTTGTTCTAGGGCAAAACGTAAAATGTACTTTTACGTTTTTATTGAATTACTTTTCTCAAAATGGTTACAGTTTCGTCGGGTATTGAAATTTCATAAATTTTCAAAAATTCATATTTCCATTTTGGTGAAATTGCCACGGCACCATTGCACGTCAAACTTCGTTCAATTAGAAGGGTTTACCAATAAAAATATTGGTAATATTGGGTTTGAGATATGACAGTTTTTCATATTGAATTGAACAAAGAAAGATTTTTGAAAAGTGCATTTAAAACATTGTTATTCCTAAATATTTCATTAATTTCTCAACAACTTTGTTAAACATCATATTTCAATCAGACTTGATTTCAAGCTACGATTTCTTGAAAGAAAAATCTATGATATTGTATCAGCCCTTTGAAAAAATCAGTCATCATTTGAATTGGTCATATGATAATGAAAATTGTGAATACCAAGTTTCAAAAAAATCGGCAAGGTTCCGGTCAGCGATTTGGCCTATTTGGTACGGAATTGCTCCATAGAGACCATTACCTTCGTAGAGCAGATTACTTTTGCCGAGTGATGAATTTCATGCCAACTCGTCTAGCCATTGGCAGCAGAATTGTGGTGATTTTTTTTGAGTTTGAAAACATATTTTTTCTTCTTCAATCAATCCAATATCTGGATAATGCCTCTCTCTTTCAGGAAAGCTTAATATGTGTTCGTTAACAATTAGCAATTTCCATTATCTACGTTAGGGAACGCATCACCGTAACAGACCGCCTTCGGCTGCCATGGATGCCGGTTTCACAAAAGCGCTTCCATTCGAAACATTCATTGAACGCAATCCGTTTTCACTCTGAAGCTGATGAATAGCCCTCCAATATTCCACACCAACGTGATTGATTGACTTAAAATATTATTCCGATGGCTTTTATTAGCATAATCCACTTCATCATATTCTCATCAATCATCTTCCCACTGTTTAGATTTTCCCCTGCGGAAACATACGTTCAATCATTACTAGACACCACCAATCCCGAGAGCCGAAGCGTGAGGTTACGGAAAAGTCCCAAGAAACATCCTCTCATCTTTCGGCACAGTCCAAAACTCCAATCGCTGGAGGAAATCATAAGGCAATTTCAAATCTGGCTTGCGGGGAGGGGGGAGTCGGAGTGGGTGGCGAAAACCTATCAGCTTAATCTATTTCCGCCGACGTCATCATCACTGGTGAGCCGCCTGAAGCCCGCCACCCTTGAGTGGGGTTATTTTGGGAACAGCTTCCCAACCACATTGGCCACATTGGGCACACGAAAGATTTGCCCGATTCGTCGTCCTCTGCACGGATGCTGCTGGGATCCAGTTGGGATGTTGTGCGATGATGAATTGATGAGAATTTAATCGGATCTCTGAGGCAAGAAGTTCAATTATGGAGTTGGAATTTATGCTCTTCAACTTGGTTGCAGGTCGCAGAAGTTTGCGTGGGATGAATGTTTACAACAATATTTTGAATGTTAACCGTGGATAAAAATGAATCATTTAGCATAAATTTACGTAAAAATTGAATACCAACCCAAACCCTTTTCCATCCCCGGGAGCGTAATACGACCAAGTATACATTAACATTTCAATATTGGTTCGCACGAAACGCTGTTCGCACTCTTCAATAAATGATTGATTGCCTGGCAGTTCGCAACGTTTGGTTTGAATTCATGACGATGACGATGAATTTTCGCTCGATCCGCGTATGGCCTCTAGCGCGAACATTCGGAATGGTATAGGGGAAATCAGGGTAAACAGACACCCTCGTGAATGGGGGGAAGAGTCTCAAACTATCACGAGAACCTTCCCCGGCCCCAAAAACCCCTACATACCAATTTTCATGTTGATCGGTTCAGTAGTTTCCGAGTCCATAAGAATCAGACAGACAGACAGACAGAAATCCATTTTTATATATATAGATAGATTTTCACGGAATCACATGTTTTAAAGGATTATAAAATACACGATCTATTGGTGTCAATGCGCCCCTCATTCGAGCTAACTTTTAATCGATCACCAGATGATTATTTCGCACGTATTCAGACCTTTTCTGGATCATAACACTTATAAATATTGTAAACATCATTTTTGCACACCATTTGTATCAGATTTACATAGCTGAACCACCAAATTAACGCATTTTGATGAACTAAATTATTATCATGAGTTGTCCAATTCACAAATGTTGCTTTGTCCACATAATTTCTATGGCAACCGTTTGACGCGCTGCAGTTTGTTTATTGTGTCCTTCGCGCATAGCAGAAATGAAGATTCTCTATGTTGAGTGTGTTGAAGAGAACGCTTTTAAAATGCCCAAGAAAATGCAATATTCTGAAGAAAGCCTAAATTATGAATGGATCAATATGATGACAGTAAACTCAAGCAACGATAAATGCAACATCTACTTGAGAATTCGAATGTTTTCATTCAAAAATGGTGATTTCTAAAGCCGGACAAACCATGACCATTTTTGAGCAAACCATGATCAGAGGTGGTCAAACCATGATCATAAGTCCTCTTTGAGGAAAATCGTTAAAAGACATAAAAATTTGAATAATGTCAACGCCTTATGGTAGTATTAGCAACTAGAGACTTGGGGATTTTCAACAAACCCAAACTCGTATCGATTATATGTAATTTTCATGAAGAAAAATCGATTTGCATTTACTAGTTGCGTAAAAACACCCCAAATTGGACAAACCAAGATCATTTACCCTACCTCACATCTGCGGAAATCGCTTTGCTGTCAAAAAAAAAAAAAAAAAACAACAAAACAGAACCCGCCAGCAAACATGAGACAGTCCATGTAAAATTTCGCTCGTGGACTTAAGTGTTTAAGTCGGAAAATTGTGGAAAATTCGATACTTTTATGAGCTTAATTCATCGTAGTTCATTGTTCACTGTAGTTTGTGAGACGGTAGGTGGTGTTGTTGCTTATCAATTCTCGAAAACATTGTTTTGAAAATTCGAGTCCATTCGGGGTAACACCAACGGTTGTGTCCCATTCACCCGAAACACGTTTTCCCGAAGTACGTTTACCCGAATTAAACACATACCCGAATTACAATCACCCGAAAGTAACAAATACACGAATGATCAGATTATCAGTTTTGTCGAATCTCCTGTTACGAAGTAAAATGAAAAATTGTAATGGGGAAATTCGAAAAACATATTGAAGACTTCGTTGTGCTATTTTTAGATATTAGTGTAGGCACAATTGACATGCCGTCTTCTTTCCTTCCCTTATTGCTCTTTAAGGTGAGATCACTCAGAAATGAGCATGGGTTATGGAATATTTCGAAAATTAAGCAGGTAACTTTTCATAAAAAAAGTCACAGGAGGTTTGTATCCGAGACACGACCGCATAGTTGACGTAGGATTTCGTTAGGCTATCTGTTGATTGTGGATATGTCTGAAGAATTACATCGTTAAACTCTATGATAATGATTTGGTGGCCCTGAGAAGGGCAATTTTGTTTGGTAGCTGGGTATTGCTTGTTCACTCCACCAGTGTTTAACGAGTGATGATGACAGAAGTATGGTAAACAGTCGTTGGGTGGTGCGTATCAGATAGAAGATGCCGAAGTGGAATGAGATATGATGGAAACCGCCCTCTGTGATCCTAGACGAGATTCCTCCTGTTATGTATGGATGAAATAAAGAAAAAAAACTCGCCAATGTAATATAAGATAATTACCAATACCGAACACAATTATCAATTTTTCTCATTAGTAAAAACATGTTACATGTCACATGTAACATGTTAATATAGAGAAAACCTATTTGAAATGGAAAAGGTGATTTTGTTTTATAATTTTTACTTTCTGAGCGTTTATTCAACCCAATGCGAATTTTAATTGGACTAACAACACCTAATACTATATGCAGAGCATATGGGAAATCACCTTTTCGAATATTTATTCACTTTTCCAATTTTTTCTCGCCGCATCAACTTTCCTTGGGTGAAAAAGAACACAACAAAACAGACAGCTTAAATCGAACGACCCGTTCTCGAGCGGGAACACACCTTGGTTTTTATTTATGAAAATTTAAATAAATCGTTTCATATTAGGCTGTCAAAAAAGTCCTGCGGTATTTTTTTTGAATTTTCATTTGTTCATAAAATTAGTTACAATCATCTGTTTTAAGTCAAATATGCGCCGTTTTGTTCGATGACTTGTCCCAACGAGATTCCAACTTCATAATACCCCTGTTATAGAAGCTCGCTTCCTTATTGGCAAAAAACTCGGATAGCCAATTTTCACAGGCCTCTTTTGTGGATAACTTCTGACTACCTAGCTCGTTCGCCATGGACAAAAACAGGTGGTAGTCACTTGGTGCAAGGTCCGGACTTTACGGTGGATGCAAAAGAACCTCCCATCCGAGCTCCCGGAGCTTCTGGCGCGTCACCAAAGAAGTGTGTGGCCTGGCGTTGTCCTGATGGAAGACAATGCGGCCTCTGTTTATCAAAGATGGCCTCTTCTTCATGAGTGCTACCTTCAAGCGGTCCAGTTGTTGGCAGTACAGGTCCGAATTGAGCGTTCGGCCATAGGGAAGCAGCTCATAATAGATTATTCCTTGACAATCCCACCAAACACACAGCAGAACCTTCCTGGCCGTTAATGAGGGCTTGGCCACCGTCTGAGCCGCTTCAGCGGGCTTCGACCACGACCGTTTGCGCTTCACGTTGTCGTAAGTGACCCACTTTTCATCGCCAGTCACCATCCGCTTCAGAAACGGGTCGATTTTGTTGCGATTCAGCAGCGATTCACATGCGTCGATACGGTCAAAGATGTTTTTTGCGTCAACGTGTGTGGCACCCATACATCGAGCTTCTTTGTGAATCCAAGCTTCTTCAAATGGTTAATAACGGTTTGATGACTTATCCCCAGCTCTTGGCCGATGCTACGGCTGCTACTATGCCGGTCTTTCTCGACTATTTAATTCAGCGATTTTGTCGCAATTTTCGACGACAGGCCTTCCGGAGCGTGGCGCATCTTCGACGATCTCTACACCAGAACGAAAACGTTGAAACCATCGTTGTGCGGTGGAAATGGAAACTGTATCGGGTCCATAAACTGCACAAATTTTATTGGCAGCTTGAGATGCATTTTTGCCTTTGTCATAGTAGTACTGTAAAATATGTCGGATTTTCTCTTTATTTTGCTCCATATTTGCGACACTATAACTTACGAACGACTTAACCAAACATAACACTGTCAAAGGCTATATTATAGCGCCAAACAAAACACTGTCAAAGGCTATATTAAATACCTTTCCAACAAGCTATAGTATGACTCGATACAATGAATACAACTAGAACTACGCGCTTACAACGACACCTCGCGGAAATACCGCAGGACTTTTTTGACAGCCTAATATATTCAATATAGAAAATTGTTATGGAGTGCCGAAAACGATTGACGCAAAAATTTCATTAATCCATCATTAAACGACTGAGCAAAAACCGTTTGAAATTGGACAATTTTCACGATGTGCTCGAATTTCGATTTTCAATTTGTATCCCAATATGTTCCCGAAAGACGTAAACTTACGTCAAAATTTCTATATTTAGAAAAGCAATAAATATGAAAAAAAATGGTACTTACGTATTTACCACCGCAGCACAGCTTTTGTCATGGATTTATTATTCCGTGTTGAAATTTATTATGAAATGAATGTAATGGGAACGAAGTCCCCATTTAACGAGGATGAGGAACCGAGGCGGCACCAAGCCGCCGAGGAGACGCAATCCGAGTCGGCCACCGCGGCCTCTCGCAAGCAAACCTGTGTTCCACCGATTGCCCGGTTTGTTTGAAACATAGCAGACGATCCTTTAGTCTGGTCAGGACGGCATACGTTTACCTGGTGCATCACGTTTGCCCGGTTAATAATGAATATCATGTATTTTGATCTCAGAATAAATTTTATTGCGAAAAAATAAATTCATAATCAAAATTGCACCTGAGTGCCATTCGTACATACGTATCCAAATTTGTCAGCTTTCTTCCCGTTCAGGCCGCGTCAGTTACCGGTGACTGACAGTATAAATTATGATGAAAAAAGTAGATTTTCATTTTTTTTTTCACAGAAATATTACTACTATCAGGCAGAAATACCTTTTTACGATAAGAAACGATGGCGCTAATACGTTCAACGATTTCCATCGAGTAAATTCTAATTTTCCAGTATTACGCTCCGCATTACTGTACTACGATATCAGCTCGTGGCCTGACGGGAAAGTCGCTATAAACCCGCGTGGCACTCAACGTGTTAAGTAAACGGGATGCGTTATCCATATGAATGGATAAACTTCATAATACTTCTCAAATTGCACTACGCATGGAAAAATACTTTTTGAATGGGAATGAACGTACGAGACAAATATGATCTTCATAGAACACTGATCAAAAATAAATATACAAATACTTCCTAATTCTTTCAGGTGAGTTTCCCATTCGGGTAGAAGTTACATTCGGGTAGAAGTTACATTCGGGTAATTGTTACATTCGGGTAATTGTTGCATTCGGGTAAGTGTCAGTTCGGGTAGATGTTACATACGGGTAGCTGTCGCATTCGGGCATTTGTTACATTTGGATGAGTGGAATTCGGGTAAATGTGACACAATCAACACCGACACCTCCAGTCAGGGTAAAACTGATTTGTGTTTCATAGACAGGAAAATGCGTTCTTACGTTTTGTAGATGCCTCGTGTTTATATTCGAAAGACAAAACGGCAGAACTGAAATAATAAAACAGCCAAAAACCAACGTTGAATCGGATATGTCAACAAAAAAAAACCTGGCAGAGCTCAACGTTCAACGCCCATCGGCACATTTCACGTGGATGCTCACCTAAGCTGGGATCTTGAAGTGTCCACATAGTATATAGATAATCTCTTAATACTTTGGAATTATTTTAACAAGTTAACATTCGTTTCTTCAAATGTGTCTGTATTAACTGGGTGTCGATCTCACCCGCACTTCTATTTATTTTACCTGAAAACATCAATTTTTGTATTCTATCAAAATTCGAGAACTAATCAAAAAATCATCAACAGATACTGTAGAATAGCTCATGAACAGTTGAACAGAGGTTCTGTAACGATTTGAAGTCGAAGGTAGATCTTGGAAATATGTGGAAATCCTCAGGGTGTCGGCTTTACCCTGTTTTCCCCTACTTCCGTGAAATAAAACGCACATGCACCGAAAACTGACATCGATCAGCATCGATGCCTCAATCCTTACGCTGGAAATTGATGGAGTTCGTCGGTATAATTAGAGAAGCTTTCTGTCTTTTGGCTTCGCGCGAATCGAGCGGATCAATATTCATCCCGCGTTTATTAGCTCTGTTTGCTGCATAATTTCCCTCGACCGAGTCCGGCTCGACTCGCATCGTGTTTCAATCGCTTTGTTGAGAGGAAATCGCAATAAACGTCAATCTGGGATGGAAATTGACTGGAAAAATGAACGATGAAGTTCGAATGACGGATCGGTCTCCGGTTTCTGGTGGATTAATGGCTTATAAAAATGTACGAGTTTTTATTCGACATGTCAAGGATTCGCCATTCGACACTCGGTGGTTGTAAAAGAACGAATGTCATTAAATCGGATACGTTTTTCGCTCGAAATATGTTCGAAATTATACATTATATGTCCCGCAGCTCATTAGTGTCGAAACTCGAAGCCTATTGTCACGTCACGTCTCAGCATCAGCATCATCTCTAACTGACAGCAACAGAGACACATTTTGAATCGTACTTTTTGCCTTTGATTCTACAATTTCCGCTCGTTTCCATCCTGGCCAGGGCCATCTCCGGCACTACAACGTTGGCATTGATGTGGATGTTTTTGGGATGCTGCTGCTTTTTTTTTCTTCAATGAAGAAAAATAATCTATTCATGAATGCTTGCTTCCTCATCATCGGCGCTCCGGATTGCATCACGCACCGGCGGAACACAATCCACATGGAAACTCGCTCATTATTTCCGCCAGCCGGGCTCGAGAGCGAGGTGAAAAGCCATCGTTTACGGACCCGCGGAGGATGGAAAAACATGAATTAAAGTAAATGAAATCGAGATCGCGCCGAGCGTTAAGAGCCCAATTACCGTCGATTTCCGACAGCGTGATGCTTCTCGTTTTTATCTCGCGAAAAAAATATGTTTCCCGAATTGATCGAATGATCATTAAGCGCTCTGGCTCTCGAAAATTGGCCTAATTACCGTTGTATATTCGCCTAAATTATTGTTAGAATTCTTTTGAATCCCAATTCCGTCGATGGGCTCGTGCGTATAAAACGGGATGATGATGATGATATGTTTTGATTTGTTTTCGCTAACGAACCCAAGCGATGCAAACCGACACCTGGTTATCATTAGTAGTCAAACGAATTGGTCACACGCGCGAATATCTCGTAAGCGGATCAATGTCTATTTGCAACAACGATCTTTCGTGAGAATAATTTCACGCAAACATTCTTCGAAGACATCATTTATCAAGATGTCCAATTACACACTAACAAACGGACACACAAATACTTACAGATATTAATTTGCATACCGAAAAACTAGATAAAGTAGAGCGAAACGATGCATGAGAGGACATGAGTTTCCATGAGTAAAAAGTCGGTTGAATTGAAGTATAAAGTGTAGGATATAACAACTATCTTCATTTAAAAGACTGGTCATTTGAACTTTATTGTTGTGTTGAGGCGCGCAACCTTCAAAAAACAAAAATTCCTGTGTTTCATAACTACACCCAAAATTGATTTTCAGCTCATGTTTTGTCATCCCGATTTATGACATTAAATGAGACATAACATAACAGAAAATGTCATAACTCTCAAATACTGGTAAGCATTTGTATAATATACATGGTACAGCAATATAAGATTAATACGAGCGAGCGAAACAAAAGACAAATAAGCTTTCCGCATACTTTTCCACATGCACGGCCCAGACTGAGATAGATATTATTCTCCTTCATGCGCTCCTTTTTCACTCTTATAAAACACTTCCCAACTTCATTTTATAATCAGGTGCAATATTATCACGTATGTGCTGAACAACTGCTGAAGCATCATTAGCCATGTAGATAGCGTGGTCGTGTAAAATAGCTTTGCATTCCAGCCGGCCTTGGTTCGATTCCCATTGACGTCGTATGGACTTTTTTTTGGTACAATACCAAATGAAATGAGAAAAGAAAACAGAAAGAGATGTCTGCACGCATACATACAAACCATTTTTAAGCTTTTAAAACAGCACAGTGTTTGCCAAATGATCCATCCACTGAAAAAATCGCTTTCGTTCGTTCAAATTAGATCATACACAAATCATTTCCCCCAGCGGCATTCTTTTGTAGTTACGTGCACAAAATAGAACGAGACAACTCTGCATCGGTTCGCACTTCATGATACGCCAGCACGTAAGCAAAACCATCATATACGCTTTCGGTGCAGAAAGTTTATTTTCTTCTTTGCCTCTAACACAGTGGTATTCAACCTTTTTTTCATAGGGGCCACAAACACGTGTTGGTAATGATGCCGCGGGCCGCAAAGAAAAAAAAAACAAAATAAAGATGGGTGATGTTTAAGACACAACCGCTCTCTTAACATAGAATTACGAAAATATTGCCGTCGAGCTCAAACATTGAAGAAATTTAATAATAGAGCTCTTTAATAGATTTGATAGATTTGATAGCAAAGACAAGGATTGACAAAAGAATGCTTTCACTGAGTGAGGAGTGAGGAGCAATTTTAGTAGATTGTCATATTAATTCTAAGTATCAACATGTACTGTTGATTGCTCGCTATCTAGAGCACTGAAACTGGAATACTGAATTTCTTGTACTTGTACTCAGTACCTTTTCAGTATCTTCTAGCAAAATCACATCTTCAACACAGAACGAAACATCTCAGCAGACACAGAACGGTAACAGAAAATCCGAACTGACACTATTATGTGGTGGCTGTGGAGGCGTAAGCAATACCATCGAAACAAAATTTCAACTTAAGTTTTTCAACTTTGCACCCCAAATGCTTTTGTTTCAGAAATTTCAAACATACACCCCAGTACAGGTTCAAATATGATCTGATTCAAAAATACAGAGGCAATCTTCACCATACGGCATGCAAATCGACGCGGTGCCCCCACCGAACAAAATTGTACCATACAAAAACATTTACATAGAATCGAGCAAAACCATTGTGTGATATCAGCATTGAGAAAGACTGCTGTTTGATTGTTGGAGCGTGATGTTTTCAATTATAGAGGCTTTTTAAAATTTTAAAATCAAATTCATCAGTTCATTCGCCTCTAGCCTTGAAAAAGACCTATTTTCAACTAAACACTCGGCCTTGAGAAAGACTGAAAGACTCGCTGCCGTCTGTTACTAGCTGGATGACTGATGAATTGTGAATACTGTGTTTTAAAATCGCGAATGACTTGTTTATATTCAATGAATAGAATACGGGGAAGCTAAGATTGTAATATTATCTATATCCACATTGTCCGTAGAACGAATGCTGCAATTGCATTTCGAGCGACCAATTTACGTATGTCTAATTAAAAGTAATATTTAAATATTGTACCTCCCTCAAACATACTCGGCCACAAGAACACGATAGGAAAATGTGTATTCTTCCAGTTTTCCTTAATTAAAATCATTTACGGGTTGGAGAACCGTAATGTATAATTTATCGAAAAAATTATAAAATTTGCAATTCGATTGGAATGCAAACCATCAAAATTGATTCACAGTTAAAATAATGCTAACATAACAGCTTAACGGTAAAACTGTTTCATAGAAAAACCAGTTTTCTGTTTTGGTACCATCACTGGAAAACGTAGTCTTATGTCAAAAAAAGGTCACGATTTTCATATCGCTATTTTCTTTTTTATTCACTAATATCGACGGGATTAGTGCTAATGATCGAATTAAATATATTTAATAGATATTTAATCTACTAATACCACCTAACTAGACAACTAACTAATGTGTAGATGTGAAATGTGTGGTGTGTTAAACTCCGTTATTCTCATCTCATGTCTCCTAAATGATTTCTTAAGTTTTCGTGATTGTTGCGCATACAAAATGATATCGGGCCAGGCGGGCCAACCAAAAGAGCCTGGTGGGCCGCAGGTTGAGTATAGCTGCTCTAACATATACATATCGAACCTCTCCATGCATCATGAAACAACAGGATCGTACGGACTACGCAACGCGAATGCGTTCCTCTCTTGGTTTAAACATTTAGTGTAACACAAGTGATTACTGTCATTCATACAAGTATCTGAATGATCCTCTCATATTTGGTTATACAGGGTGGGCCATTTAAAGTGGAAGCATCTGGTAACCCCATAACTTTTGACAGAGATGTCAGATTAACAAATGTCATACCGCGTTGGAAGCTTCATTTCAGTACAATTTTAACCATGGAACAACACACACCTTCAACAACGCGCTGAAATTGTTCAGCTGTACATTCAAAATAACTTCTCAATTGTGTTAACTAAACGTGCGTGGAAAAATAAAAATAATTGGTAATGCCAGTCATCTGTCCAGACAACGACCAAGACGTTTTGACGAGAATATTGATGCCGTTCGAGCCAGTGTTGCAGAGACTCCATCGACATCAGGTCGCCATCGTTCGCAAGAGTTAGGCATCTTTTTATTGCCATTTGTTCGTGAAAATGAATTGGACAATTACTGGTTCCAACAGGACGGCGCTACATGCCATACAGCGGCTGCCACGACCAAATTATTGCGCGAAATGTTCCCCGGAAGATTAATATCGAAAAACCCTCCTCCTGACTTTTTTCTATGGGGATATTTAAAATCCAAGGTATACACTGGTAAACCAAGGACCCTGGCTGAGCTGAAAGACAATATCCGACAAGAAATTGCTGCCATATCGGCCGAAACATTGGGCAAAGTGATGGAAAATGCCGAAAAAAGGGCACATTTTGCGGTCAAGGGCAGAGGCGGTCATTTACGAGATATCATAATCAAAAAGTAGTTAGAACAAATCTCCTTGGACCAAAATAAATGAATTTCAAAAAAAAAAAATTTAAAATTCCACTTCTTTACTTTGCTATTGCAAAAACAAATCCTTCCACTTTAAATGGCCCACCCTGTATGTTCGTGAGAGGTTACTTGCATGACACATTGTGTATCATTTCGATTTTAATCGAAATCCAAACACTGCTCCAGCACACTAAATGGCATTTCTGTCAAAGATGAAATGTTTTCTGCCAACGCTAGTTCGGGTGTGCAGAACCAGATAGAAAAACTCTCACACCTTTACAAAGTTAACGTTAACTTCATATGAATTACAATAAGTTTCTAATTCGTAGGTTATTTAGTTCCTAATTAGTTTAAATAACCCATTCGGGGTGGTTAAGACCAAGTTGCGCCATGTTGTAGTGTGTATCTCGTTCCACGCAGAGGATACTGCTAAGCTTTTTCAATCCCTCATACTGCTTGTTAGCTGCATCTACTATTCGTACGATCACTCCTAATAAATTCTTGATAGAGTTTTGATCTGGTAACCAAGCTGACCAGTCCAGAACCTGAAGCCCCTATTCATTAAACCATGCCGCGACATGCCGGATTTTATGAATTGATGCCAAATTACTCAATTATCACGGTGTTTTTGATGTAAAAACCGCAGTGAATGAATCTGAAGTACTTCTCTGCACTTCTGACTGTTCATTCGTGTGGATGGTAAACTACCTAAAACAGGCCTTTTTGAGAAAATTCTCCCCAAACCATAAAAATCTCATCTCCAAAGCTGCGGGTCAAAAAACTAATGTGGAAGCTAATGCCATGGGTTTCACTATCTCAGGAGAACTTCCCTGATGAAAGAAATCCAACTTGAAAAGATTTTCTTCATATTGTAAGGACTTACGGAACGTGTCATGTAATTTTTCAACTCGTAACATTACAGGCGGCAGTTCGATGGTTTGAGGAAAATATTTTCAAAACGGCTTGGTTCAGATAGCTTGTCATCAATACAGTACAGTAAGTAAGTAAGAAGTGCAATTAAGTACTCCAGAATCATTTATTTCTGTTTTTGCATCAAAAACACCGTGATAATTCGGTAATTTGGCATCAATTCATAACATTCGGAAAGTCAAGGCATGGTTTATTGAATAGGGGCTTCAGATTCTGGACTGGTCAACTGGTTTACCAGATTAAAACCCTATCAAGAACTTATGAGGAGTGATCATACGATTAGTAGATGCAGCTTACAAGCAGTATGAGTGATTTGAAGAGCTTTTTTTTTGTCCCATTTATTTATTTCAGGCTCATTGGCATTTTAGCTGTAACAGAGCCGAATTTTAATCGTGTACATGTCACATATTTATCATATCTATAATTAGCACATTACACAGTTGCCATTTTTCGGCGTTAGAGTATTCCCTTCTATACCATTCCATATGGTACACACATTTACACAGTAGCAGCCATTTAGGCGTAAGAGTTTTCTATCTGTTCTTCCATTATCCAGTTAGACCGGACAGCGGAGACAGTTGATTGATCATTGTTGAGTTATTTATAGAACAGCAGCCCGATGTGTCTTGCAGAGCAGAGCAGTTGTATGGATGAATCGATCATATTTCGACCGTGGATCGATCTCCATCGCTGATGATTATTGCGTGGACGTAGTTATTCTGTAACAACACAAAGATGGTCAATGAGGGCCCTGAGTTTCGAAACTCACGATCGATCGCTTACTAAGCGAACGCGCAACCAATGTGGCTACGGAGGCCCCCATTTGAAGAGCTTAAACGGTCAGTATTCTCTGCGTAGAACGAGATACACACTACAACATGGCGCAGCTTGGTGAAAACCACCCCGAATGGGTTATTTGAAATGATTGAGAACTAAAGATGACCTATGAATTAGAAACTTATTGTAATTCATGTGAAATTGACGTTAATCTTGTAGAGGAGTGAGAGATTTATTATCTGGTTCTATAGTTATGGAACACTGGAATTTCTGTTTTTTGAATGTTTTGCGCCTGAACACAACAATAAAGTTCAAATGGCCAGTCTTTTAAATGAAGATAGTTGTTATATCCTACACTGTATACTTCAGTTTAACCGACTACTTACATATCTCTGGAAACTCGGAAAAAATGAGTGGTGCTATACGCAGTGTATGACAACACAGCTTAAAGAATAGTAGAGTAATTCAAAAACAATTCTAAGATCCTAAAAATTTAATTCTCTTGTGCCTCATTCAGCTATGTATCAGTTAACACTTGTTCTAAAGGAATATTAATGTTTAGTGAACCTTTTCACGAATCAAAAAGTTACTCAAATCAATTGAAGCTAGAGGAACTGGTACAAATTCGGTACCCCGTGGGTAATTTGGTACCCACCCTGATCTCCGGCGGTAATGAGCGCACTCTGGTGGTGTATAAAAAAATGTTCTAGTAATATAGTAACAAACGTCAGATGCCAAAAACCCAAAATATCTGTGTTTTTAAAAAAAAAATCAAGTTTTGTTGTTTTTGAAATCTCGAAAATTATTCATGTGCGTCTTTTGAAAAATCATTAA
Source organism: Toxorhynchites rutilus septentrionalis (assembly GCF_029784135.1). NCBI lineage: Eukaryota > Metazoa > Arthropoda > Insecta > Diptera > Culicidae > Toxorhynchites > Toxorhynchites rutilus. Next base: position 69,435,697 of record NC_073746.1, on the reverse strand, counting down.
AAATCGAATAGTGATCAGATTTTAAATATTAAAGCTGATTTGGATCAAGAAATTGATGTTCTTCAACGAATTCGAGTAAGTGTATCGAGATTTTAATCACAAATTTCATAGATTCCATTCCAAAGTGAAAATTCGGTATGCGGGCAATTTGGCACCCCAATGTAAACATAGTGTTGATGATGCACTATGCTAAGTATTGCATGCCCATGCAGCAAAATTTTACTTTACTTTACGTTTTTAGTTATAAATAAATCGAGATGAAATTTGTTCACTTTTTCTTGAAAAATCGTTTTTTTCCTCTTTGTTTTGTAAAATTGCATGCTTTTTCGTCAAGGTTGAGTTAATTTACGTAAGATAGTGTACTTTACTTTTATTTTGCATAAAAATGTCAAAAAAAACATTTTTCAGTGAGTACAGGACGATTCTTTTAATTTGAAAAAAAATTAAAAAAAAATGGGGTTCCAAATTTATACCCAGGCATCTCGGGTACTCGAATTTGAGTTGTTTCACTTCTATGCTCAAAGCTCCGAGCCAAATCAAGATTTTTGAAATCGGTTTGCGAGGAAATGTCCGCAATAGATCCCTTCAAAAGCTGACGTAATATGAAGAAATTCCGCGCATTGGCCAAGAGCTATGTCCAAAACAACAAAATGGGGTACCGAATTTGTACCAGTTCCTCTGATAGTACTAGGTTGTCACTGACGCTTGAGGAAAATCTCAATGGAAAGCTTCATATACTCTCGACAAACAAAAAATTAGAGGAACAGAGTGCAAAATCAGAAATTTTTAACAAACTGTAATTTTGTGAAATATGAACGCATATCGATGGGATATACATTATTTTAAAGCTAAAACTTTCAGATATTGGAATATTTTACGTACATGTTTTTACCTTAGTGTGTGTAGGTATAATGGACAACTCTACCGAGAAGAACTAAAACATCGATTTGTTTCTGTTTTTTTTCAAAGATTTTGTGCACTAACACAATTTCTTGCTAACCAACTCAACAGCAAATCTAATTAACCTTATCAACCAGCTTTCATTTGGCTCCTGTAGGACCTTTCCGTACAGAGATATTTCAGTTTGAATGAAAAATTACCCCTTGTTTTTTGATGACAAATTATTCAATGAATTCTGCAGAAGAATGATTTGTCACTTTGATGAAAAAAAAAAAAATATTTTGATGTTCACTTCGATTTCAAAAAAGTGCCAAAAACAGGATGTTTACAAGAAATTACAAAATCTGCTGCAATTTTGTAAATTTTGAAAAATCTACTAAAAACGGCTAAACGTATCAATATGAAACATTCCAAAATGTTTAGGGAATACGATAGGCTAAAAATTTGTCTGCTAACATAAGAACTATTTGCAATATTTGCAGAATTACTAAAGCACTGTAAAACAATTTTTGTCAAATCGCACTGCTTTTAAACAATTTTTGTCAAATCGATGCAAAACATTGAAATACATTTTTTTTTCGTCAAAGTATCAAATTATTCTTGTGCAGAATTTATTGGTGTTTTCAAAACTGCCTTTCTTTTTGCGGTGCAGACACAATTTATTGAATTATTCATCATCAAAGACGAAGAGGTAATTGTTAATTCAAACTGAAATATCCTTGTATGGAAAGGTTCTACAGAAACGTTCAAGATACCAAATGAAAGCTGATTGATTGGATTTGCTGTTGAGTTGGTTAGCAGAAAACTGTGTTAGTTCGCAAAAACTATGGAAAAACAAAAAAAAAACATTTTTTTTCATTTCTTCCCGGCAATGTTGTCCTAAACAAACACATCAAAATAAAAATATGTACGTAATATATTCCAATACCTGTTGCTTTTCATGAATTTTTCACGAAATTACAGTATGTCAAAAATCGCTTAAAATTTCCGATCTCGCACTCTGTTCCTCTAATTTTTTTTGTCGAGTGTACTTTCGAAACTTCGGTATGTTCGGTATGTTCCACCATCTAATGCTCATTCGGAAAAAATAAATTCTGCATGTGGAAAATTAATATGGAAGGATTTCATATTTAAACTCAACAGAAATCAGCTGTACCGAGATTTTTTGAGAGGAATTAAAATTGTTTGACCCAGAGGATAAATGTAAAGCCTTGTTTTTGGGGAACGTTCATTATTATTATTAGTTTTCTATTGTAGTGGACCTTCAACACTTTTTGGCTGGTTCGTCACTTTTACTTCCATTTTTGGGAGAATGTCGGGAGTGAGAATTGATGTCGCGACATTCAGCGTGAGAGGTACGGATGTTACCACTACGCCAGATCGCCTCCACTGGGGAACGTTTACATTTGTCAAGGCGTTTACTTAAACTTAAAAGAAGAATCCATCTTGATGTCGTACAGGTATATTGAAAAACTGACACGAAATGTGAGAGAATGGCTAACCGACGCGTAAACATGTTAGGGTAAATTTCGATTTAATGACGATGAAGCTTTTATATGGTCATTTTTGGAAATCATCAATCCAGACATCGAGGATTGAAGTCAGTGTCGAAGAGTCGTTCGGGAATACGTATCCTACAATATTCACATCACTCAGGATCGTCCAATATTTTGAGTTTGTAAATGATATAATTTCAAATCGTGGAAAATTACAAGCGTATAATATATTTTTACCACCGGTTAAAAGAGTACCCACAAGCTAAAGAAATATGGAAATGTTTTACATTCACGGATTGGATAAAATTTTCAGGATCTTGAAGATGTTCTACAGTTCCAAATAAACAAAAAAAAAATGTAAGGGAATGTATCTAGGATACGACCGCATATTTTCGACGTAGACCTACGCAATTATATTATGCAATCCACTTGTTTACCACTTCGAATATTATTTTAGAATGCATTGAAATTTTTGTAATAGATTATGTTTTTCGTTACAAATAAATTTGATGAACGTCCTTTTACGTTTGATATGATACCTAGGACTACCAAAATATATAAACGGAAAATTGTTAAACAGTCATAATATTTTACATTTCCCTCTGAAAATATTACACATCTCATGTTTACGTAGTGTTGCGAGCGAAGAACTTCCAAACGACGAGGGACTGGTATTCCTGTCCCAACTCCACGGCCGACTGCCAACTAGTACTAACTGAATAATTCGATCGACTTATTTCGGATAGACTTTAAAAATACTGTTGCTTCTTCAACGTTTGTATTTCGACTGACTGATATCGGACACATAGAGGATAGATCGTACGACTTTCTACAATAGTGTGAATGGCGAACAAAGAAACGCAGAAGGCGATCTATTTCCTGTTGACTGTCACTCTGACTGTCATTCAATTGCGTTTTCATAATGGTAATTTTTATAGCAAAGGTTTGAGTTCATTTAATTCAACTTTATATTCAATATAATTAAACCTAATCGACGACACACCGGGCCCCGTTGAAACCGTCCGTTTCAACGTTTATTGTGGTGTTTGGGATGCTCCATTATCCTCTCCCAACACCCGATGCTCATGGTTTCCTTCGTTCTCCAGCGGTAGGACTCGAACTTCGGTGATGGCTCGCTTGTACGTTCCTTGACCAGTTCGTACAAGTACCACCCGTACAAACCCATCGGAACCGACGTACGTCTCTACCACCCGGCCAAGATTCCACATGAACGGTGGTAGTCCATCCTGCTTAAGCAAGACTAGCGCTCCCTTTCGGACGTTGGTAACAGCTGTCTTCCATTTCGATCGCTGGTGAAGTTGGCTGACATAATCCCTGGACCATTTGTTCCAGAAATCTTGCTTCAATCTCTGCATTTCCTGTAATCGAGAGAGACGCGTCAAATTTACGTCTGAAACATCGGACTGAGGTATCGAGGCCAGGCAAACGAAAACCGCGATATACATTTTCACGTTTGCCCCCCTCCCATATAACGGACGAATTAGAAATGGCCCGCAGTAATCGAGGCCAGCCTTTGAAAACACTCGGGACGGAACAACTCTAACCGCAGGTAACGGTGCCATTTGCTGGTGCATATTAGGTGGGCGACACTTGAAGCAGGTAATACAATAGCGCACGATCTTACGCACCAGCTGCCGACCACGCAAAGGCCAAAACCGTTGGCGCATGGTTGCTAACAGCAATGAAGGTCCAGAGTGAGCTGTTTGCAAATGCAGTGATCGAGCTAGGAGGAGGCTCAAGCGATGGTCTGCTGGGAGAATCATCGGATATTTCGAATCGTAGGGGATTGACGCATTCCGCAAACGTCCATCGAGGCGTAGTAAACTATTGATGTCGAGGAAGACATTCAGATGTTTCAGGGGGGATTTATTATCAAGGTCGACCGTGTAGTTGGAATCACGTCTTTGCAATTCGAGCTGTATAATCTCACGATGAAAAACTGTTACCTGTGCCTTACGAACGAGGATCTTCAACGCGCTATCTATCTCGTGTGGTGTAATCCTTTCAAAGTTACGTTCATCCTTCTGGCGACGACAGTTTGCGGCAAACCGGATGCACCATGCAGATATTCTCAGCAAGCGTCCCAGCTCGGCGTAACGATAAAAAATGGAATTATCCACGACGATGGAAGTCAAAGCGATGATTTGGCGCCGTTCCTGGATAACATCGATGTCTGATGAGTTTGGCAAGATTTCAGGCCAGTCCTCCTTCGGTCCAGCGAGAAAGTTTGGACCGTGCCACCACAATGTGTCTTCCTGTATTTGTGTTGGGCGGACGCCACGTGAAATACGATCCGCTGGATTTAGATGTGTAGGAACGTGTCTCCATTGAGAGCCTCTGGTGAGACCCTGAACCTCAGCTATTCTGTTGGAGACGAACACCTTCCATTTTGTAGACACCGAACGAATCCAGTGTAGTACCACAGTTGAGTCTGTCCAAAATGTAGCACTAGCGACGACGAATTCGGTGGTCCGTAATTTCTGTACCAGCTGACTTCCGAGAACCGCAGCACATAACTCTAGGCGCGGTATTGATAAGCCACGTAACGGAGCGACACGTGACTTGGCGATCAAAAGGTGTCTTTCAATTTCTACACTTGCGTTTTGTCCCACAACATAGACACAGGAACCATACCCTCGCTGAGACGCATCACTGAAACAATGGAGTTGATATTCGCGTTGTTGATTGGGAAGCACACACCGGGGCACTGTGAGCTTCGCGAGAATGGGTAATTCCACACGAAAATCCTGCCACGAATTGCTGTCTTCGTCAGATAACTCTTCGTCCCAAGATAGACACTTCGACCATAGCTCCTGAATGAACATTTTGACGTTAATCACTACCGGTCCAAGGAATCCGAGTGGGTCGAAAAGCTGAGACATCTCCGACACCACGACGCGCTTGGTTACTCCATTCAATTCCGTCAGCGAAGGAATTTTTATTCTGAAGCAATCTGAGCTGGCATCCCGAGGCAGTCCGAGAGTTTTTGTAAGATGGGACTGACCGATTTCGATTTGCGAAGCATTTTCCCACAGCTCGCTAGGGATGTGTTGCAACACTCTTGAATCGTTTGTGCACCACTTCCGCAATGTGAATCCTCCCTTTGCTAACAGAGCCTGCAACTGTCGACAAGTTTCCGCTACCTCCCCTGGATCGTCTCCTCCGGCCAAAACATCGTCAACGTAGAAACGTTCTTTTACGACGGGTGCCGCAAGAGGATATTTCTGTCCTTCGTCCTCTGCCAGTTTGTTGAGCACAGCAGCTGCATGGTACGGAGAACTAGTGAGCCCGTACGTGACCGTTTTGAGCTGATATGTTTGTACTGGTTGCGAAGGATCTCGGCGCCAGAGGATATGCTGAAACTTCCGATCTTCCGGGTGTATCCAGACTTGGCGGAACATTTTCTCCGCGTCAGCCGTGAAAACAAACTTGGACATCCGGAAATTGATCACTGTCGAGATCAGTGGGGGCTGTACGATGGGGCCAGTCTGCAACACTTCGTTTAGTGATAGATGACCAGTTGCTTTGCTGCTGGTGTCGAAAACGATACGGGTTTTAGTGGTGCTGCTTTCCGGACGATGGATGGCGTGGTGCGGCAAGAAGAACTGCGGGACCGCGATGCGTATGACCACTTCCATATGTCCCAAATTGACGTATTCATCCATAAACCTGATGTACTCTTCTCGAAGGCTTGAGTTTTTAGCGAAACGTCTCTCGATCATCAAAAGGCGGTGAAGAGCAGAGCTGTAAGAGTCACCAAGCAGCGGCAGCATGGATTGTCGCAGGGGGAGACGAACAGTGTAGCGACCATCTCCGCTCCTTGTGACGTTTCTTGTGAAGTGGTGTTCCACTTCCCTTTCCTCCTGGGTCAGAGCCTTCCCAACATCGAAGTCATCAACTTCCCACATTCGAGCTAGCTGGTCATTTAGATCTTGGTCAGTTACTAAGTGGCACGACACCAAACCAGGTGTGGGAGTGTGAGCCTTCCCAGAGACAACGTAGCCTAAGAGTGTTTTCTGTAATAGAGGGTAATTATCAGCGATTGTGATTTGATGAGATTCGAGAAGAGTGTAGAATAATTCCGCTCCGATAATTAGATCGACTCTTTGACTTATGTTAAATTTTGGATCGGCTAGCTGCAGATTACGAGGCATGTTCCATTGGGAAATATCCACATGGCGACTAGGCAAGCAAACCGTTAGTCTTGGCAGCACCAAACAGTCGAGTAGATGCTCGAAGTTTCCAAACCGAGAAGCGATCATAACATCGACTTTAAAATGAACGCTTACTGTTGCTTGGCCTATTCCGCTGATGGGAAGATTGATTCGCGAACGTTTTAGACCCAATTTTTGCGCAAGGGATTCGGAAACGAAATTCGATTGTGAGCCACTATCAAGTAGTGCCCTGGCATAATGATAGGCACCGTTGATATCTCGAACTCGTACCACGGCTGTTTAGAGGAATATGGTTGCTTGATGAGGCTCATTTGATTGTGTTAACGATGCGGCTGGAACATGGGAACTATATGGAAGCGGCTCTGATTCGAAAGGACCGTACGAAACCACCGGCGACGAAGAAGGGGGACTTTCGACCGAAGTGCTTATCGACAGCGGTCTACACGAAACCGACTTAATTGCCTGGGGTAATGTATGTGTTGGTACCACCGATGGTACCATCGCGCCCGAATACGAAACTTCTGATTTAGAAGTGGTGGCTGGTGTGACGCAGACTGCTATGCGTGTATGTGATGTGCCTTCTTCGTCGCTCGTGCTAACAGCTGCGGGGATCGACGTTACTGTTGGTAGATGAAGCAGGCTGTGGTGCTTTTTGCCGCAGATTCTACAAAGACCACTACGGCATTCCTTGGCCATGTGGCCACCCCTTAAGCAATTGATGCACAGGCGATGACTTTTCGCGAAATCGAAACGGTTATTCGGAGTCAGCTTCTGGAACATTTCACACTGTGTTAGAGGATGAGAGTTTTTACATCCCGGACACTTCGACACACTTTCGGAAGCAACATGGGAAGAGGAAGCTTTGCCTTTCACTGGTTTAGAAATGTTTTCAACGGGAGTATTGACAAATGCAGATCATTTCTGTAAAGTACGGGACCTTTTGTGCATAAAGTCGAGTAAGTCGTCGTATTTCGGAGTTTCTTCCTCCTTGCACTGAGTCTCCCATTCCAGCAGGGATTTTCCATCAAGCAAGCTACTTAAACGTTCCACTAGGAATGAATTCCAGTGGTCGTTTACGTCTTCAAGTTTGTCGAGGATTCTAACGTGTCGGTTGAATTCATCTGCCAGCTCGTCCAAGGCAGCAGCGGACCCCTTCTTGGCGGGAGGGGTTTTGAAAAGAGCTGTCATATGTTGCTTGACTAGGTAATTTTTATTCTCATATCGGTCGGTGATGATCTTCCAGGCTATAGGATAGTTATCCGCTGTAAGGGCGGTAGACGAGATTAAACGTGACGCATCACCCGCTAGCGAGCTTCGAAGGTAATGTAGTTTTTGAACCGCTGACAGCTGGGTGTTCGAATGGATAACCGCTTTAAAGAGATCCCGAAATTCTATCCATTGCTCCGGTTTTCCGCTGAACTCCGGAATCCGCAGTTCCGGAAGCTTGACGGACATAGTAGGGTTCACATGCACGGGCGGAGTCTGAACTAGAGGCGCAGACTGAAGAACGGGGGCTGTTTGCGGAAGTTTACCCATTAGAGACGCCTTCAACTCAAAATATTTATCTTGGAACTGCTCACGGTCATCAAGAAACTCTTCTTCCCTATCCTCGATCAATTCTATTTCATCCTGCACACTCTCAAATTTCCTGAATAGCTCATCGAGCCGTTCGATCCGTAGCGCTACCTGATTTATTTGCGAAACCTCGAAATTTTCATCGAACGTTTTTATCAGTTCAGCCGAAGCAATAATCGATTCTCTCCGACGCAAAAGTGTTTTCAGGTTGAGAGCACCCTTTCGCAGAGCCGATTTCCTCATCTTGCGGTTAAATAGTAATTTTACCCACCTTCAGATACGGCTTAGCTAAACTTACTCCTCCTCGACCACGTGTTCTTTATAACCTCACTCCCAAGTACTGGAAAGCTATTTGGCAGCCTCGAGTATCGGGACTGTCGGAACGGTCCTCTTGATCACTGCTTCGATACGCCGGAAGTCTCCTTCGTGATTCCCTCGACAGATAGTAGTGATGTGGCTACTGGAGCCACCGACGACAGGATGGTGTAGCGGGATACCACTTATAAATCTTCCGGAGCACGTGGTATCAAGATCCTTTGATCCACGAGACGTCGACAGAACGGGATTTCCTCCCGGGTTTCGGCACCAGAATGTTGCGAGCGAAGACCTTCCAAACGACGAGGGACTGGTATTCCTGTCCCAACTCCACGGCGACTGCCAACTAGTACTAACTGAATAATTCGTTCGACTTATTTCGGATAGACTTTAAAAATACTGTTGCTTCTTCAACGTTTGTATTTCGACTGACTGATATCGGACACATAGAGGATAGATCGTACGACTTTCTACAATAGTGTGAATGACGAACAAAGAAACGCAGAAGGCGATCTATTTCCTGTTGACTGTCACTCTGACTGTCATTCAATTGCGTTTTCATAATGGTAATTTTTATAGCAAAGGTTTGAGTTCATTTAATTCAACTTTATATTCAATATAATTAAACCTAATCGACGACACGTAGTTCTCGAGCCGCGAAACTTCATTCATCTCTAGTATCTGAAATGACGATTTTCCTAGGCTTCTCAGTTTAAAAGTACGTTTTTGGAAAACATATTCCGGTCTGCACAGCGACAAGCGAATACAAAAGTACTCAACACCAAAAAATACCCCCAACATGCATGTACAGGTCGGATTCGATTATATATAATCGCAATTTCACTTTCAATTTTCGAATCCAATACATAATCGAATCACAAAAAGCTATTTTTCTATCAATGTTTGACATATTTCATAAAAACATGACCTGTTTTCTGATCTTACACCCAAAAAAAAAAAAATAATAAAGAAACATATAGCGGCATTATGACTGACAGTAAGAGCAATTGCCTTCAATTTGAGGATAATAGAACCGAAGATGTTTGTTTTTAAAAGGGAATTACGGGGATTGAGATGAAACAATAAGAACGTCTTTGAAATTAATTTTGGGAATTTTTTAAACCTTTGTTGGTCGTAATGGATGTAGACGAAAAATAGAAAACGAGAGCAGAAAAGAGCTAATGTAGGTTAATATAGGGTAAGTTAGGTCAATGTGAAGACCATACAATATTATTAGTGTGTAAGGGTGTTTGTATGTGAATGTATAAGTAATGTATGAATGATAAGTTTGAATGTGAGCTAACCCAGAGCCGCGGTTAAACGGTTTCCCATTCAAATATGTTTGGTGGAAAACGAAAAATGTAAAACTGTAATTGTTATACTCGACACATTGTATAGATGAAATGGAAAGGGCCTGGCCAGGTAAAGGAGTAAAAAGTGCCCCAAACCAAATCACTAGCTGTATGGAAATTATTATATAGGGTACTAAATAAAACATTTCGGTAGTAGTACCACATATTTGAGCCCTTATAGGGTACAACATAGGATCTATGGTGAAAAATGCACCTTTTCGTTGTTTTTGTTTACATGTGGCATATATTTTTCCTGATTTTTTATGAGCATTGAAAAAAAATAATAATTTGGATTTTTTAAGTGTTCTTCTCATTAATCCGAATGATCTTTCCACAAGGACTTTGTTTTTTCTCACAAAGCTCTATCGTACTGCTGACTCCTAGGAATTTGGTAAACCATCTAAATCCAATGTAAAGATAATCTCATATATTTTAAGATACGAGAAAAAAATCTTTGCACAGCGCATTATACCGATAAAATTTAGACATATAAAAACTAAATTTGAATAAATATAAATAAAAATAATATTAGAGCAGTACTGGGCCTTTAAATTCAAAATACATGATTAATGCCCAAAATGTTTTTTTTTTCAAGAAAAAAATAACGCTACATGTGGAAAAAACAACACATTCGATCACATTTAAATAAAAATTAGAGAAAAGTATTTTTTTTTTCAAAATTTTGAGATGCCCGAAAATATATATTTGTTTTGTACCGCGAAAAACACTCTAAAAATTCTTTAAAAAAAACCTACTATACCTAAAACAGACGTAGGAAGAAATTTGAAAACAAACTAGAAAAGTACTGAATCTCAAAATAAAAAAAATTAAATTTAATTTGAAACAGAAATAAATATTAATTTAAACTTTTTTTAATATTTGATTTTTTGATGAAAAAATTGTTTGAAAATATCGATACACCTTAGCAAGATGTACTTTCAGTATTTTTTTTTCTATATTTTTGTATCAAAGCTATTGAGAATGGCGAGAAAAAAACGAAAAGGTGCATTTTTTACCATAGATCCTATGTTGTACCATATAAGAACTCAAATATATGGTACTACTGTAAAAATTTCATATTTAGTACCCTATAAAATATTTTCCATACAGCTGGTGATTTGGTTTGGGGGCACTTTTTACTCCCGTACCCAGGCAGACCCTTTGGAAATATAAAAAAACAAATTCTTTTGTACCGCACAACACTGAAAAAAATCTGAAAAAAATCGGAAAAAATTACACATATCTAGAAAAGCCGTAGGAACACATTTAAATATGAATTACAGTAGTACTGAATCTCTACATCCCAAAAAAAAATTCAAAATTTCAATATTTTTTTAGTACTTCAATTTTTGACGATTTTTTTTTCTTGATACACCTTAGTGAGATGCACATTCAGTATTTTTTTTCAAATTTTTATCTCGAAGTACGTTCTTCACTATAGATCCTATGTTAAGCCACAAAGGTGTTCAAAAATACCGCCAAAACTTCTTATTTAGCACTAGAACTACCAACCGGTCCAAATGACCGGTTATATGATTTATTTATGAGATTTTACATATGTGTATACCACATATGTATATATTACATATTATACATATGTGGTATACCTATTTCTACCGACCGGTCAAAATGACCGGTCGTGATTTTTCCAATTCCAAATTCCAAAATTGCTTAGAAACAACGTCAATCTGCCACTACGGTGCCAGCCAATCAATGTTTCCGGAACAATTACTGATTCTAAACCATAAAATTTGGGAATTTTTTAGAATTTTGTAATATATTGTGATGCAATTTTATTTTCTCATTGACAGTTTTTGTATACGGTAGAAATAGGTAATGTTAAAATAAGTGCAGTTGAAATACTCACAACATTGTGGATAATTGGGTTGATTTAAATAAAAATACAGTTATAGTAGTTTGCAGTTTAAGTAAGTTGTGAATAATTGTGAATATATTGAGGGGGTAAAATAATAATATTCTAAATATATATTTTTATCTAGCTATAAAACATAACCTAACAATGTCGAGATGCCCGAACATATCTAAAGTTTTAGAGGACGTAACAGATTCAAGGGAAGATTTCGCTGATATCGATCAAGATGTTTATGAAATTAAATTCTAAAATTTGATCAGTATCTGAAATGTAGATGATCAATCTTAAAGAAAAAATGTTTGTTTCCCCAGAGAGCAATAGTAAAGAGAATCAGTTTATGTAGACCAGGGGTGGCCAAACTTTTGGGCATTGCGGGCGACTAATTGTTCAAATGTTAGGCTGCGGTCTACCAACATTGACTGTAAAAAAAAGTCATGAGAAAATGAATTAAGTACTAGAAGATAGAACAAAGTTTTAACACTCCTGTACTCGCGCGCATAATCATAACTCGTAAAACTCGTGCGTGTTTGTGTAGCCTTGCTATTGTGTATTTTACGCGTTATTGATATTTATTCAAAGTAAAAAACATACAATTAACTGAAAAAAAATCCTGAAAAAAAATTTTGTTCAACTTCATTCAGTTTCAATAGTCATTTAACTCAGCCTCCTCAAAAGACCTATTATAGGAGGGTTAATTAAAAGAAAATCATAGGCCGTACTAATAAATATTCAATTATAAATTATTCTTCAAAACAAAAATAATTATCGGTTACTTAAAAATAAATAAGTTATACTTTGTTTTCCTGTAAAGTCCCATCAATTAATATCGTTTATTTTATAAGGAAATTGTCATTTATGAACATACAAAGCATTTATTTTTCATAAAAAATACACCCAAGAAGATTATTATATTCCTCAATTACCAAGAGGTATAAGAACTAGAGATGAATCGGATATCTGGTAACTATCCGGCCAAAAGTTGCTATCTGGCCGGATACCGGATATTAAAATAATTCCAATAATTTCTCATCAACACAAGATGAATTTTTTTTTTCAAAATTAGGTTCATATCAACTCATAACATTAATTCATTAACACTATTACTTTTATCATATTTTTTTAAACGATCGATTACGATTTGCTTCGTACTCCAGGCTAGTTTCGGAGAACAGTCTTCCACTGTAAACACTCCTCAGTCTTCAGAATGCAACGCAGCGCTGATATGTAACAAGTTTTTTATACTCAGTTGAGTTCTCACTCCTTGCATACACAGCGCTGTGGCGAATGAACACGCTCCGAAACACATATCAAATGTTTTGTTGTCAATATCGTTTTTGCACCGAATGTTTCGTCGTGTTTCACGCCGTATTTTGCGTCGTATTTCTATACCTGTTTTACATCGCACTTGAATCTAGTTTACTTTCTCTGTTGAGTTATTTTTCTCCACACAACCGCATACGGTTGGTATGGAGGTGCGTTGTTGTTTTTATGCTTTGCTTAGAACGAGCGAGGACAAAGCGTTATGAACGCGCGCTGATGAAAATTAAACTCAAGTACAGCGCAGCGTATGTTTTCAGAAGACTGACACAACTGTAAGGAGCTGAGGGATAAACTGTATTGCGATCGATTCGAAATGTTTTCGCATTACAGTCGATTTCGTTGGTAATGGATTTTTTTCAGTGGAAACGGACTACCATTTTCATTTGCCACTTCGTTGAAACTGTTTCAAAAGAAATCATGAGCTTCGCGTGTGAGGTTTAATTCAGTTTCGTCTTATTTGCTTCGGTGGATTTGATTTGTAGTGAATTAAGCCTCAGATTATCAAAACAGTTGTAAGGTTTAATTCGGTTTCGTCTTATTTGCTTCGGTGGATTTGATTTGTGGTGAATTAAGCTTCAGATTATCAAAACAGTTCCAAATTTTTAAATATCGAATGAAAATAATCAATTGATGTTGTGATGTTTATTTAAATTTATATTACTTACTCTTACTCGACTAGTATCTATGATAACAGCAAAATAGAGTTAACGAGCAAAATTCTCCTATTTCATAATAGGGCTCAATATTTAATTTTTGAGAAATATTTTGTTTCTCATTCATCACTGTTGTTCTATTCATGACCTTTTTTCTTGAAAGAAATTTGCACAATTGGTTCACATTACCCATCATAGTTTTAAAATAAAAATAACAATACTTCATTAAACTCGCATTTGCAGTCTTCGTAGACGAAGTTCTCTCCAAACCTTTTGCGGATGTGTCCAGAATTTTCAATTGATCATTCAACAAATGATGTGCCTGGAGAAATTGCAGAAATTGTTTCTAGTGACATTGTTTTGTCTATTACAAATTATGGCCGAACAACTGGATGTATTAATATAAAATAACTAACAATCTGACAAAAAAAAAAATTAAAACGAAACTTTAATGAAGAAATATCTACTCTCACAACCAATATGTTTTATTGAGGTTAGCATAAACACCATAGAAATGACGGCAAATCATGGAGGTATATTTTATCCATTGCGTTTGGAGGTGACACTATCCTAGACCAGCTGGCGGGCGCCTAAGAATACCTACGCGGGCGACCGATAGACCGCGGACTACCGTTTGGACATCCCTGATGTAGACCAAGAAGAATGTTGATATTGTCGTCATCTTCGGATGAGAATGGCCATCAACTATCATTTCTGCTGATGGAACCATCTGCACAAAAAGCTGAATGCACTCCAGGAAGGTTATAAGTAAACAGCATTTTCGAAGCAATAATTGGAGGGGTAGAGTGTATTTATATGTGAAAATACGTAAGTATATATGTGAATATCATCACTCCTTGCAATCATCATACCCACAAACGCAAGAAAATGGAAGTTACGAATCGTTCATTTGGAGGGTACGTATAGTATTTTGTAATTTTGGTACAGTGTGCGATGAAGTGTTGCTCTAATTTACTCCAAATTTTTATCGATCGCATAGAAAATATGGCTGAACGTATCAATATGTAATGTACACCGTTATTTATTGAATTATTTATCATCAAATATTAAGGGGTAACTTTTCATTGGAACAAAAATATCTTTGCATGTAAAAGTCCTACATGAATGTTATAGGAATCAAATGAGAGCTGTTTAATAAGGTTAATTGGATTTGTTATTGAGTTGGTTCGCAAAAAATTGTGTTAACCTACAATAAGCTTAAAAAAACAGAATGAATTGATTTTCTATTTTTAAAATATCATGTCCACATCCCATTTTCATACGTTGATTTTTTAAGAAGTTATAACAATTCAATAGCAATTCATAGTGCACTTTGCACTATGTTTCTCTAACTTTTTTGTCAAGTGTATATCTAAATAAAAATGCAAATTAAAATTTGTGCAAATACATGTATTTATCATGTACTTCCAATATTAGAATGAAATATTTTTTATTCTCTGTAGATTTTTTTTCGAATTTTTATATTTTGACAACGGAACGTCACACCGGTCAAAATGACCGGTTTAGTAGAAATAGGTATATAACAACTGTCGGTAGTCCTAGTGTTAATACCCTATACAATATATGAATTGGTTTGGGGGCACTTTTTACTCCCTTACCCGGCCAGGCCCTCTGTGATGAAAATAAATAAGAGGTTGTATACAGAAAATCACATTTGGAGTCCAAACAACGGCTGTAGTTTCGAGAATTGAAATTTCGAGTTTCGTACTAAAGCGCAATATAAGGACTTCAAGCAGTATGGGTCAGTGAAATCATTCGCAATCTTCGAAATAAATCCGAGCTGTCGGTTTGCCTTAGCAATGATTGAGGTGTAATGAGCGTTGAAGTTCAATTTCTGATCCAGCACTACTCCGAGGTCAGTAACTTTTTCAACTCTCTCAAGCAAAGCACCGTCGATGCAGTAATCAAACTGTAACGGACTTTTGGAACGATGGAACGTCATGACGGAGCACTTCGGTACGCTGATAATCAGTTTGTTTAGATGGCACCAGTCAACAAACACATTCAGCAAATGTTGCAAGCGTTGGCAGTCTTCAGCTGAACGGATCATGCAGAATATTTTCAAATCATCAGCATAAATTAATTTGCAGTTCAACCCTAATTTCGCAGCAATGTCATTAAAAAATAATATGAACAACAAAGGGCCTAAGTTGCTTCCTTGAGGGACTCCAGAAGAATTGCAGAAGCACGAGGAAACGCAGCCATGAATTTTAACGCGCAGTTTTCTTTCCGTCAGGTATGATCTCATCCACGACACGAGTTTTGCAGATGATCCGAGACGTGATAGTTTAGCCAATAGTATGTTGTGGTCGATCCTATCGAAAGCCGCCTTCAGATCGGTATAGATGACATCGACTTGAGCCTTGCCCTCCATAGCAGTAATGCAGGTGTTGGTGAAGTTCAACAGATTCGTGGTGACCGACCTGCCGGGCATGAAGCCGTGCTGATCGGTAGAGATGTAACGCTTAGATTGAGTAAGAATAACTTCACTGACGATGATCTCAAATAGCTTGGACGCAGCCGACAAACTTGTTATTCCACGATAGTTCCTGACGTTTCGCTTATCACCGTTTTTGAAGACAGGAAACATGAAAGACTCCTTCCAAATTTCAGGAAATTTTCCATCATTGAGTGATCGGGTAAAGATGACAGAAAGTGGCTCGGCTAGATCAGCAGCGCAGCGGCAGAACAATACCGATGGTATGCCGTCAGGTACCCGGCGAAAGCGAACTTTTCAATTTTTTTGCAGCGGAGATCACTATGGCAGGAGTGACCACGAACGTCGTCAAACTTATGACGTCCGAAGGAACACCTATGGAGGCAAACTTAACTTGAGCTTCACTGGCTGGTATATGGTCAAACACGGATGTAAAGAACTTGACGAAAAGCTCACAGCATTCAGTATGAGTATTCGACGTCGTTATAGAGCACGTTGCTTGGGAGGGTTTTTCCTCTTACTGTTGACGAATTTCCAAAAGTTTCTCGGATTTTGTCGCAGATTGGTTTGCATTCTCAAGACGTGGGCCTTGTACAAAGTTGAATTCAGCTTACGATACGCATTACTTGCATGTTGAAATCTGAGTTTGCTGTCAGAGGATTGTAGAACACGATGTTTTCACTGACAGGCGTTTTTTTCGCCAGGTGATGATCTTGCTCCCTTGTGTCATTGTAAACAAACAATGATTCAATTTATATTCTAGTGTGTAAGTATTGGTTACCACCATACACTGCATGATTTGCATATGTGTGTATGCAAGCGATGAGCGAAAACGAATGTTTTCGTATTTTTCAACTGTCAAGTTTCTATAAGACCAGTTACATTTTCCGTTGTTGTATTTGTTTTGATCAATCAATCTTGAAAATGCCGAAGGGAAAAGTGCTCACGGAGAGAGAAGAAAGACAAATCGATGCATTTCACCAAGAAAATGTTGATATCAGAGAAATTTCTCGTCGGATTGGAGGATCCCATCCAGTAGTGCTCAATTATTTGGCGAATCCTCAAGGATACGGTAAGAAGGAGAGAGCTCCACTAAATCGAAGCTCTCTGACCGGGATAAGCGGGAAATAGTTAGTACAACTTCGAATACCTCAAAATCGCTTATACCAATAAAACAATATTTCAACTACCCTACTACTCGGGTGACAATTCGTCAAATTTTGGTTATAAATCCTCACATAAAGAGGGTTTAAAAGGTTCAAGCTCCTCATCTTACACCATCTCACATCGGAAGATGTCTGAGTTTTGCCAAAGCTCACATGAACCGACAGTGGGTCATGATATGTATATACATTCCGCTATAAACCATAACGAAAAGTTCTTCAATGTAAAAGTTATCTACACTGACGAAAAAATGTTCAATTTGGATGGCCCTGATGATTTCAACGGGTACTGGCGTGATTTACGGAAGAAGGAACAGTATTTTTCAACCTGGAATTCGGGAGGAGGCTCTTGCATGGGTTGGGTGGGATTCTGTGCAACCGTAAAGCCCAATTTAGCTTTCACATCATTCAAGGATTACATATATGTTCTGGATTCCTCTCTTCTACCGTTTTTGCGTGGATATCGTCACAAAAAATTCACATTTCATATCATATTAATATCAGCAAGGAAACTAAGCAATGGATTAAGGACCAAAAACTTAATTTTCTGGACTGGCCGGCTAGCTCTCTAGACTTGAATCCTGTTGAAAATCTTAGGGGGATCCTTGTACGCGGAATCTACACTGAGGGAAAACGGTACACTACAATCGAAGAGCTCAAGGTCGCAATTTCGGAAACATGGAACAAATATCGAGCAAATCGTTCAGCAGCATTTGGTAAATAGTATTCCAACACGAATTTTCCAGGTTTTTAGCCGAAATGGCAAGGTTTCCAATTATTGACATGTAAATCAGACGATCGTTTTGAATTTTTCATTGATAATAATTATAAATTTTGAAATGGTCTTATAGAAGCTGGACAGCTAAAATTATCAATGACGTTAAATATACTTTATTCTAAGCATTCAACAATTTATGAATGTATCTTGTTGAAGTTCTAACTGTTTGTGTTGCAACGAAATAGAATCAGGGTGGTCTTATAGAAGTTGGACAGAGTGTAGCTTACGAAATGCTTAACCTAACGCAATCAATAATTCGCTTTTTTAATTTTGCGCGTTGGTCCCCTTAGACTTTACACCGACCAGATCCGATATATGGATGTTGGATTTATGTGGAGTAAGATTCAGAATATTTTCACAATCATAGTAATTCGCTCCAATCACTTGTAAGGTCTCTTGCGAAATTTATCTAACGTTGCCTTCGTGGCGCATTAGACTGCTTGCCGAAAAGTTGATGGTTCGAGTCTACCCGCGGGCGAAATTTATTTTGTCAAAATAATTTATTATTAAGTGTACAGGTGTGCCATTACAGATTTTTTTAGCATGAAAAAAATGTCGCTTAGAACATAAAAATTACTATTTATTCAAAGTAAAAATGGTAATCTGAGGGTGTAATGGCTGAAAGCCATTAGCCGTATTAGGCTTCCAGTACACCCTTTCTTGACAGATCCATGAGCATGTGGTCGGACATTGTCACGTTGTAAAATTGTCTTGTCGTGTCTAATCTTCCATTCTGGGTATTTTTTGTTCAGAGAGAGTTTTTGAAATGTATTAAATTGAAGGTATCGTTCAGTAGTGATATTTTTTGACGGTAGGGGCTTATTTTATTTAAATCCTTATTACTATATAAACACATGAATACCCGAAGATCCTTTAAGTGTTTCTTTTGACGTTTTCAATTTACACCAGATTAATTGTTTTGTGTTTTGATTTCAATATTGTGCAAATCATGATTTGCTGAAAACTTATGAGATGTTAAGTAAGCACCTTGAACAAGTGTCTTAAAACCGTATTTTCAAGTGTATTTTTCTCATAGGAGGGGCATAATATCATACATATAGTACTGTAATGCGTGTCATCAACACAACTTTAGCTTTCACCTCAACGAATTAGCTGATGGAGATGAATATTTAATCGGCGATAATTTTCATAACTTACCCAAATGACTATCATTGGTCCGGCAACACAACTAATTGTACTTTACCTGAGTATTCAAATTGGTAGTCACGGAAAACAAAAGCTCCCATTACGCGTTGCCAGTTGCATTGGTGGCAGTGGCACCGCACACGCCATCGGTCTCTCGTACATCATAGCCACTGATAACCACTGATGCTCTGCAATGAGACCACAACTCGTTACTTGCTTCGATAGATCTCATTGACTTTAATTACACGCCGTTTAGCCCTCCGTGTGCACCTGTGCGTGTGTTTGTGTGCATTTGTTGGGCGCTAGATTCATTTAAATTGCACATTTGCAGGATAAATTGAAGCCTCATTAGTGGGTGTCAAGTGAATTTTAAACACGAATGGTGGGTTCACATGGAATCGTTCAGGATATATTTGAACCGACTGATTTGAAGTACTAAGGTTTGGATTTGGACATTTCTTTCCATCATATTCTAATGCAAAAATGCAACGCTCATTGTCGTAACACTATTTTACCTGTATATTTACAAAACATCTCAAATTAAACCCTTTCTTGCTCTGTTGTTTTCTACAAACAATATTTCTTAATTTCTGCTAGCTTCTTACGAGCTAATATAATATTCTCATATATTGCCTCCTACGCTTCGCTTTTTTTGCTCTCTTTTTTCTTGTATAGAAATTCACCTAATATGTATTTTTTAGCCATCCGCACATTTTCTTTTCTTTTTTGTTTGCCTGCTTGCTCGCTCATGTTTGTTTACAAACAATGACTCACCGGATCAGCTGACTTACCTAAATAAGCTGTACAGATCACCAAGTATGGATGCAAAATTGGGACTGTTTCTTCATTGATGATGATGATGATGCTGATGCTGATGATGAACCCTTGGGGATCTGCCGTGCTGCTTATGCTAATGAGTGATAGGTGAGGGTTCTCACGGGGCTCATTGGTTGATGCAGGTTTTTCTTAGTTTCATCTGTTGATGCGACTCAGTAACACTAGTAACGCTAGCAGACTCATGAGCAGCTGCAAGTTGCTGATCGTACTCGATGAGCTCACGTTGTGAAACGCTCCCGGGGGATGTCGTATCGAGGGACCTGTGGACGTGGAAATAGAAGAAAAGTCGCGGTTAATTGATATTACCCTAATCAGTTGTTACTAGCAAACAAAAGCAGATGCATGGTTCACATATCAGATTGGTACACGTATGCACATATCACACGGATGGCAGTCGATTGTAAGACGACCCAAACGTCAATCAAGGGAATGGGAATATAAATGCAGTTGGCTTTGCGGTTGTCTGCTGCGGTTAGTGTCAGTGTCAGCAGCGGATGTCATCTGAGCGAGAGTCAAACAACAGAAAGGATAGGTATTCAGAAAAATTGATTTTCCGTCCGGCTGGTTGTCATCCTTTCCAGTTTCATCCCATCCCAGCCTCCCGCAACGCACTCTCGTTGCGTCTGGCTGACCGTGTACTACTATCGAAGAATCAAACCGCACTCGTGAATGAGTGGATAATCGGACCCATTTCAAACCCGACTGCAGTATAGAATCCATTTTTATGCTCGCAATTATCGGAACGTTTGCGTTAGCAGTCGAGTTTTGCTGTCGTTTTGTTAATCCATCCAATCATGAGAGCTCAAAATCTCACATTATCGACATTCTTTTTTCAGACTGTCACTCGGGAGAGCAGTCGTAATGTCACACAAAACCCGTGCATTTGTTCTCTGTTCGATTCCAACTTAACGAGATTAGGTCAATCTGATGATGGTATGAAGCAAAATACATCCGATGTAATTTATTTCATCCGTCCAACGGTTTTTGCTCTGAACGCATCGAAAGTGAGGCAGGTATGATTCTCTGATACGTACAGTGCAGGGTAGTAGGTACAATTTTTGTCTAAAAAGTAATTGGAATCAATACACTCGTTTTTCAATCAGCTGCCAAAACACACCTCATTAAACTCGAGCGAATTCAGTATCTTTGTCTCCGTATCGCGTTGGGATGTATGCCCTCAACGCATACCATGAGTCTCGAGGTTTTGGCAGGCCTACTCCCACTAAAAGATCGCTTCAATTTATTATCTCTTCGGTTCTTCATCCGGTGTAAGGTCATGAACCCATTGGTGATCGGAAATTTTGAGCAGCTGATCGAGCTAAATTTTCATTCTGGATTCATGACTTCATATCATGAATTCATCTCCATGCAGGTTGATCCTTCTTCGTATATTCCCAACCGTGTTTGTTTTCCTGACTACATCAATTCCTCTGTACATTTTGATCTGTTCATGAAGGAGAAAATCCATGGAATTCCAGATTATCATCGATCGGGGATCGTTCCTACGATCTTCAATGCAAAGTATGGGCGTGTCAATTGTGATAATATGTACTTTACTGATGGGTCCTCTATGAATGAGTCCACAGGATTTGGAGTGTTCAACGAAATTTTTAGCACCTCACACAGTCTTCAGAATCCTTGCTCAGTGTATATTGCTGAATTGGCAGCGATACACTGGGCGCTGGACAGCGTCGCCTCACGACCTGTTGAACACTATTACATTGCAACGGATAGTCTTAGCTCTGTCGAAGCTATCCGTTCAGTGAGGCCGGAAAAGCACTCGCCGTACTTCCTTGAGAGAATACGAGAAATTTTGAGTGCTTTATCCAGACGCTGTTATGTCATTACCTTTGTCTGGGTCCCTTCACATTGCTCAATTCCGGGTAATGAGAGGGCTGACTCATTAGCAAAGGTAGGTGCAATTGAAGGCGATATTTATCAGCGTCAAATCGCCTTCAATGAATTTTATTCTTTAGTCCGCAAAAATACCATAGTTAACTGGCAACGCAAATGGAACGAAGATGAATTGGGCCGGTGGCTCCACTCGATTATCCCTAAGGTTAGCCTCAAACCATGGTTCAAAAGTCTGGACTTGAGTCGGGACTTTATTCGCACCTTCTCCCGACTCATGTCCAATCACTGTTCGTTAGATGCGCTACTCTTTCGTATTAATCTTGCCGACAACAATCTTTGTGTTTGTGGCCAAGGTTACCACGACATCGAGCACGTTGTTTGGTCGTGCGAGCTGTATCTTGTCGCCAGATCGAATTTAGTAGTCACCCTTCGGGCCCGAGGAAGGCAGCCCATGATGCCGGTGAGAGACGTGTTGGCTCGGTTAGACCTTGATTACATGTCCCAAATATATGTATTCCTTAAAGCTATCGATCTTCGTGTGTGATTGTCCTTACACCCTTAGTTTTTCCTTTTCCTTTTCCTTTGTGAGAGATCGGATCCCTTCTTAAGAATAAGATGAAATGTAAATACATATTAGATATAAGATAAGTTTAAGAATTGAGTGTGATGAGTGTGATTGAGAGTGTGAGTGTGATCATTGTCAACATATCCTCATATCCCCTCCTTTTCCTGAAGAAAATATGTCACCCTTCTAAACTCGAGTTAACCGCGAGTAATCGGTTTCCTATATTATTAACATTAGAATTAAGGAAAAATGTATATATACTAGAAACAATACAGTAAGGAGTTCGGCTCCTTTAAACCTATGTAACTGAGCCTGTAAAAATAAACGATTTAAATAAAAAAAAAAAAATACACTCGACAAAAAATTAGAACAGAGTGCGAAGTCGACATTTATAAGTGACTAACTGACCAAAATTTATTTTTCGTTATCACATCCACGTTTTCTTACAAAGCGCTATTGATGGGTCCAATCGTAGAATTCATTGATTGATCTTCTAATCTACCCATCTACCCTTCAAAATTACCTTTTACTATAAATTCCTAGTACTTCCACCAAATATATATATATATATATATATATATATATATATATATATATATATATATATATATATATATATATATATATATATATATATATATATATATATATATATATATATATATATATATATATATATATATATATATATATATATATACATCCTAAAACCTCCACATGCCAAATTTGGTTTCATTTGCTTGATTAATTCTCGAGTAATGCAGAAATTTGTGTTTCATTTGTATGGCAGCCACCCCTACGAGAGGGGGGAGGGGTATCTAACCACCATAGAAAGGTGGTTACCCTAAAGTTTCCATATGCCTAATTTGGTTTAATTTGCTTGATTAATTCTCGGGTAATGCAAAAATTTGTGTTTCATTTGTACGGCAGCGCCCTCTAAGATAGGGGGAAGGAGTATCTTAACACCATAGAAACATTTATTGCATCCTAAAACCTCCACATGCCAAATTTGGTTTCATTTGCTTGATTAATTCTCGAGTAATGCAGAAATTTGTGTTTCATTTGTATGGCAGGCCCCCCTTTGAGTGGGGGAAGGACTGTCTAACCATCATAGAAACATTTATTGCACCCTAAAACTTTCACATGCCAACTTTGGTTTCGTTTGCTTGGTTAATTTCCGAGTAATGCAGAAATTTGTGTTTCATTTGTATGGCAGCCCCCCCTTAGAGAAGAGTGGGGAGGGGTCTCAAAATATCACGAAAACCTTCGCCGGTACCAAAAACCCCTACATACCAACACGACCATAGAAACGTGTCGTGCCCTAAAATCTGACAGCCCACCCTAGGAGAGGGAGGAGGAGTGTCGAACCACCATT
Source organism: Toxorhynchites rutilus septentrionalis (assembly GCF_029784135.1). Lineage (NCBI taxonomy): Eukaryota > Metazoa > Arthropoda > Insecta > Diptera > Culicidae > Toxorhynchites > Toxorhynchites rutilus. The sequence continues at coordinate 69,411,841 of NC_073746.1, read as the reverse complement.
GAAACATTTATTGCATCCTAAAACCTCCACATGCCAAATTTAGTTCCGTTTGCTTGATCTGTTCTTGAATTATGCGGAAATGTATGCTTCATTTGAATGGAAGCCCCCCCCCCCCCTCAGAGAGACAGGAGGAGTGTCTATTCGCTTTTGTGTTCCCTAAAACATGTGCATGCCAAATTTGGTATTTTCTTGATTAGTTTTCCAGCTATGCAGAAATTTGTCTTTCATTTGTATGGCAGCTCCCCCTTGGACAGGGGTTGTTTTTTGTCAAAAACCGACACTCCGAGACTTAGTTTTTTTTTCAGCATGCGAAACGAAATGTATGGTTGAGGGTGCCAATAAAAATAGTTATCTCGGTTTTTCATTCGGAACTAGCTACGAAATGTTGATTTCCACAATAATATACCCTATGCAAAATATTAGCTCATTCGGACTTCATTTACTGGTGTCGCAGGCATTAAAATTTGAGTTTTTTGAAAATCGAAAAATCAGAAATCGGTGAAAAAAAAAATTGATGCCAAAAGTCTTAAAATTGACGGCGCCAGTGGTTGTGTGGTTAGCGTAACAGCCTCACAATCCGATCGGCCTGGGTTCAATCCCAGCTGGCGTCGTTGGGATTTTCTGAGGCGAAAAATCTCTGGTTACGTCTTCCTTCGGAGGGGAAGTAAAAGAAGTTGGCCCGGCTCATGAGTTGTTGAGTCTGATAGGTAGGAACAGGTGGAGTCGCCTCCCTGTTGTCGGTGATTGGCACTAAAGTGGCGGAAATAGGCCGACGAAAAATAAGCGAAGATAAAAAAAAAAAGTCTAAAAATTGCATGACACGTTGACACGATAACTGTAAATCTTACAGTTATCTTAAAAAAACTTTTTTTCAAATATCAATTTTTCAGATGAAAAAACGACCAAGTGCCAAAAAAAAAAACATTTTTTTTTTACAAAAAAAAATTCGAGGCAATTTTAAGACATTTGGCACCAAACTTTTTTTTAAAAAAACCTCGATTTCCGGTGATTTTTCGTTTTTCAAAAAAAAAAACTCTAATTTTAACGTTTGTGACATCAGTAAATTAAGTCCGAATTAGCTATTATTTTGCAAATCAACTTTTTCCTCTTTTTTTTCCAAAAATGACTTTTCTCAAAAAAATCATAGTATTAGTATTCGTTTTCTATTGTTTTCATTGTCTTGGGGCCAAGGGCGCTATATTTTTTATATTTTTTTTTGAAAAGCTGAGGATTTTTCACATAACATATCTCGAAACCAGGGAGGCGTTTTTTTCGTTTTTGAGTTATGAGTTTTCGAAGTTAATCGATGGTCCGAAAATAATTTTTGATCTTCGGAACCGATTCAGATGACCGACATATCAAATTAAAGCCAATAAGCTAGTCTTGTTTGAAAAAAATATTACACTCTGAACAAAAATGGATTTTGTTTTCGTAATTATTTTTCGAGGTATGTTGTTTCGAGATATGTTATGTGAAAAATCCTCAGCTTTCCAGAAAAAATATAAAAAACTATAGCGCTCCCGAGGCCTTGAAAACTATAAAAAACAAATGCAATTAATAACGAAAACATAATTCAAATTTTCTGTAACTGTAGTATTTTTACAAAAAAGACCCCTTTCCTCAGCAGTTGCAAGGACGTGGCCAGGACAATTCTTGACTGTTGGAGAAAGCTTGCCTTCATCTAAGAGATACTACTAATCATCAGCAAAGGGTATAGGCAAGCTTTTAACTGAATAGTTCTGAATTCGTACCACCTACGATATTGTGCAACTTGCTCAATGCTAATGCTAACGCTAATGCTAACGCTAATGCTATTGCTGTAGTATTTAAAAAAAAAGACCAGCTGATTGACTTTAATTTAATGTGTCGAACATCTGAATTGGTTCAGTGGTTCGAAAATTATGAACTTTTGAAAAAAGTCATTTTTGGAAAAAATGCAAAAAATGGATTTTTTGGACCACTCTAAAATGGAAATGGTCACCCTAACAAAAAAATTAAAAAAATACGGGTCTAATGTTTTGCGATAAAGAACAAAACTACCACTTTTGGCAAAAATTTGAGAACCACTATATCGGTTTGGCATGAAATGGTTGTATAGGGAAATAATTGGGATACTAAAGAGATTGAAAACTCGAACATTGATCTTAACGAACATTTTTTTCTGTTGAATCATAGCCAACACATCTGACCTCCGTAATGCATTCAAAATTGTTGGCTTCGGTATATTTTTCCATTTACCTTTCAATTGCCTTTTCAATATGTGAATCAATAAATTTTGCAAATATTGCTTGAAAGTTACACTTTTGTTATCAATAATCTTAGGTGACGGCGTTTCGGACTATTTCGAATGAACAATTCTTAATATTTCATTGAAAAAAAAAAACAACTTACAACAACTTTTCCATGTTTTCTTTAAGAAATTACTGTTTATGTATAACTCGCAACATTTTTGTTTGTAAATTATCGCGATGAACATGTTCTGCACACTTTTTTCGATTTAGGAATACATCAAAAACAAGTTGAACGCACTAATTTACACACAAAATTGTTAAGAGTAAAAAACTTATTTTTTCAGGAGTCTTACTTACTTACAAAAATGCCATAAATTCCAGAAATCATTCCAGAAATATAGAAAACTGACATCGTGGACAAAAGTTCTTATTTAAATAAGATCTAAAACTTTGTCAAATAGGGTAGGGCGGTGCTAGTTGGTCATTTTTGAATGAATTTGGTTTTAACTTTGCGGTACGAAGTTTTTGCGTTAGAATGTTATGTACCACAATGAAGCTTACATTCTACCCTTTTAATGAAAAATAACTAGAGAATCTATTATTTGACATTTTTCTTTTATTTAACGTCTTTATATTTCAGAATAAATTGACCAACTAACCCCACACACGAGGTAAATTGGTCAATAATATGCATGTTATTTTTGAGCGAATAATAAGCGTCTTTCCATTATAAGTTTCCTTCATTATAAATTAATTAATTAAATCAAAACCAAACAGTTAACTAATATCATGTATCAAGTAAAAAAACGAATTTATGAAAATTTCAAATTATCATCGTTGAAAAATTAGTCAGACAATCTATTCTAGCGATTTCGTCTCTCTTCCTCTTTGTGTCGAGCCAGAGATGCCAGGTTTGAAGACATGTCTTCATTTTGAAGACATTTGATTTTGTGAAGACATTTTGAAGACATTATGAAATATGTGAATACATTTCAGTATGGTAGCGTACGTGGATTTTTAAAAGATATCATTTCCATGAGATTCTAACTATTGGCCGAAAATATCGTCGAAAAAGTAGGGCTTTAGTCTCGGCGAACGAAGCGGTCTGAACACATATTGTCTCTAGAAAACATTAGTTCATTTGCGCTCGAAAATTCGAATGAGTGTGACATTGAATTTTTATTATTTTGGCCCTACTTTACAATAGAATAACCTAGATCTTTGAAATGACCACTTCACAAATCGAAGGTTTTCCGGTTACATACCTTTTCTACAATTAGTTCCATGCATATGGTTTGAGGTACAACCAAAATTTCAAAGCTGAAATAAACAAACAGAATTTTCACAGTTCCGTTTTTGTGTGAAGAACTTTCCTCCGCTATGATGGTGAAGACATTTTCTCGTACCATGTCAAGAAAAAATCACCTGGCATCCCTGCGACGCACAATCGCTTGCATTCTTGCTTGCATTTGTTTTGATGACATTTGTACCGTTCGCCCCAAAGTATATAGAAATAGCCTCCAGGTTTCTACATTACTCAATGCATTATTGTGAGTTCTGATATTCAATGCATTTATTATATATAATGAAAATTTTACAGCAAAAAATATAAATATGACAATTATATTGCAAGTGGTTTGTGTGGTGGTTGTCTCGTTTCAAATACACTGGGTTTAGCAGTAAAGCATATGCTTTCTATATTTGTTTATAGCTTGCGTAATGAAACACGGCATACCTGAAAATTTTATATGCGTTGCTCTCAAATGAGTAATTTGTGTCACCAACTAGCCCCTCCATATATGAAAAAGAATATTCATGAAAATTCAATAAAAATAATTTTAAAAGCGATTTCCATTAACACTTAGCTAATAGCTAATACGTACAATAAACCTTTGTTTTACATTTGAACCGATGTTTTTCATGGTTACTAACCAGTTTAAGAACACATTTTATAATGCGCAAACTGTGAATGATTTTTGGCAAAATCGGAACCATGTCCGTATTTTTTAACCTACTTAATCATTTTTATCCAATTTGATTATTTTTCTGTATCCGCAATTCGCTATTTTTCATCCATAGATCGCTAATTTTTCGAACGCTCAGATTCCAAGATATCGTCACTGACCACTATGACCAACTAGCCCCGCCCTACCCTGCACTATATCGCTATCTTGATTTCGAACTAAATTAAGATTAGTTTTATTTTTTTTCAAAGAAAACATAAAAAGGTTGTTGTTAGAAAAAAAAATTCCTGTGAAATTGTCCATCTTCCGATGTATGGTAATGTTGATAATTATATGAGCTATTAATATAGTTTTTGAAGATTACAAAGAACATTCTCGGGAAAAGTGAATTTCAATTTTTGAAATATTTTTTATTTCTATTTAATTTTTTCAAGAAAAATGTTTGGCATATTTTTATGAAAATTTTAATCCAACATTTCCTACATTTCATTCCTTGAGCAAAATTTGGTAGGTATTGTTCATTTATTTTATTTTGAGTGTACTTCGATATTCAATAAATTATTTAAATTACAGGCAAACTTTTTTTTTGTGCGGGGGATAGGGACCGCATAAATAAAATCGCGTGAAACTTCACCAGTAGCTTTAAAAAATCGTGTTCGGTACACATTTTGAAAAAAACTTTTTTTGTGCGGTAGATAGGGACCGCATAAAAAACAGTTTCCACCAAGAAAATAACTCAAATCCACACACCGTTCACCTTTCTATTTCCTTTTGTTTCCCTGCTTTGCGACGGGACACTTTGCCTTTTCGATTGCGCGTGGCTGTTTTGTGCTTTTAGTTGCATGTCGAAACGTGTTGCTGTTAGAAATCATGTCATGCAAACACTTAGAACAACTTAGAGAATTTGATGGGAGGAAGGGAATAATTTTAGAAGTGGATAATTGAGAAGCAAATATCCTTTTTTCGCACTGAAATGCATACAAATCATCGAAAAAAACTAAATGGACGACAACTTCGTCAAATATACTTCTTTTCATATACCGCACAAAAAAAATCGCACAAAAAAAACGCACAAGAGAAGAAAATCGCACAAAAAAAATTCGCACAAAAGGGTTTAATGTAAATGCGCTTGGGGTAGTCCTAACTCCGTTCATGTCCCTGACAAAACCCACTCGTCTTTTTTGCGTGACTTTCATATGTCATTATTGTTACCTCTAAGCGGATCCAAAACGATTGTCTTGAATATGATCGGGTGAAGCCCTAATGGAGCACCTACTTCAATGATGTTATATGATTTTTAATTTCATATGATTCATCCCTCTATATAAATCAAATTTATCAACAAATATGAAAACAATAATCCAAATTCGACACCAGCAAGTTCAATTACATCAACGGTTTCAGTCACAACATCATCATTATCATTATCACTTAGTAAACTGCAATAATTCGCAGTATCAACAATCATACATAATTTATTCCATGAAATTATATAATGTTATCATGGTCACTGCTGTTTCAATTGTTATTGCGTAAACTGTGCGACCTCCGGTGGCCAAATGGTTGCGTCAGACATATCATGTTGGGGATTTTTGATTTGATGCCCGTTCTAGCCGAGGGATTTTTCGTCAAAGAAATCTGCTTCGATTTGCACTGGTACTATCGCATTCACTAATCGCAATATAATCAAGTCATTGTTGAATCAGTATTTTTGAGAAATCTGAAATTCCTAAAAATAAAGGCAACTACAGTAAGTACCTAACAATAAATACAAATAAGGGTTGATGATAAACAATTCCTGTAGATTTTTCAGCGGAGGGGCGATTGTTTACGTTTGTGAAGCGATTTTGTTTCAGCGCTGGGTGCGTTAATCACGTAACAGGATCGAATCGGATTTCTCCGGGACATTGTTCCACCCCGGCACATCAAACGTAATTACGATTTGATCAAAGTGGCATTCGCTGGGGGCTACTCAATCGCTGCCGTCCGGCTGCGGGACGAAAGCTTCACTCATTAATGCAGACATCATTCAGCGCTTCCGGTTAAGATCTGACCCAAGCTGAGCGTATAATATTCATCGGATATTGTTAACAACCTTGTTGGTCGGTCCGTCGCATCCACACAATCGTTAGCGTGGGATTTTCGACTCATAAATTACTTGAATTACTAATTAATTGCACAAACCTGCACCACACACACACACACCCATCTTTGTTCCGCTGCCCGGCGGCGTTTTGTTGCATATTATGTTTCGTCGCGGCTGGCAGTCCAGGGTCACAAATCCTGCAGCGTAGGCTCTTTGACGCGTGTACCCTCCTCCCCTGGCCGGAACGGCGAGTCCGAATTAATTACGGCTATTTACCTCAATTATTATCCCATCCATCACAGATCCTTCTTCGAATTTCGCACGGATCAAGTAGCTTGTTCGAGCGGCCCGAGTGGAATTGCTAATAACCGATTTGGCACAATTGTGCGGCTCATTCCCCCGTTTACCGCCAAAGGTGACGTTCCGTGAGGCAGACCCATATTTCCCACCACGTGTGTGCGTGTGCTCTGTCGACATGTAAGCGTTGGAAGATTGCTCCCTATCCTGGTCAGATTTGAGGAGATTTGCCGTGAATGATTTAGCGGGTGATTAAAGGCCTAGCGTCGGGCGGAAGCATGCGATGGGATTCGGGCGGATCGACATTTGTGCGGTGTTCCGAAATTGAAGCTAATCGCTACAATGAATGGGAATAGCTAATACGCGATCAGACAATACGCGTGGGATGTGCAATGAACACCTGCCCTAGCCAGAGATGGAATTTGTTTGAAAAGTTAGTTCAGTCAGCGCATAGCAGTACCACATACGAGCAATTCCACGCTGAATTAATAGAAAAAAAGTCGATTTTGTCCCGAGCCATTCCGATATTTTAACCTTGTACAAGTTAGCGATAGCTAGATTAAATATTATAAACATAACCATAAACAAGAAAATAGCAACAGCCAGAACCTTTCCTCAGAAATTCCAGAGCTGTCAACTGGTCAACTATTCACCCGTATTCTGGAAACCGATCGATTACCCTAACGAATTGGAATTTTGTATTTTACAATCCGTTCGACTCAAGTCCAATTGTGAGTTGTGCAAATGTGGCAGCAATTCGAAATTGGCAACATTGAGCTCCGTGTTGTATTTCTGTGAAGCAAGAATGGTAATAGATATTCGGGTGGAAAAAAACGCTTTTAAAATAAAAATTTCAAACAAAAATTAGCTCTACATATCAAATATGTGTTCTATGTAAAAGGGAACACATTCTCTGCAAGTAGAGAAAAATCTTGAACGAAAATGGTACCTGATGATGATTTTATACTATGGATAAAGTTGCACCTAAAATTTCCTTGCACCAAATACGAGGAAATTTATAGAAAAAAAAAAGTTAAGTTAGGATCAGAGCTGTCTTCTATGTATTTAAACAACATCGAGTGATAATTTTCATTCAACAATTGCTTTCGGGTCTGCCAATCTGATAGAGAGTAAATTGTTCCACGAATACGGATGAATCACGGATTTTTTTTTGTAGCAAGACGAGGTTGTCAAATTTGCATAGAACTATTGAATTTTTTTTTTATCCCTTTTTGTTTATTTTAGGCTCATTAGCATTTTAGCTGTAACAGAGCCGAATATTAATCGTGTACATGTCACATGTTTATCATATCTATAATTAGCACATTACACAGTTGCCATTTTTCCGGCGTTAGAGTATTTCCTTTCTATACCATTGCATATGGTACACATTTACACAGTAGCCATTTAGGCGTAAGAGTTTTCCTTCTGTTCTTCCATTATCCAGTTGGACCACCGGACAGCGGAGACAGTTGATTGATCATTGTTGAGTAATTTATAGAACCGCAGCCCGATGTGTCTTGCAGAGCAGAGCAGTTGTATGGATGAATCGATCTTATTTCGACCGTGGATCGATCTCCATCGCTGATGATTGTTGCGTGGACGTAGTTATTCTGTAACAACACAAAGATGGTCAATGGGGGCCCTGAGTTTTGAACTCACGATCGATCGCTTACTAAGCGAACGCGCAACCATTGTGGCTGCGGAGACCCCCTAACTGTTGAATTCAAGTCGAACGGTTTTAACCCTCCTGTACTCGCGTGCAAAATCATGACACGTATACTCGCGCACGGTGCCACAGACCGAAAATTGAACTTCTCTGTAATGTTGCCATTGTGTATTTTTCAGGCTCTATTGGCATTTATTTAAAGAAGAGGGTATGATTGAATGGAAAAACTCCAAAACATATGTTCTCTTCGTCTTTATTATGTTTTAATAGTCATCTAATTCAGCATCCTCAAAATAGAGTAATTTTTGATACTCCAACACAAATAACGAAATTCTAATTTTTCACTGTTATTAATTGAAAGTAAGCAACTGAATATAATTCATGGAAGTATAAAGACCTATGAAATAACATAAAAACGTATTAATCGATTGTGGTTTCATTGGAGTAAGAATCAGAACACAGCATAACTACATGCTCGAAACAAACATATTTTTTACATTTCATGCAGTTGTTGCGTGTTTTTCGGGTCTTTCATCGAAGAGAAGAATGTATAACGACTTTCTAGATAATTACTCGATGATAAAGGTTCTGGGATATAAAGTTTCCATATTCCTAACATTGTTTGTATCTGTTTTCTTGGTAAACTAAGAATCAATGCCTTTTTTTTAGATGGGGCATAAAAAGATGATGTAAAAGGATTTCTAGGAACTTCCTTTTCTTTTTCTTGTTTTCTTGTCGATATTGTCCATTACAAAAAAAATATCCCCGAAGCTGTAAATGTTAAAAATTACCAGAAACTACCGATTAGGTTATAGTTTACTGTTCACAATTCTTCCACAAGTGAAATTCTTTCACAAGTCAAACAATTATGTTTTTCCTTTGAACGTATGAATCTAACAACGAATATATCGACGAATAGTTAATATATGGATCCGTTCAATCCAGTTACAAAAGGGACTGAAATCAAATAAGATTAGTCCGGTAATGATTTTAAGCATTATATTTGATAAATATTCCACGCCACTAACATTAATTTATACATTTAATTCAACAATATTCTAGAATATAAAAAAGGAAATTGTCCAAAAAAGTTACTCCTATAATCGCGTCGGTGTGTCAGACCGAAAGTGTTAAAAAAGTGACACACGTCCCCTTTGTACCAACACATGCGATACGCTAAACGATGACGAACGACGAATAACGAGGCTAGAGAGAATCGCAAAGTCGTAGTGTTGATATTTTCTGAGAAATGAACGAATTATTGATTTCTCGGTCTGACAGACCAATGCGCGAGTATAGGAGTGTTAAGAATGCAAAAATCGATTTCGATCGAATCGTGAAATTTGAAACCAATCGGATTCCGAAATGTAGTGACTGTTCGTACTGTTACCACAAGCATGGTTGATGGCCCATTGAATGACAATGACGAAATAATGCGGTTCCAAATAGAAAGGTACAGCAGTCTTTCGCTAACTGGACTATCTTCAACTGGGCTTATCTTTTACATCAAGCCGCAAAGCAGTTATATATCAAAAATATACGTCATCTTCAAGTTTAAGTATTGCTTTTGCTGTGTTGCAGTTCAGTTGGCGAATTAAATTCGATAATTGGGTTGATCTCCTGGCCCAATTAACGAGCGATCACTGTATATCAGCTCCATTGAAGTCGCATGGCGTATCGTTGGTTTCCCAATTCATGAAAATGAACCAGCAGCTATAACTGTAGCCGTCCGTCTCGAAAATGACAAGGGTGTATTTTCCACCAACGAGACAGAATTTGAACCACAATATTCAAGAATTATTTTTTCCCCAAATTTCATTTTCCGGGAAATGACTGTTAGAAAAATCGAACAATAACCAAAACTCGCACTTTTTTGTGCAATTACTAACATACTGCGAACTGAAGGTCGCTTTAATCAGCTATATGCGGCATTCATAAATGCATTAATTTTACATTTCGGGACTAACAAGCACTGAGGAATCAAAGTCTCTTAGCATAAATCTGAATTAATCGATCCAGATGTGATCTTCTTTTATTTCATGTAGTTTTAACTTATTACCGAAAAATCGAACATTTTCCAAAATCAGCAAAGTACGCTGTGAAAAATTAATGGCTAGAAGGTTGGGAGGTTATTATTCTGTAGAATCATTTAGGTTTTCATCATCGATGAGATCGTCCACCTAATCCGGTGGAAGAATATTCACCCAGCAATCTGATTGGAATCATTTTTCCACGTACTGATTTCCTCCAACTCCTCTACACACGAAATTCTACGGATCGCCATCACCTAAGGTTATCACAGACAGAAATGCAATTTTTCGATAATATTTGCTAAATTAATTGATACTAACAAACATTCACAATTGAAAATGCTGAAATAAAGGAAACAACCTTTCGTTTTCCGAAGTAAACAAACTAAAATACGCTGCGGAGGTCAGATGTATTGGTATTGATTCAGCAGAAAAAAATGTTCGTTATGGCTAACGTTCGATTTTTCAAACACTCTATTTCCCCAGCTGTTATTTTTCTGTAGGGGCCTCAAACATATGGTTTATGCCCTAAATTTCAATGTATGTTTTTTATCAAAGTTATACTGTAGAAAAGTTCACATATTTTTGTATTTTATTGTTTTTCTTTTTTTTTTTTTTTTGATGAAATTGGAAACACCTTCCAGACATACTAGCTTTAAATCGAATTTACTGTCCAATAACGTTAGACAAAATTGAATTAAATTAATGGTAAGTGGTAGCTAATCAATTAAACTATCTTTTGGTGCAAAAACATTATCATTTGGTTGCTTTCCAAAGGCACGAAAAATTATCAAAGTTACTGTTCGATTTTTCGAACGCTTGGCACAAAATGAGTTAAGGGGACATTCTAGTGTAGAGACACATATCGAACTCCGTAAAAATAAAACAAAGAGTACTTTTACGATCCATTATAACATTATTTGTTTATCTATCTTTTAACAATAAAACAAAAACTGAACGGAGAAAAAATATACATATCTAGAATAGTTACAAGCTAGTGAAGTGAGGGGGTTGAAAAAAGTCACAGGAGGGTTGTGTCCGAGACACGACCGCTTAGTTGACGTAAAATTCCGTTAGGCTATCTGTTGATTTAGGATATGTTTGAAGAATTGCATCGCTAAACTCTTTGATAATGATTTGGTGGCCTTCTGAAAAGGGCCGTTTTGTTTGATTGTTGGGTATTCTTTGTTCACTTCACCAGTGTTTACCAAGTGATGATGACAGAAGGATGGTGAACAGTCGTTGGATGGTGCGTATCAGATAAAAGATACCGAAGTAGAACGAGATATGATGAAAACCGCCCTCTGTGATCCTAGACGAGATGCCTCCTGTGTTATGTATGGATGAAATAAAGAAAAACAAACTCGCCAATGTAATATAAGATAATTCCCAATACCGAACACAATTATAAATTTTTCTCATCAGTAAAAACATGTTACATTAATATAGACAAAATATTTTTGAAATGGAAAAGGCAATTTTCTTTTATAATTTTACTTTCTGAGTGTTTGTTCAACCCAATGCGAATTTTAAATGGACTAACAACACCTAATACTGTATGTAGAGCAATCACTTTATCTAATATTTCTTAACTTTTCCAATTTTTCTTGCCATATAAACTTTCCTTGGTTGAAAATGAACACAACAAAACAGACAGCTTAAACCAAACGACCCGTTCTCGAGCGGAAACACGCCTTGGTGTGCTTATTTATGAAAATTGAAACACATCATTTCATATATGGGGGTCTCCGTAGCCACATTGGTTGCGCGTTCGCTTAGTAAGCGATCGATCGTGAGTTGAAAACTCAGGGCCCTCATTGACCATCTTTGTGTTGTTACAGAATAGCTACGTCCACGCAACAATCATCAGCGATGAAGATCGATCCACGGTCGAAATAAGATCGATTCATCCATACAACTGCTCTGCTCTGCCAGACACATCGGGCTACTGTTCTATAAATAACTCAACAATGATCAAACAACTGTCTCCGCTGTCCGGTGGTCCAACTGGATAATGGAAGAACAGAAAGAATACCCTTACGCCTAAATGGCTACTGTGTGAATGTACCATATGTAATGGTATAGAAGGAATACTGGCGAATGGCAACTGTGTAATGTACTAATTATAGATATGATAACCATGTGACATGTACACGATTAAAATTCGGCTCTGTTACAGCTAAAATGATAATAAGCCTTAAATAAATAAATGGGATAAAAAAAAAATTTCATATATCAAGTCATTTTTAACACAGCTGCTACCATATACACTTACACTTACACTTACACTTACACTTGTGCTAAATTTTTCACAATACACGATTTATTAATAATAAATTTCACAAAGCAACCAACATTAAAGTTCCAAATTTGAATTTTATTTGCTAGAATTAATCGTATCACTCACCTTACTTGCAATATAAAAATGCCCCCGACTTGCATATTTTTGCAATGTCGATTTCCCCCAAGCAGCCATGGCGTACATGATTCCAGCCCTTCTGTTTATTTAAAACAAAAAATTGGACAGATTCTAAATCAGTAAAGATGCCGCTATCGCATGAACCTCGGACAAGTCAAAAACATCTTTTTTGGTAAAATGGCATAAAATGCGATTGAATACATTTTTTTCTTAAGTATCCCGATTTTTTAAAAATTGTAAAATTAAAAAAATCATTTTTTAGAGGTTCATGCGATAGAGAGATGCATGCAGATTGTATTCATATAAACTCAACATGAATCGATTCAGTAGAACTTGAGATATCCTGTACGGCAGTTTGAAAAAACTAGTTTCGAGTAAAACGCGTTTGAAGTTCATTGTTATGACCGTACCAGGTTGGATACCACATCACTAAAATGGCTATAACTCGGTAAATAATAGGAATTTTGATAAGTCCTTTTCTAGGGTATGTTCTTGAATGTTTAAACTATAGAAATAAGAAGGAAACAATTTTTGATTTTTCCCCTTTTTTTCCAAAATTTACTTTTTTTTAAATTTATAACTTTTTACACGTACACGTGTAAAATATTATCACAGGTGAACGGCTGATCAGATCTGCGTTGCTATATCGTCTTTCGTCGTTAGAAGCGAGTAATGTTGCCAGTGGCGTCGACTGGGGGCTGCTGAGGGGGCGGACCGCCCCCGGATGTCCGGTTTTAGGGGTGAAAATTGAACCGAATTTATATGAAAAAATTAGATAAATATGATTGATTTCTTTTGTGGCGGGGGGTGGGGGTGCAAATCAACTCTTCCGCCCCGGATGCGAAAGCTTCACTCGACGCCACTGCATGTCGCTATGTGCATCACGGCACTAGGTGTATCAGGTGACAACCCAAACGGAATACAAACATTCATTCGAATAAAAAATTCTAATGTTTTGTCATTTGTCTTTTTTTTTTTGGAATTGCTCTAAACTTAGACGCTACCTGTCTAAGACTTTCACTGGCCATCGGAAAAGAGAGCGAACCTCGTGTTTCAAATATCTCGAGAATGGCTGCTTTTAGAAGTAGATTGATAATAAGTTTTTTTTTGTTTTAAATCACATCAGGATTTAGAATTTGTGGCTTAAAATGATTGTTAACAAACAAATATTCTATGTTTCGAAAATTCATAAAAAGTCGATGTTCCACAAAGTTCGTCAAAAAATTTTTTTTTCATATATGAAAAATAAAAAAAATACATATTTCAGACATTTAGACTTAGACATTTAGACTCATCATATATGAAAAATTTAAAAAAATACAAATTTTAGATATTGCAAATTTAAGTTTTTTTGTAAATATAAAAAAGTGAACTAATTTTTTTTCATCTCAGTGTATATTTTTTCACGTTTTAACATCGATACTCTAAAATATAAATTCTATACATTTTTGGAAAAAGTTGGAAAATAAACAAGTTACAAAGTCTGTCAAAAATAATGATCAGTTTGGACATTCGTGTGATACAATCAACGAATATTTTGGTTCTAATTTTATTTCGGGTAATACTACTTTACCAGTAGCTCCTAGAAATGAAAATGGTTTCAAATTTTCCCATATATCTGAATATGTAGTAATTACTGCTATAACTTCTATTAAATCCAATGCCATTGGGATGGATGGAATTCCGCTTAGGTTTATTAAAATAATTTTGTCATTAGTTTCCCAACACATTTGTTTCATAATGAATTTATGCGTAAAATTTTCGAAGTTTCCTCAAACATGGAAATGTGCTGAGATCATACCGATAAAAAAAAACAAAACAATCTAAACTTGAACAATTTGCGTCCTATTAGCATTCTGCGTAGTTTGTCAAAGGTATTGGGAAAAATTCTTTAAAATCAAATTCATGAGCAGGGATGGTAAAAAATCAAATTCAACGATCAATGAATAAGTATATCCCTCTAGTCGGATGTTTTTAAATCACCCCCAGCAGGCGATGCTCTTTTATTCTTCATATGTACACAGAGAGAATACTTGGAACGGTGAGCTACCAAGATCTCAAAAAAGCAATATGAAAGCGGAATCCCCACTGCTTGCACTCTCGAAGCATTACTTCTACTACTCAAGTTTTATCGTGAGCCACAAGCCACAAACGATTAATCCCATTCCATAAAGCGGATAATGAGTTCTTGATCGTAAAGTGTAACAAGAGACGATCAACTGAAATCTTACGACACTCATCGAAGGATTTTTAATTCTCTATTGCACTGACCGCAGTGAGTGACTGACTCAGTCTCGTGTCGACTTTATTTTGCTGTCGTCTCCCGCCCGATAAACAGCAGACGGGTAATGGATGCACTTGATTAATTTTATTACCAGCAGATTTGGGCGAATCTCATCCCGCCCAAAATCGTTTTTTAGATTCCAATAATTCTGAACATTCACATTTCTCTCCAAATGATTTTTCCAATATTTAGTAATTCAGTGAAGTCACTAATTGACTTCACGAAACACCTTTCGAATTCGATTGAATTTCAGACCCTTTTTTATTTGGTAGATAAAACGGATCACATATTTGATTAATTCAATTCTGTGTGGTTACGTTCTTCGTTGCGAATAAATGTAATGAATTAGTATGGACGTATGTTATTCATATATCGTGGACTTCCGACATCGAACGACTAATGTTTTTTTTATATCCCTTCAAACTTGTTGCATCTCTCAAGTGTACATACTGCTTTGACCGCAGATTTGCATGGTTGAATCTGGTTAATTTCAGGTATTCAGTCTTCGAATGAATACTGTTGGAACAATAGGTATCGCAGCAAATGATTATCAACATCCTACCTTATTATCAAACGGTATGCGAAGAATTTCAGTGAACTGACGGCATTGGAATATATGCTTTGTGAGGTCCACACAATTATTATCAGAGCGAATAAAAGTCCAACTGGAAGTCATGAACATCAATTCAATGTGCCCAAGATAAATTTATTCTTTTAACCTTTCTAAAGATGATCAGATGGAATATATTCCAATGTCGTCTGGAATAACCTGTCCAACACCTTATGATCGTAATATTGTTTTTGCTATTATTCTGATGTTTCATAACACGGCACTCTATTGATCATTCGCCGAAAATGAACAAAAATATCCTTGAAGTTAGCCTACGGTTTTAGTAGCAGTGCAATATGGTGAGCCAGTCTCAGGATAAGAAAACATTTAAAAATAAAGCTTTTTTTTTTTTGAATGAATCAATAGTCAAAACGTCAAAAAATGTCTCAGCTTTGTGATAGCAGATAATCATTATCCATTTGAGTTGTATGAGTATTCCTCCCACACACTGTGGATAGACACAAATATTTACGTGTTTACACAGAAAAACACATGTTGACATATTTGTGCTAATTTATGTTTTTTGATTAATTCAAGGTAATCAAGGTCTTTTCTAGCCACCAGTTTACTCGGGCCCGAAAAAAGAGGTCTGTATTTGAGCTGGCGGAAAAATATATCTCGCAAGACCACGTGTTCGATGTCGTAATAGCCTTGGCCAATAACGCATTTACAATAACTCATAAAATTAGTGATTTGAGGGGGATTATTGTTTGTAGTTTCTTGTAGATTAATTTAAACACCATCTGAGAAATACTCTGTGAAACATGAAACATTATAGTCGTCCTATCTGCTGTAGCGCATTTTTTTATTTTACACAGTTTCATCGAAGTAAACGCGCTCGGAAAGGAAAATTGAACGCCCGGACGAGAGAGCGAGAATCGTAGCAAATTCTTGTTAGGAGTTGAAAACAAAACGAGGAAGGAGAGTAACTCAATTATTCGAGCTAGCTTCAGTCTAGCAATGCTTTGGTCAACTCAGAGTTAGCAAGAGAAAATCATTTGGTTATGATGGGTGAGAATTAATAGTTAGTCGCAGTTTGCACAGATTGCGATCTGTGCAGTTTGCGATTAATCGTAAATCACATCATGCTCCCTTGTTTTCCATCCTTGTTCATGAGTACATAAACACTTCTAATTTACTGAGTGAATTTCAATCAGGTTTCCGATCAGACCATAGTACAACCACAGCTCTTCTCAAAGTACATGATGATATTAGTAGAACAGTTGATAATAAAGGTGTCGCAATTCTTTCACTTGTAGATTTTTCTAAAGCATTTGACCACGTGTCACATAACAAGTTATTGATAAAATTCTCCGAGCAGTTCTGTTTTTCAAGTAATTCGGTTCGTCTTGTATAATCGTACTTATCTAACAGATCTCAAATTGTTTCGATAAATGAAGAAATATCTAATTCTGTGAATATAGTATCTGGTATGCCTCAGGGCTCCATTCTAGGCCATTTACTATTTTCACTATATATAAATGATCTTACAACTAAAGGGTGTGTTACATCAAATTGCATCACGGAAAGAACGCTGTAGAAATTTAATTTTTAGGAATTATATCTTCAGCTTTCGCTTATAATCAGATAAGAGTGTATAGATCACGTTGGCCATGCTTCACTGTCAATTTTTCGTAAATTTGGAAAAATGTCGTCGAACGAAAAAGAGCGTCGTGAATTAATCCTGTGCACTCACATCGGGACATCGGTAAGATGCTGGGAATCGTCCAATCCACGGTCAGCAGAGTACTAAAACGATACTTCGAGAACCTAACCATCGACCGGAAGGTGAAGAACGGCAAAAATGGATGCTCCGTCAGTGAAAAGGATCACAAGCGCGTAGTTAAGCAGTTTAGACGTGATCCGAGAAGTTCGGTCCGGGATGTCGCCAATAAGCTGAATTTGTCAAGTTCATTCGTCCAGCGGACCAAGCAGCGGGAGGGCCTGCGTACATACAAGGTTCAGAAGGCTACTAACCGCGACGAAAGGCAAAACATGGTGGGGATGACGCGAGCCCGGAAGCTGTACACCGAAATGCTGACGAAGCCGCATTGCCTGGTAATGGACGACGAAACCTACGTCAAAGCGGACTTTCGTCAGCTGCCGGGCCTGTTGTTCTTCTCCGCAGAGGACAAATTCAGCGTTCCGGAGGAGATTCGCAAGCAGAAACTATCCAAGTTTGCCAAAAAGTACATGGTGTGGCAAGCGATCTGCTCTTGCGGAAAGCGGAGCGCCCCCTTCGTGATGACCGGCACGGTAAACGGGCAGGTTTACCTTAAGGAGTGCCTACAGAAGCGCTTACTACCACTATTGAAGCAGCACGAGGGCCCGACCATCTTCTGGTTGGATCTCGCTTCGTGCCACTATTCAAAGGACGTGTTGGAGTGGTACGAAGCCAACGGGGTCACCTTCGTGCCAAAGGAAATGAACCCGCCCAACGCGCCGGAGCTTCGCCTAATAGAGAAATATTGGGCGATTATGAAGCAGGCCCTCTGGAAGAACCCAAAAGTTGTCAAATCGGAGGCGGACTTCAAGAGAAAATGGATTTCTGTTCAAAAAACAGAAAGTGGGTTATATCTATGGTATAACCGCAATGGTGACGTAGGACTATCTTGATTCAGTGATCCTTTGTTTGAAGTTGAATCTGAATCCATTCTGAATGAATGAATAAATGAATATTTGGGGGACTTCGAAAACGAAAGCGTTACGTTGGAGGTACAAGGTTTTATGCATCCAATATTGGACACGAAAATATCCTACTGATGGGGAAGAATAATCTTCAGAAGCTATCATGTTAATTGCGATTGATTGAAAAATCACAAAACCAAATGTATTTGGTCACAGTGGTACATGGATAGAAAACATTCAAATAAACTCTTTCACATGAATGTAATTTTAGATTATTTTCAGTAACGATTAGATATTTGCACATTTTCCTCGATACTGGAAGCCCACAAGTGGTTAATGCTAACTCGAAAACCATCTGTTAATAGCACTTGATTGAAACATATTTGGTCAGTGCTACATGGATAGAAAACATTCAAATAAACTCTTTCACATGAATGTATTTTTAAATTCCCAGAGGAATTGGCAGATTATTTTCCGGATCTTTCTCGATGCTGAATGGCATCCAAACGGAAAGAATTCCGCGCGTGTATGTGTGTGTGTGTGTGTGTGTGTGTGTGTGTAGCGGCTGCTTCGAGATCTTCCCGGTGAACCGTTTGTGGCATCACTCTCCTCCTGATGGATTCATGTCTGGCCTAAGGTGCACAAACAGGCTCTTGGTGACACCGTTCATCCGCGCTTTCATGATAAACGAAGACCTTCACCACAACTGCGACAACATGCTCCAATCGCTGTTTAATTAGAACTGAGTGGATTTCCGAGCGGCGCTCGCTTATATACCGATTGGTGATTTCAATAGCATGTTTTGAAAGCAATTTTAAGACTCTTGAAACAAGTTTTTGGTTCAAAATGTAACAAGTATATAACGCGTAGACATTTTATCTTTCGAATGAAGTGTTTATCATACCATTTCGTTCAGTTGTTTAGGAGCTATTAACGCTCAAAATCTCGGTCTCCGGCGTAACGCTTTCGTTTTCGAAACTTTGATTTTACACCCCGGTATAGAAATGAAAGACGTAGTCCTACGTCAAAAAACTACAACCTGACGTTGTACAGAACCTTATGGACGGGGTAAAAATATTGAAAAAATATTACACTTGAATAAAAATTGGATTTTGTCTTCATAATTAATTATTGTATTTGTTTTTCATGGTTTTCATGGTCTCGGGACCTATATTTTTTTATATTTTTCCATGAGAGCTGAGGGTTTTTCTCACAATGTATCAATAAATTAGAGAGGTGTTTTTAGGATGTGTTAGGTAAAAAAAACTCAGCCTTTAAAAAATATGTAAAAAATATAGCTTCAAAAAATATTGCTTCGTAGCCACATTGGCTTACTAAGCGAACGTTCGTGAATTAAAAACTCAGGGATCTCAATTGTGTTGTTATACGAGGGTCACTATTTATATTTCGGTAATAGGAACAAAAACAAATAGTTAAGCTGCGAATATATTTTTATTGTTTTTCAAAGTACTCGCCACGATGATCGATACACTTTTGCATGCGCTTAAACCAATTTTCAAAGCATTTATTCCAATCGACACGAGCCTTTTTTTTTGAGCGATTGTCAAATTATGTGGGATCCAACGTGAACATAATTTTCGCACAACTAAGTGTTCATTTAAAATCGCATATATGCTGGTGGAACTAATGTTAGGGATGCCTCAATCTCACAATAGGTTACATGACGATCTTGCTTAATCATTTCGTGCACAGCATCGATGTTTTCTGGCACTACAGTCGATTTTGGACGACCTTCACGAAA
The DNA here is from genome assembly GCF_029784135.1 of Toxorhynchites rutilus septentrionalis. Taxonomy (NCBI): domain Eukaryota; kingdom Metazoa; phylum Arthropoda; class Insecta; order Diptera; family Culicidae; genus Toxorhynchites; species Toxorhynchites rutilus. The sequence continues at coordinate 69,391,861 of NC_073746.1, read as the reverse complement.
CTCGTCGGACAGCGAACTACGACCACGATTGAATTCACTATACCAGCGATACACCGTGGTTTTTGATGGAGCTTCATCGCCAAAAGTCAAATTAAGTTGATTGACGCACTCTTGTTGTGATAATTCACGTCGAAAGTCGTAAAAAATCATCGCACGAAAATGTGAATTCAGAGAGCGCGAAGTGTGAACAAGAATTACATCGATGGATGAACTCGGGGTATTCATAATGAATTCCACCAAATGTTTACAGTAGCGTGTAATCCGGAATAAGTTTGTACCCACTTCACATTTTTTTCCGATTTGACAACTTTTGGGTTCTTCCGGAGGGCCTGCTTCATAATCGCCCAATATTTCTCTATTGGACGAAGCTCCGGCGCTTTGGGCGGGTTCATTTCCTTTGGCACGAAGGTGACCCCGTTGGCTTCGTACCACTCCAACACGTCCTTTGAATAGTGGCACGAAGCGAGATCCGGCCAGAAGATGGTCAGGCCCTCGTGCTGCTTCAATAGTGATAGTGATAGTGATAGTTCAATAGTAAGCGCTTCTGTAGGCACTCCTTAAGGTAAACCTGCCCGTTTAGCGTGCCGGTCATCACGAAGGGGGCGCTCCGCTTTCCGCAAGAGCAGATCGCTTGCCACACCATGTACTTTTTGGCAAACTTGGATAGTTTCTGCTTGCGAATCTCCTCCGGAACGCTGAATTTGTCCTCTGCGGAGAAGAACAACAGGCCTGGCAGCTGACGAAAGTCCGCTTTGACGTAGGTTTCGTCGTCCATTACCAGGCAATGCGGCTTCGTCAGCATTTCGGTGTACAGCTTCCGGGCTCACGTCTTCCCCACCATGTTTTGCCTTTCGTCGCGGTTAGGAGCCTTCTGAACCTTGTATGTACGCAGGCCCTCCCGCTGCTTGGTCCGCTGGATGAATGAACTTGACAAATTCAGCTTATTGGCGACATCCCGGACCGAACTTCTCGGATCACGTCTAAACTGCTTAACTACGCGCTTGTGATCTTTTTCACTGACGGAGCATCCATTTTTGCCGTTCTTCACCTTCCGGTCGATGGTTAGGTTCTCGAAGTATCGTTTTAGTACTCTGCTGACCGTGGATTGGACGATTCCCAGCATTTTACCGATGTCCCGATGTGACAACTCCGGATTCTCGAAATGAGTGCACAGGATTAATTAACGACGCTCTTTTTCGTTCGACGACATTTTTCCAAATTTATGAAAAATTCACAGTGGAGCATGGCCAACGTGATCTATACACTCTTATCTGATTATAAGCGAAAGCTGAAGATATAATTCCTAAAAATAAAATTTCTACAGCGTTTTTCCGTGATTTAATTTGATGTGACACACCCTTTATTTTCATTAAAACTCTGCTTAATTGAAAACTATTTTCCCACATCACACACACCGACACTGAGAGCTACAGTATTATCAATATGGTATTGTAAAAATAACGAATGTTCGTTTGTTTCTATGGCCGTGAGGGAGTGAAATCTCCTACTAAAATATCACTTTTATTCGTCATTTTCGACGTTATTCCACAAAAAAGGCAGCTACACCTTTCTGTGAACACAAACAATACTAGCGATGATACATCTGAGTAATTCCAAATGAAATCGACAAATGACAAAACATGAGTATTTTTGATTGGGTTAGAGGAAATATGAGTTTTCCACAGCAATTGGGAATTTTTTGACTCAAGCGTAACTTTTGAAAAGTGCGTATCGATTTGAGTAAGAGAAATCTTTGATAATTTATATCTCAAAAACTATGAGTGGTACCGAAATAATATCTTAGAAGGGGTAAAGAGTATTGATGGTTGAATATGAAAAAAATATACACCGAGAAAAAAAAAATAAGTACTCGTTTTTTTTATTTACAGAATAAAATTCAATTTGCAATATCCAAAATACATATTTTTATTTATTTTTTCATACAAAATAGAAGTCATGCAGAAAATTTGAAAAATGGACCCAAGATGGTAAAACTATTTTTGACGAACGAATTTTTCTATGTTAAGAATCATTTTTAGCCACAAATTATGAATCCCGATGTGATTTAAAACAAAAAAAAAATATTATCAATCTCCTTCTAAATGTAGTCAAATATTTCTAATTTATTGTCTTTTTATAGTAAATAATCCCTTTTAATATGTTTGTCGTGTTATACCGTCATGTTCATGAAATTTTATGAATTTGCTTATAATTTCCAACAACTTTTCCAAATACATTATCATGGTTCATTTCTTGACTCAAGCGTAACTTTTGAAAAGGGCGTATCGATTTGAGTAAGAGAAATCTTTGATAATTTATATCTCAAAAAATATGAGTCGTACCGAAATAGCGTGTTAGAAAGAGTTATAGAGGATTGTTGACTTAATTTGAAAAAATATTCACTGAGAAGAAAAATTAGTACTCTTTTTTTTTACTTACAAAATAAAATTTTTATTTGGGATATCAAAAAATGTATATTCTTTTATATTTTTTAAAATTTTTTCATATAAAATAGAAGTCATGCAGAAAATTAAAAAAATGGGCCCAAGATGGTAAAACTATTTCTGACAAACTTTGTGGAACATCGAATTTTTAGGAATTTTCGAAACTTCGAGTTTTTGTATGTTAGCAGTCATTTTTAATCACAAATTATGAATCCTGATGTTATTTAAAACAAAAAAGGTTATTATCAATCTCCTTCTAAATGTAGCCATTCTCGAAATATTAAAAAAAAAATATTTCTAATTAATTGTCTTTTTTATATTAAATAATCCCTTTTAATAGGTTTGTCGTGTTATACCGTCATGTTCATGAAATTTTATGAATTTGCTTATAATGTGCAACAACTTTTCCAAATACATCATCATGGTTCATTTCTTGACTCAAGCGTAACTTTTGAAAAGGGCGTATCGATTTGAGTAAGAGAAATATTTGATAATTTATATCTCAAAATATGCTATAGAGCTATAGAGTATTGTTGGCTTAATTTGAAAAAAATATACACTGAGAAAAAAAATTGGTACTCATTTTTTTAATAACAAAATAAAATTTTAATTTGCGATATTAAAAATATGTATTTTTTTATATTTTTTAAAAAATTTTCATATACAATAGAAGTCATGTAGAAAATTTAAAAAATTGGCCCAAGATGGTAAAACTATTTTTGACGAAATTTGTGGAACATCGAATTTTTAGGAATTTTCGAAACTTCGAATTTTTGTATGTTAGCAATCATTCTTAGCCACAAATTATGAGTTCTGATGCGATGTCGTGGTAACCTTAGAAGGAGATTGATAATAACCTTTTTTGCTTAAAACACATCAGGATTCATAATTTGTGGCTAAACATTATTGTTAACATACAAAAATTCGAAGTTTCAAAAATTCCTTAAAATTCGATGTTCCAAAAAGTTCGTTAAAAATAGTTTTACCGTCTTGGGCCCATTTTTTGAATTTTCTGCATGACTTGTATTTTGTATGAAAAAATAAAAAAAAAATTAAAAAATATGTATTTTGGATACTGCAAATTGAATTTTTATTTTGTAAATAAAAAAAAGAGTACTATTTTTTTTCTCAGTGTACATTTTTTCATATTCAACTATCAATACTCTATAACTCTTTCTAAGACACTTTTTCGGTACAACTCATAGTTTTTAAGATATAAATTATCAAAGATTTCGCTTACCAAAATCGATACGCTTTTTTCAAAAGTTACGCTTGAGTCAAAAACTTCCCAATTGCTGTGAAAACGGAATACACACTTCCGTTGTAATCAAAAATACAAGTTTTTAAAATCTGCATTTTTAGGACGATTTCATTTGGAGTTGCTGATCTAATAAATTATCGTCGTGTTTTTGGAAACTCTTCCAAAACTATCTTCCGGAGATGAAATGATTCTTGAATGTAATTATGAATATTCAAAAAGAAGACAGAGTTGATTTGAATCACCAATATAAAAGCTAAACTGACGAAGAAGGAAAAATAACACATGGAGGCAACCGAGTTCCAAAAGTTTACTACTGTTTTGATGGTCGGAGATGATATTCATTCCCACGAGAATCACTTCGTTCTTCACATTCGTCGGTTCATTCAAAATCTGGCAAGGAAGATTAAAGCCCATTAAACTCAGTCACGTTGTAAGGCGCTAGCACAAATTACGTAACGCTGAAAATTCGGATTTTGAACCACGCAATTCCTATCTCTAATCCACACAAAGTAAAGCAACCTCCACCCCCCTCTTCCCCCTCCATTTCGCGCTATGTAATTTGTGCGTGACGCCTTAATCGTCGTTAATACTCACAAATCGCTAAGTCGCACTTTGAAGCGTCTTAGATCAGCTTCGTTCGCCCAACCATGTTCAGTTAGAAGTCGGCATCCGGAACAGAGCGATGTATTCGTCTTATCGTTTGGCGCTGCTTCTCCTCGGTTTCTGTGCTTTACGTGGGGTCAGCTCACAGGGTGAGTTTATTGATGATGTTGATAAATTGTTCTAATCATTCAATAGTTGATTTTGATGATTCTCGGTAGCCACCACGGCACGAATCGCCGAGACAAGTACGTAAGTAAATCAAGCTTCCGTCAGTCGATCGGTTTAACAATTCATAATTACAGAATGTCGAGAATACATCGCGAAAAATATGCGCACAACGATCGCTTCACCATTGCTCCTAAATCCGTTTGTCATAAAATTCGAATCGAGCAATTGCTCCACCTCGGTTGATCTGATTGTGAACGGAGAGGCAGCAAAGAGAGGTGAGTTTCCGCACCAAGCCTTGTTGGGATTGATCAAGGAGAGCAGCCCCGAGGAAATCGATTTCTTCTGCGGCGGATCGCTGATCAGTGAGCGGCACGTGTTAACCGCGGCACATTGCGAAGATCCCACCGTTGTCCGCTTGGGGGAACATGATTTGCGGGAAGACGAGAGTCAGGTCGATTTCGAGGTTGACGAAATGGTGCGACATCCGAACTACACGCTGCGTCTCTCGTATCATGATATTGCACTGGTGAGGCTGAACACCGCGGTGATGTTCTCCAGTTTTATGCGACCCGCATGTCTGTGGACAAGTGTACCCCTGAACCAGTCCACTGTGATAGCAACCGGTTTCGGTTTGACGGAGTTTGGTGAGAAGTACGCCACAGCAACGATGGAGATGTTAATTTCCTTTTATGTATCCACAGCCGGTAACGGATCGTCGATCTTGATGAAGGTGACTCTTGATGTTATGAACAAAACTAGCTGCGAGGAAAAATTTGCAGGGACAAAGCTGTTCAAACAAGGAATTCGTGACGAACAACTTTGCGTGGGAAGTCAGCAGGAAGCGAAAGATACATGCAACGGGGACTCCGGAGGGCCCATACAGGTTGTCACGGATTCCAGCACTTGTGTCCTCCATATAGTGGGCGTTACTTCGGTCGGTAACTCGTGCGGAGTAGGACGAACGGATTCCATTTATACCGAGGTGGCCCGCTACATTGATTGGATTGAGGGTGAAGTGTGGCCGGGTGAACGTAGGATTGAGCCGAAGCTCGCAGCCGAGGTTGAAAACGATCATCGAATTATGTTTCCTATTTGGTGATCGGGTGGAATACATCATTGGAAGAAAACATTTTGGCTCGAAACGTGTGTTATTTTTTTTTTATAAAATGATTTTGGGCCCCTCTTAATCCCCAAAAGGGGTTTTAACCGAACGAGTTCGATGATAACTATTCGTTAAGACCTAATTTTTTACCTTCAAGCTGATACTAAAGAAAAACGAAGCAGACCAGTAATGCCACAGAAATCGTATCTATTCCTCAACTAATAGAATCAAAAATACGTAGAATTTTTTCAGATCTACGGATTTCTACGTATTTCTACGGATTTTTTCATTTCTTTCATTTTTGAATAAATATTCAAATCGGCTAGATACTTTTGTGTAGAACCACTTCAAACATCAATATTAATTTCGATTATAAAAAATGCTCTGATATACAGGAAGAATGTATATTTTCTTCAAATCTCATTTCGCCGAATAGTTGAGAGCAGCTGCGTAGTGTAGGGCGAGGGGAGGGCGGAGGGAGTGGTCTGCCCCGGGTGTCACCCTTAGAGGGGTCATTTCCATGACCATGACAAGTATATATAAACTATATTGTATGTATAAAGTATATTGTAAAAATATCATGATTTTGAATAAAGGTAACCGATTGTGACTTATAGTATTATCTAATAAAACAATTCACTATGGAAAAGTTCATATTACAGAATCTTTCTTGGTTTTTATGTTCATTATTTCGCCATACTACATCTTTAATTTCTATACTGGGGTGTAAATTCTAGGTCTCGAAAACGAGAGTGTGATGTTCGAAGTACAAGGTTTCGAACGTTAATATCTCTCTACCGGATGAACGAAGTACTACGAAAATAACGTTATTCGGAAGATAAAAGATCTGCGAGAGATGTTTTTCACTTATCGGCCATAAAAACTTGTTTCAGTAGCTCAAACTGGCTTCGAAAGCAAACCATTTAAATCATTATAAATAGCGATAGCTTCTTGAAATTTCATTTCAGTCTTGATTGGTCTACGGTGCGGTTCGGTGCATGATGCGTCAGCTGATCAACCCGTTTCTCTTTGGCTGCCGTGAAAAAGGGAAAGGGAAAACAAAATATACATTCATCCATTTATTGAGAATTGATTTAGATGCAACTTCAAACAAATGATTGCTGAGCTAATGGTAGCCTTGCGTTAATCTTGCGGTTATATCATAGATAAAACCCATTCCATGTTTTTTTTTCGTTTTGAGTGGAAAAACTGCAGATTTTAATAACGACATCCTTTAATAACTGGAAGGTCAGGGTTTAGTTTTCATGAAGTCCCGTTCGTGAAGGAGTTCAGGATTTGTTGAGAAAGCAAAACAAAAAAACCGTACCCATAGGGTTTGTAGACAACTCTTTGGGCTCATGAGTACGACATGATTTTGCTTTGTGATCAGACTAAATGCACTGGTAATTTTTCTCGCTGTTAAAAGGAACAGTCTAGTCGAAACGGCCATTAAGATGGTTTTATTAAAATCCAATGATTAAAAATTTGCTACCAAAAGGAGAATTCCTCATAAGATGAGAATATCAGGTGAAAGACTTTCCGGGCCTGGTCCAACGATGGAAGAGGGAATGTTGGAGTGCATTATTCATTTTCATCAGGAATTACAAGAACGGTCAAAATCGTTTAAAAAAGAAGCCGAAATTTTGGAGGCAATTCAAGCTCGACACATGTTATGAGTACCTGACACCGAAATGAAAAAACGATTTGACAAATTGGCAACTATGAAGTTTCGGAAAGGCAGCTTTTGCTAGTGATGCCAAGGCTTCGTAGACATTTGAAGGCCGCTGAAATTAATTCTAATGATGTCATTGATAAGATTGCATTGAATGTGTTACAGTTCATCACGAAGAATTGGCTCGGACTTCCAACAATCGGTTCGGAGGCTTATTGCTGCGTATTCCATTGAGCCCGAAATTTAAAAATAATTGAGTGAAAGCTCCCTTAACGAGAAGCATTTGTACAATATCAGTGTCAGTCTCAGCTCCCAAAGATATTTATATGATAAGATTTATTTGAGTAATATTTCGACATCCACGAATAACTCATATTTTATTTATTTTCTTATTTTGTAACTGTTCGATTTTTCATTCAAAAACGAAAACTAAGTATTATAGAGAGGTGAGACCCTAGTAATCCGCCCCGGGTGTCACCCGGTCACGCTACGCCACTGGTTGAGAGTTCACGTTGTAAGAATCACATCACTTACCGCAGTGAACTCCGATTTTTCTTAATCATTTCCACTAACAACTATCCTTTCCATGATAAACGCTAGGGAACCAAACTATAGAGGCGACCCTTCTAGCCTTCGGGCGGCGAGTATCGCACTAACATTCCTTCCCTTCCCCTGGTGACTGTAAGGACGTGGCCGGCGTCGTTATTGACCATTTAAAGCTCGAATCACCGAAAATTGCTCAACGAGAATGATTTGCTAGTCCCAAGCGTCATTCTGTGTGTTCTTTGTGCAATTTAGTTGGTTCAGGTCAATCACGGAGAGCAACTACGAATTGTACAGTCTACCCAAGCTCAAGCGACTGTTTGTCGAAAATTCATCGAAAAGAGTTGATCGAATGATTACCAGTGCTTGTGGTGAACCATGGAGAATATACCTTTTTTGAATCTGTTGAGTTTGTTGGCAAATATTCTCTTAAAACAATTACTAACTTTAGTAACTTTAGGGAATTGGAGCAATTCGGTATAAATTTGAACATAAATTTGTTTGTAAATTTGGCGAAATATATTATCGAACGTTATTGGAATTTGACTTTAAGAGGAAAATCCGGTAATTTTTTTTTATCTCTTTATTTTCGGGTAGCGCATAACATAAAGTGACCAGATGGTCAAAGGTCTATCGCGCGACACCCAAAAATAAACAAAAACAAACTTTATGTATTTACGTTATGTGAACATCGAGTCTCATTTATTCACAAAATTCCTAACATGTGTCCCTGCAATTAAATCTGATCTGTATTATTTCTTTCAACATATCCGCACATAGTTGTAATTTTTAGGTGGTACAGATATTGTTTACGCTTGGAATTTTCTTCAAATTATCGAATGGAATATTTGAAAATTCGAAGCCAACAATTTTAGTGCCAACGTATGCATTAAAAAAATAAGTAAAAAAAAACTTTTTAAGTTAAACGATTTAATTGTGATTAAACATAATAATTGTGATTAAACATAATAATAATTAGGCTAGAAAATAATTAGGCAAGTAGTAGTTAACAGTTATCACACTTCTCCTTCATTAGTCTAGGGCATTGATAGGACTAAAATAAAATCGTGGGACACATGATGAAGTCGCTAATTGTGGATGATGGAAATCCAACGTGCCCCCCGATTTTCTTTTAGTCTTATCAATACCCTAGACCAATGAAGGAGAGGTGTGATAACTGCTAACTATTACTTGCCTAATTGTTTTCTAGTTTTTAGTACATAATCTGTTTTATTAGAATATTTCTCTCCAATAAAACCATTGCACTGTACTCTATCAGTCAAAAAATTTCATTTGATACCGATATTGAGTGGATTGCAGAAAATACATAGTGTGTTCTCCAAGTCAAGTTCGTTCGTTTGATACACATATCTCAATCAACCTTTTTTTTTGAGATATTATGGAATCAGCTAGCAGTTTTAAAGCGGCCAAATTGGATTTTTCAAGATAAGCAGTTTTAAAGTGACAGCAGAGATAAAGGTATTTCATAAATTCGATCAGTTCCTGTTGGTCAAATTTCTATTAATGTGGGACAACCCTACAGACTTACAAACATACATACGAACAGTTCAAGCTAAATAAAACCGTTTAATAAAGTAATTTTCTATTTTTTGATTGCGGCCATCTTGGATTTAGATTTTTCATGATCTACTGCTCTACTATTCAAGCCCTTTCATTTTTTTTTTTTTTCCAAAATATATTTTTTATTAAGGCACATGTGGCGTTAGCCTGACGGGGCCGGGAGTCCAATATTTTGACAATTTTTGTCTTACAACTATGTTAGTAATATGTAACCGATTACTCGCGGTTGGCTCGAGGTTAGTATTACAAGTGTTCTCATAATTGATATGTTGCAGTCTTCGATGCTCTATACGTGTGCCCGACACGGGCTACTTCCTATTGGGATGCAGCTGACCATTAATCAGCAACGCTCCCTAGTCTGTACCCCATATCTAGCGTGGTGCGTCTTTCTCGACTCGAGGAATCCAGGATAGAATGGTCACTAGCCGGCGCAATCATCAGTTCGTGTAGAGTTGTCATAAGCGGTACAACCTTTGGCTCTTGTTGAATGATCAGTGGACTGCACAACCTTTGGCCCGTGCATCTGTAAAGAGTGTGTGTATGTATTGCCGCGACTAAGTAAAAGTTTATCGATCGGGTAGGAGGGTTATGAAACGGGGACACAACGAAGGAAACATCATTAAACGTTGACATCGGCGTTTCTGAGGAACAGGTATAGATGAAGCAGAAGATCAGGATCCCGGCTACCTAAGATATCCCGGACGGGGATATCCGATTGTCTGCCTTTTGCTCTCAGTGCTCTAGAGAGCTGAGAGCGAGCAGCATGGAACCGGATACACGACCAGACAACATGCTCGATGTCGTGGTAGCCATCGCCACAATCACAAAGATTGTTTGCTGCGAGCCCAATGCGATAGAGATGCGCGTTTAGGTTGTAGTGATTGGACATAAGCCGAGATATCACGCTAATGAAATCACGACCTACATTCAATCCCTTGAACCATGCACTCGTCGAGACCTTAGGGATAATCGTGTGTAACCAACGACCGAACTCATCTTCACTCCACATGCGCTGCCAACTAACGAGTGTGTCCTGACGAGGAATGTGAAAGAATTCGTTATAGGCAATTTGCCTTTCAAAAAGTGTGCCTTCTGAAGCGCCCACCTTAGCTAGCGAGTCCGCTTTCTCATTCCCCGGAATCGAGCAATGAGAGGGAACCCATGCTAAGGTAATCTTGAATAATTTTTCGACCAAAACACTCAATAGATGTCTTATTCTTGTTAGGAAATAAGATGAGCGTTTATCAACTTTCATTGAGCGGATTGCCTCTATTGAGCTGAGACTGTCTGAAAAAATAAAATAATGGTCGATGGGCAGTATTTCAATGATCCCTAGAGCATAGTATATCGCACCCATTTCTGCGACATACACGGAACAAGGATCTTTGAGTTTGAAAGAGGCACTGGAATTTTCATTGAAGATGCCGAAGCCAGTGGACCCGATTATGTATGAACCGTCAGTAAAGAACATTTTATCAGATCCAACTTTCCCATATTTTTCCGAAAATATCGACGGAATAACATTGGAGCGCAGGTGATCTGGTATTCCATGGATTTTTTGTCGCATGGACAGATCAAAAATGACAGAGGAATTGCAAAAGTATGGGAAGCAAACTTGGTTGGAGATGCCTGGTGAAGGGTGCACGTCGTGGGTAAGGTACTCATGGTATAAAGACATAAAACTTGACTGAGGAGTCAGCTGGAGTAGATTTTCGAAGTTATCAATCACCAATGGATTCATGATCTTGCAACGGATGAGAAATCTGTAGGATAATTCTGTGAACCGAAGAGTAAGCGGGGGTACTCCTGCCAAAACTTCGAGACTCATCGTATGTGTCGAATGCAAACACCCCATGGCTATACGCAAGCAACGATATTGTATCCTCTCCAGCTTGAGAATATGAATCCTGGCAGCTGATCGGAAGCAAAAACTGCCATATTCTAACACTGACAATATCGTTGTTTTGTACAACTGAATGAGGTCTCCTGGATGGGCACCCCACCATGTTCCGGTTATTGTTTGGAGAACATTGATTCTTTGCTGGCATTTCTGTTTCAAATACGCAATGTGTCTCCCCCAGGTACACTTAGAATCAAAATATACACCCAGGTATTTGAAAAACATAGAGTGTTGGATCGTTTTGCCGGATAGGTAAAGCTGGAATTGGGCGGGTTCGTGCTTCCTAGAAAAAACGACCATTTCAGTTTTCTCCGTAGAGAATTCGATACCCAGCTTGAGGGCCCACGTGAACAGATTGTTCATGGTATCTTGCAACGACTTTTGCAGAGCGACGGGATTAGTACCCGTGATGGAAATAACTCCATCGTCTGCAAGTTGTATCAGCGTGCAGTCTCTAGTTAGACAATCATCCATATCATTGACGTAAAAACTGTACAAGAGGGGGCTTAGGCAGGAGCCTTGCGGTAGGCCCATAAAACTGTAACGAGAAGATTTTGAGTTGCCATGAGAGAAATTCATGTGCTTTTCTGACAGTAAATTGTACAGGAAATTATTCAGAATTGGTGAAAGTCCACGATTATGAAGCTTCTCTGAGAGAATTTCCATGGAAACTGAATCAAATGCCCCTTTGATATCGAGAAAAACGGAAGCCATTTGTTCTTTGCGAGCAAATGCGATTTGGATTTCAGAAGATAGCAGCGCGAGACAATCATTCGTCCCTTTACCTCGGCGGAAGCCAAACTGCGTATTTGACAGCAAATTGTTCGTTTCGACCCACTTGTCTAAACGAAGTAGAATCATTTTCTCTAACAATTTGCGAATACAGGATAACATTGCAATCGGCCTATACGAGTTGTGATCGCAAGCCGGCTTGTTGGGTTTTCGTATGGCTGAGAGTGAGATTTGATACCCATATTAATCGGGTTTTGAGAAAATATGCAGCCCGCCATTTGATAGTGGCAGCCATCATAGATTTGCATTTTTCCATAAATAACTGTGTTCCACTAGTCAAGCCCTTTCATTTGTTACCCATAATAATAGGGTTTTGAGAAAATATGTAGTCCGCCATTTTGTAGTGGCAGCCATCTTGGAATTACATTTACCATAATTAACCGTATTCTGCAAGTCAAGCTTCTTCATTTAATTTTATTTATTTATAATGATACTACATCCCATTGACAGATTAGATCTTCTTCACAATTTTTCGCCAATAATCCCGATCCATGGCTGCAGTTCTCCAACTCCCGGCTGCACCGATTCTTGCCAAGTCCTGCTCCACCTGGTCCAACCACCTCGCTCGCTGGGCTCCTCTCCTTCTTGTTCCTACCGGATTCGATGCGAACACCATCTTTGCAGGGCTGCTGTCCGGCAATCTTGCAACATGCCCTGCCCATCGCACTCGTCCAGCCTTGGCGACTTTCTGAATGCTGGGTTCGTGGTTCATTCTCCTTCTCCATACTCCGCTTTCCTGTACACCACCGTATATTGTTCTGAGCACTCGGCGTTCGAAAACTCCAAACTTCGTACGGGGTCGGAGTTTGTTGGACCTCAAGGATTTGCGGAGCCCATAGTAGGCTCGACTTCCATTGACAATGCGTCTTCGAATTTAACTGCTGTTGTTGTTGTCAGTTGTTATCAACGAGCCAAGGTAGACAAATTCCTCTACCACCTCGAGTTCGTCGCCGTCGATCACAACACTACTACCAAGAAGATCTCTGTTGCGATCAGTCCCTCCTGCAAGCATGTATTTAGTCCTAGACGCATTTATCCCAAGCCCAATCAGCCCTGCTTCGTGTTTCAGTCGGGTATACAAGTCGGCTACCGTCGCATGTGTTCTTCCGATTATGTCCACGTCGTCGGCGAAGCAGATAAACTGACTAGACTTGTTGAAAATCGTGCCCCGCATGTTGAAGCCCGTTCTCCGCATAACACCTTCCAGCGCCATGTTGAAGAGCAGACAGGAGATTCCATCGCCTTGCCCTGTGAGTCTCAAATGATTCCGACAGCTCACCTGAGATCCGCACACTGCACCGCACACCGTTCATCGTTGACTGAATCAGTCTTGTCAGCTTTCGGGGAAAGTCGTGTTCGTCCATGATCCTCCATAGCTGTCGTCGGTCGATTGTATCATATGCGGCCTTGAAGTCGACGAAGATGTGGTGTGTAGGGACTTGATACTCGCGGCACTTTTAGATGATCTGCCGCAGTGTAAAAATCTGGTCCGTCGTCGAGCAACCGGGCATGAATCCGGCCTGATAACTTCCCACAAATCTACTTACTATTGGCGATAGGCGGCGGAAGAGGATCTGAGACAAAATTTTGTAGGCACCATTCAGGATTGTGATGGCACGATAGTTCCCACAATCCAACTTGTCGCCTTTTTTATAGATGGGGCAGATTACCCCGTCCTTCCACTCCTCCGGTAGCTGTTCTGTGTCCCAGATCCTGACTATCAACCGGTGCATACACTCTACAAGTTTTCTCGGCCCTCCCTTGAAGAGCTCCGCTACGAGGCCATCCTTACCAGCTGCTTTGTGGTTCTTGAGCTGATTAATGGCCTCCTTAACTTCACCCATCGTCGGGGGTGGTACGTCGTCGTTGTTCATTGCACCGGTGTAGTCCTCCTCAACGCCGTCTAGGTCTCCTGTCTGCGCGCTCTTCATTTGATACCTATATTAATGAAGTTTTGAGAAGGAGGCGATCTGGCGTAGTGGTAACATCCATGCCTCTCACGCTAAAGGTCACGAGTTCAATTCTCACTCCCGACATTCTTCCAAAAATGGAAGTAAAAAGTGACGAACCAGCCAAATGAGTTGAAAATCACTATAATACAGACAAAAAAAAAAAAAAAAGTTTTGAGAAAATATGTAGTCCGCCATTTTATAGTGGCAGTCATCTTGGATTTGCATTTTTCTTAAATAACCGTATTCTACTAGTCAATCCCTTTCATTTGATACCCATATTGATGGAGTTTTGGAAAACCCATATTGATGAGGTTTTGAGAAAATATGCGATCCGCCATTTTGCAGTGTGTTAGACGAAAAGATGGCTCTTTATCATGAAATAAATTCTATATTTTTCTCCAGTTTTCCAATTTTCTTCATTTTATTAGACGAAAAATTTTAATCTACTTCCGAAAAGTCTAGAGAGAAAATACTTAGAATATACTGTCCTCTTTCATTTAAAACTTGAAATCAAACCATTTTGCTTATCTATCTTTTATTTCTTAAAATTTAATATCACAACATCGAGAAAAGAAAACCGTTTCGATACTTTGGTATAATACACAGATTCTAATTTTTGTTTTAGTCGTTTGATATGAATGTTACCCTGAATGCGTACACAGCTTTTATTCGATCGCGTTTTCTTTATATTAGGCTGTCAAAAAAGTCCTGCGGTATTTTTTTTGAATTTTCATTTGTTCATAAAATTAGTTACAATCATCTGTTTTAAATCAAAGATGCGCCGTTTTGTTCGATGACTTGTTCCCAACGAGATGCCAACTTCATAATACCCCTGTTATAGAAGCTCGCTTCCTTATTGGCAAAAAACTCGGATAGCCAATTTTCACAGTCCTCTTTTGTGGCTAACTTCTGACTACCTAGCTCGTTCGCCATGGACAAAAACAGGTGGTAGTCACTTGGTACAAGGTCCGGACTATACGGCGGATGTAAAAGAACCTCCCATCCAAGCTCCCGGAGCTTCTGGCGCGTCACCAAAAAAGTGTGTGGCCTGGCGTTGTCCTGATGGAAGACAATGCGGCCTCTGTTTATCAAAGATGGCCTCTTCTTCATGAGTGCTACCTTCAAGCGGTCCAGTTGTTGGCAGTACAGGTCCGAATTGAGCGTTTGGCCATAGGGAAGCAGCTCATAATAGAATATTCCTTGACAATCCCACCAAACACACAGCAGAACCTTCCTGGCCGTTAATGAGGGCTTGGCCACCGTCTGAGCCGCTTCAGCGGGCTTCGACCACGACCGTTTGCGCTTCACGATGTCGTAAATGACCCACTTTTCATCGCCAGTCACCATCCGCTTCAGAAACGGGTCGATTTTGTTGCGATTCAGCAGCGATTCACATGCGTCGATACGGTCAAAGATGTTTTTTTGCGTCAACGTGTGTGGCACCCATACATCGAGCTTCTTTGTGAATCCAAGCTTCTTCAAATGGTTAATAACGGTTTGATGACTTATCCCCAGCTCTTGGCCGATGCTACGGCTGCTACTATGCCGGTCTTTCTCGGCTAATTCAGTGATTTTGTCGCAATTTTCGACGACAGGCCTTCCGGAGCGTGGCGCATCTTCGACGACCTCTACACCAGAACGAAAACGTTGAAACCATCGTTGTGCGGTGGAATTGGAAACTGTATCGGGTCCATAAACTGCACAAATTTTATTGGCAGCTTGAGATGCATTTTTGCCTTTTTTTTGTCATAGTAGTACTGTAAAATATGTCGGATTTTCTCTTTATTTTGCTCCATATTTGCGACACTATAACTCACGAACGACTTAACCAAACAAAACACTGTCAAGGACTATATTATAGCGCGCAAAAATACCTTTCCAACAAGCTATAGTATGACTCGATACAATGAATACAACTAGAACTACGCGCTTACAACGACACCTCGCGGAAATACCGCAGGACTTTTTTGACAGCCTAATATAATGTTTTTTTCTTACCCCTTAGTGCAACTCTGCTTCGTAATTAGTGAATATTTTGAAATGTGAACACGTTGCATGATTTTTAACAGTTTGTAGACAAAGTTTCGCAGGTATTATACCTTATGACTGAATTTATTGATTTATACCCATTGAGATTTTTTTAATTGTTTTTTTTTGGGAAATGTGGAGAATATACGTTTTTTCAATACATTGTTGAAATGGAGAACAAAAAAAAAAGGAATTATAATCTACAATAATGAATGTTTCTCGGCGTACCTACTCTCATTCTCCATGGATTTGAAGTTATTCTTCAAAACCCTACAACAACAAAGAGTAGAACTACAAATCGTGGATTTTTTTCTATTTTTCAGAAACAAGGAAAGAGAAACAAATGTCTGTCAAATCATTTTCGCTATTGATGGCTTATGGAAAAAGCAAATCTGTTTTGAAGTTAGCATTTAAAAATCATTTAAAAAAACAATTGGTATGACAAGATTGCGTCCGAGCTCTTGTGCCCAAATTCTTCTTTTAAGTTAAAATTTGGCCGCAAACTGTACCGCTCAGCTATTTTCACTTTATCTATGTTTCAAAAAAAATATTTTGGATTACGTTTGGGATCTACTTGTAAATTATTTATTATTATTTTTTTTTTATTAATTCGTTTATTTTTACAGGCTCAGTTACTTAAGTTTAAAGGAGCCGAATTCTTAAAAATAATTTTAAAACTATATATATATAAACAATTTTCTTAGATCTATGGTTAGTAAGGTGGAAAACCGATTACTCGCGGTGTACTACTTGTAAATTATTGATTCTATACAATTTACCAGAAGGACATTTCTTTAAATTCAATTGACCCGATATAATATTTCCCGAATGAAGCAGAGTCCTCAAACTTTGAGATGATGATTTTTGCCAAAACTCCCAATAGTAAAAAATAAATAATCCAATAATGAAACAGATAACTAAAATAGAAAAAAAGATTATTTTCTAAAAAAATTAGATTTGCCAAATTTCTTGTTTTCCAAGTTTGAACAAAGTTCTGTTTTAAAAACGAATAATTTCTATTAATTATTATATTTTGTTTCCTCGTCTTTTTTCTCGACATGTCCAACTATCAACACAATTATCTGAAATATTTTCGACAAAGAGTAATTCCAAATGAAATCGACAAATGACAAAACATGAGTATTTTTGATTCGAATGAAAGTGTGTATTCCGTTTGGGTTAGAGGAAATATGAGTTTTCCACAGCAATTGGGAATTTTTTGACTCAAGCGTAACTTTTGAAAAGGGCGTATCGATTTCAGTAAGAGAAATCTTTGATAATTCATATCTCAAAAACTGTGAGTCGTACCGAAATAGTGTCTTAAAGGGTGTGTCACATCAAATTGCATCACGGAAAAAACGCTGTAGAAATTTAATTTTTAGGATTTATATCTTCAGCTTTCGCTTATAATCAGATAAGAGTGTATAGATCACGTTGGCCATGCTTCACTGTCAATTTTTCGTAAATTTGGAAAAATGTCGTCGAACGAAAAAAAGCGTCGTGAATTAATCCTGTGCACTCATTTCGAGAATCCGGAGTTGTCACATCGGGACATCGGTAAGATGCTGGGAATCGTCCAATCCACGGTCAGCAGAGTACTAAAACGATACTTCGAGAAACTAACCATCGACCGGAAGGTGAAGAACGGCAAAAATGGATGCTCCGTCAGTGAAAAAGATCACAAGCGCGTAGTTAAGCAGTTTAGACGTGATCCGAGAAGTTCGGTCCGGGATGTCGCCAATAAGCTGAATTTGTCAAGTTCATTCGTCCAACGGACCAAGCAGCGGGAGGGCCTGCGTACATACAAGGTTCAGAAGACTCCTAACCTCGACGAAAGGCAAAACATGGTGGGGAAGACGCGAGCCCGGAAGCTGTACACCGAAATGCTGACGAAGCCGCATTGCCTGGTAATGGAAGACGAACCTACGTCAAAGCGGACTTTCGTCAGCTGCCGGGCCTGTTGTTCTTCTCCACAGAGAACAAAATCAGTGTTCCGGAGGAGATTCGCAAGCAGAAACTATCCAAGTTTGCCAAAAAGTACATGGTGTGGCAAGCGATCTGCTCTTGCGGAAAGCGGAGCGCCCCCTTCGTGATGACCGGCACGGTAAACGGGCAGGTTTACCTTAAGGAGTGCCTACAGAAGCGCTTACTACCACTATTGAAGCAGCACGAGGGCCCGACCATCTTCTGGCCGGATCTCGCTTCGTGCACTATTCAAAGGACGTGTTGGAGTGGTACGAAGCCAACAGGGTTACCTTCGTGCCAAAGGAAATGAACCCGCCCAACACGCCGGAGCTTCGCCCAATAGAGAAATATTGGGCGATTATGAAGCAGGCCCTCCGGAAGAACCCAAAAGTTGTCAAATCGGAGGCGGACTTCAAGAGAAAATGGATTTCTGTTCAAAAAAAACTACAACCTGACGTTGTACAGAACCTTATGGACGGGGTAAAGAGGAAGGTGCGATCATACGGGCTTGGGCTCGAAGTATGAATAAAAAGAAAATGCCAAAAGTTGTTTAATAGTTTTTATTTTACTGTCTAAAATTCTCAAAAGGATCGGTCTACTGGGCGAATTTCTACAGCGTTTTTTCCGTGATGCAATTTGATGTGACACACCCTTTAGAAAGAGTGAGAAAAAATATTAGTACTCTTTTTTTTATTCACAAAGTAAAAATTCAATTTGCAATATCCAAAATACTTTTTTTAAATTTTTTTCAATTTTTAAATATAAAATAGAAGTCATGCAGAAAATTTAAAAAATGAGCCCAAGATGGTAAAACTATTTTTGACAAAATTTGTGGAACATTGAATTTTTAGGAATTTTTGAAACTTTGAATTTATGTATGTTAACAATCATTTTTAGCCACCAATTATGAATCCTGATGTGATTTAAAACAAAAAAGGTTATTATCAATCTCCTTCTAAATGGAATCATTCTTGAGATATTTAAAAAAATATTTCTAATTTATAATATTTTTTATATATTTTTTTAAATATTTTTTTTAAATAATCTCTTTTAATATGTTTGTCGTGTTATACCGTCATGATCATGAAATTTTATGATTTTTTTATAATTTCCAACAATTTTTCTGATTGATTGAAGTTTTTATTAAGATAAAAAAGATTTTTTAGTTTCGCTACGTTTTGTATTAACCCACATGTCTTCGAATGTTTCGTAACGTAACTCCTAAACATATGTCTTTACCATAACGATGTATTTGGAAAAGTTGTTGGAAATTATAAGCGAATTCATAAAATCTCATGAAAATGATGGTATAACACGACAAACATATTTAAAGGGCCTATACACTATTAAAAAGACAATAAATTACAAATATTTTTTTTAAATATATCGAGAATGGCTACATTTAGAAGGAGATTGATAATAACCTTTTTTGTTTTAAATAACATCAGGATTCATAATTTGTGATTAAAAATGACTGCTAACATACAAAAACTCGAAGTTTCGAAAATTCTTAAAAATTCGATGTTCCACAAAGTTCGTCAAACAAATTTTTACTATCTTGGGTCCATTTTTTAAATTTTCCACATGACTTCTATTTTATATAAAAAAATTGAAAAAAAATATATATTTTTTCGTATCGCAAATTAAAATTTTATTTTGTAAATAAAAAAAAGAGTACTAATTTTTCTTCTCAGTGTACATTTTTTTTCATATTCAACCATCAATACTCTATAACTCTTTCTAAAACACTATTTCGGTACGACTCATAGTTTTTGAGATATAAATTATCAAAGATTTCTCTTACTAAAATCGATACGCCCTTTTCAAAAGTTACGCTTGAGTCAAAAAGTTCCCAATTGCTGTGAAAAACTCATATTTCCTCCAACCGAAATGAAATACACACTCTCATTGGAATCAAAAACACAAGTTTTTAAAATCTTTAAATTTTTAGGACGATTTCATTTGGAATTGCTGCAAAGTGTCATTTGTCAATATGCTGACAAAGTCCATGGTAATGCATGATTGAGCACCCATTCTTTTACGTTGTATTTATTTACCAGAATTCAGTGGCATGAGAAATATTAAATTTCTGATTTTATTTTTTTCCTGGATTCGGGTAGATGTAATTATGTTTAAAAAAATTAATTTAAAGTATATAAATGTACCAATTCCCACTTACCATTTTCCTTCCATTCCTCCACGCCGTAATCGCCCATCACCACGTGATCGTGCTTTTTCTTCGGTTTCGAACCTAATCGGAGTTGTTTGGCCAAGTTTGGCGATGAGGGATTGGCAGAGTCAGCATTACGGTGACAAATCCGGATGCGAAAAGAAAGTAAACATTGATAAATGATTATTGATAGTTCCGGACATTACTGACTTTTCATTGAAATTTTCTCACAACCAGAGGGAAGCGCGAATAAAAAAAGGCGGGGAAGGATAAGGGTCTGAGGGCCATAATGCGGATAGTCATCGACACGTTTTTGTCGAGCAGCATCCACAATCGAGAGAGTGAAAACAATGGACTTTGGTAATCAATCACCCAAGCAGAACTCAAAT